>NW_005054300.1:18047501-18076535 GCF_000277835.1 Geospiza fortis
CTTTCCCTAGCTCACTGTCCTTCCCTCCTTTCTCTTTGGTTCTCTGTCTGTAGCACTCTCTGCACTTTCCCTTCAGAAGCTGTCAGCCTTTTTCTATCCCACTGTCTTCCGTCCACCCTCTCCATGGCATCTCTTCAGAATTATTTGCCAGCTTTGAAAAAGGACTTATAAGTGACATTTATAACTTAGCAGCTGAGTAATTTGCTAAAGGTCTTAATTACCTGCCAAAAAGAAAGCGAATCAGGAAGATTCACTAGGGATTAATTGTTTTGGGAAACCTGGGCAATTTTTTCCATTTTCTGCACCTGATTGGACCTTCCAAATGACCTACTAGATGCCTTTTCAACAGGCATGGAAATTTGTGGTTTAAAAGAGATTTGTGCTAGAAGCAAGAGTTTTTTTGGGTTTTTCTAATGAGGGTAAGGAGGTATGTGCCTACACCCACGTTACTGCTTTGAGGAGCATTTGTTGCAAAAGGTGCAGAACTGTTTGTAACATGTTTTTCAGCAGTGTTAGACCATGCACAGTTTTTTGACAGCACACCCATGGGTTATGCCATACCAAGACAGCCTTCCCTGTGAACAAGATCTCTGACCTCGCTTAGAAGCTACTTCTGGAGAACAGAGCAGGTGAGATGTAGATCCAAAATGCCATTATAGGGCTTTCCTCAACCCTGAGCCCTGCAAGTGTGGGTCTGACAATCCTAACAAAAGATAGCTCTGTAATTACTTTCCACCAACCCTTCTTGGTGAAGGATTTCATCCTCATTTCACTGCTGAAACTGTTTCCTTTCGCATGCATGTTAAAAATAGATGGAAGCCAGGATATTGAGCAGGTGCGCTTGAAAAGCAATTTTTAAATTTTTAACAGGATAGCATTATTAATCATCAAGAAAGAGAGGATGAGCATGAGATTTCTGGAGTATTTTCCTGCTGTATAGCACAGGCTCTTTCTGAACAAATCACTGAATCTCCTAGTCCCTGTATGGCCATCCTTCAAAATGGAAATGAAGCATTTCCTTTTTCATATTGTGTGCCTTGTGCACTTCAGTTGTAAACTTGTTGAAAAATAGTCTGGCTATTGTCACTCCCTCATTGTGTACCTCACTTTTGTAGTGGAAAGGGGAAACTGTGTTAGAATAAGGAAAAGCAAACCATCTGAATATTAGTCCTTTTTTTGCTTCACTTTTAATCTGTAGGTTAAAATGTCTTCCTCCTGAAGTCTGTGAATTTAAAACAAGAGCACAGACTCTTACAGATCTCTCCAGTAAGGAGGAAAGACTGATCCCCATATAACCTGGAATAGACCACAGGTATGGCTGTTTGTTCATCCTGGTGCTTTTGCAAAGGAGGTTTATTTTTGCTATTTTTTGCAATTATTCCCAGGGATCTTCTATTGCAGGTCACAAACATATGCCACCTCAATGGTCGTCCTTCAGTTTATTTTTGTCTTCCTGCAAGGTAACCATTCAGCCATGGAGTAATTTCTTCAAATGAAGCATTTTAATCCAAATTGCCAGTTAATACCTGCAGGGTCAGCTTCCCTCCTGATCAGCTCTGGAAATTAAGGGAAGCTTCAAAAGCAGCTGTAAAGTTTTGCTTGCAGAAATTGTGAAGGATTTCTGAAACACAGAGCAAAATTAGTAGGAGAAGCTCTGAACCTTCAGACAAAATGCAAAACTGTAGGGGAAAAAAAATTCAAGTGTCAAATTAACTCTTTGTCCCAGTCTCTCAGGTTGTATGGGTCTGGGTTTGGATCTGAAGGACTCTGTAAGTAAAAATGAGGCTGGAGTCGCTCTGCACTGCACTTGTTCATTGATGTAGACTGAGCAGTGTTATGCTCTTCTGTGCTTCTTCCTCTTGAACTGATTCTCACATGGTTATCTGTGGTACCGTAAAACTGAATGACCCTTCTAATGTTGTGTGTTTATGTAAAGGCAACCACTGTAGTCTCCAGTTAAAATTGAAGAGAACGGGGCAAGGATCTGTCAAATTATCTCTGTGGAAGGGTATTTTTTCTGAAAACCTAAGCCAGACATTCAGACCACCACTGAAGCAGCCTTCCATATCCTGTGGAATTTGAGGGGAAACTCCACCCTGTGTATTTACATGGCTTTGTCTTATTAGTAAATACTAATGGATCCCAAGTGCACCAAAAAAAAATCAACTAGAAAAATCATGCAGGTCTTCTATTACATCTTCCGCTGGAGTAGCAGCTGAATCAATCAGTTCCTCTCTGAAAATTAGACTGTGGGTCATTAGAGCCAAGTGTGATAACTCTGGGAAATGGTGGTGGCTGTCCCTGTGCAGTATTGAAGGGGAAGAAAATCATATGGACACAAGCCAGGTTCAAATCAACTAGCTAAATCCATGTCCTGTAGCTCAGTTGGATCTATTGGCTTCTATAATCTGCAAACTGGAGAGAAGGCTCCTGAACTTTATTGGAGGTATTTTTAAGGTTTTAAGTTTGCAGTCTCATGAAAAACCTGTGTGTCCTGGTTTTTCCAGGGAATTTTCCAAATTCCCCCTGCTATTTTGCACTCTGTGCAGCCTCTTTTGCCTGCCAGCAGATGCAGTTTAGCAGGTGGCTAAAAGAACTAATACAGAGAAGAATTAAACAAGAAAAACAACACCTGTAATTAAAAAGGCTGTAAGTTACCAACCAGTGCTGTATAATTAAAAATGCCAATAATTGTAATTGTTCTCTAGTTATTCATTCATGGCTTGTTCCTTTTAGCTTTATTATAAAAGCTACCTGTTGATAATCATGGCACAGTCTAAAGACTTTCTACACCATTATATGCAGAGGATTTAAAGCTGTTTATAATTTCTTATAAATAGTACAAACCATGTCAGAACGTGGTTCCATTTATTGGACTCAACCTTTAAGCAATCTGTCCATAATTGCACTAGAAAATGTTCAGAGCAATTTGCCAGGCACCTATGTGGACAGTAAGTATCCTGAATAACATATGATTGTTGTACTCCAAGCACCAATAATAAGCAGAGCACTGAATGTTCCTGCTTTTAAAGCAAAATGTAATTGTTTCTGGAATACTTGCATTTGAAAAATCATCTGAGTGTTTTTTACTGATTATAAATTATTATTATGTTTTGACTTTAGAATAATGCAATTATATAACGCAACTATGAGGAAGAAATGGGTTAAAGGGAACTGTAATTACACTCAAAATTGAAAAAAAATCCCATATGTTTTCTGTCAGCCCAATTAACTTAGCTGCAGTTGTACAAACTCTGCTTTCTAAGATGGCATTGAGGCTTAGGATGGCTAAGAGCTGATTGCAGCTGTGCTTAGAGTTTTGCACAATATGGAAGTACTGCTTAATCCATCCAAACTTTCACAGTTTTCAGCAGGTTCTGGCTTTCATTTCCTCTTTTTCTCCTCTACAAATATAACTTCAGTTATAGTACCTGTGCAGATAATTGAGACTGACCATTGTGATATACATGATTCAGTCAGTCCAGGTCAAAATCTACCATCCCTTGTTGTGTGTCTTCTCCAGCAACTCTAGCTGATGTTGGCTGAGAATTCTTAACTGCCCTCTTTAAAGCCTTCCTTAGTACTCTATTTTACTGTGAGAAATACCAGTGTCCTACCTTTTATTTAAACTTTAGTTAGACATATTTTGATGTTGGTTATTTCTAGAACCTGCAGATATTTATTCTGTAAGATCTTAGAGATGGCCTACTGTGTGCATCCTAACTGACCTGACAGGCTTTCTTCTAAGTTCTGCCCTTCTCTTTGTAGTTTTGTTTGCTACAACACTATTTTCTTTGTTCTCAACAAATATGTCATTCCCCAAACTGCTGCTGCAAAGTTTTTTTGTCCAATCCATCAGCCAAGTATGTTCTTTTCCCTTCTGCATCCTGATTCCATCTTCCCTAGGCTGTAATTCCTATGTGGCATTCAGAGATCCTCTCTGCACCCATCCAGTGATTAAAGTCTGGTTCCTGCTTCAGAATAGTCATTAGTCCACATATTACATTTCTAAGCAAGTATATTTATACCTTCTGCCATCAACAGGCTTGGGAGGAATCCCTCATAAGCTTCTGCTGATTTACCTCATTATTTGCCTTCAGGTGTTTCTTTCAAGCCAGTGACTCTCTGTGTGTTGGAAATGGCAAGATCCATTTTCACCTGGGGGCAAGCTACACATTTACCTCTGGAGGAGGCATGAGCACAGGCAGCTCCCATGGTTCAGCTAATGTGCTGGAAATCTCCCCTCCAGCTTTTCTCACAGTAACTCGCTCGTAAGTCACACCACCAAGCTTCACCTGTCAGCCTCACACTTGCTTTGAGCGAGGCTGATTTCTCTTGTTCTCCCTCAGTTCACACTGCAGCAGAATATTTAAACTGAAAGGAGCTTTCTGTGCAGGTAATTGTCTTGCCATAATGTTTCTTTTCAATTTTTATCATAAACTTTTTCCCCAAATAAAACCTTAAAGGGAAAGGTACAAAGTAAGCCCAAATGCTTTAGTTGCCGAAGCAAAGAGTCTGCAGCGAAGCTTCTGCTTAACAAAGTGGAAAATAAGAAAGTATGTTTTATTCCATCATTTATTAAAATTAAGGGAATGAGGGCCTCATTTGCTTAAAAATTGTCTATTAGTATTCACCTGATGGCAAGCAGCCTTAATCTCACACCATTAAAGAAAACAGAAGCTCATTAAATAGTAATTCTTTTTAATAGTGACAGGAGCTTGGGTTTGAGCAGCACTGCTCTAAGTTCCCATGTAAATTATTCATGATGATCACCAATAAGAGAATTTTTTGTACCTCTCCCCACTCCCAGGAGCTTTCATTCCATATGTAATTTTTTACAAATGCCAGACAGGGAAAGAGCCTTGCATCAAGGGAAAAAGCTTTCATTGTCACATTTCTGATGTTTCAAAACAAGAAAGAAGCCATTGGATACAAAGCAGGGGAAGTAATTCCTGGACAAGGGAGGAGTGTTCTGAGAGCCATGAGAGCTTTGGGGGTCAGTGAGTGTTCTTACCTTTTGGCCAGTACTGCTGTGGTTTTGAGACAACAGGAGGCACATTGAATTTTTCTGGTTTGACAGCTGCTGTTTGACCTCTCATTATGTATCAAGCCAACATCCTGTTGATGATCTCTCTCTGGCCATTGCTATACTTTCCCTGCCTCCAAAGGATTTAGCCATTAACACCACCTTGTTGCTGTGTGGGTCTGTAGTCAGCACTACCCAACTATTCATGTATTAAAGCCCTACTGCAGTGGACAGGGTGCTCTTATGTTCATTTGAAACCCATAGCTGAAATTCCCTTTCTACTCTGAATGTCATAAAGTGTCCTTTGCTCTCATTACAGTCCTCAGTAGTTCCTCTGCTTTGCATGGCACAAATCACTACCTTCACTTCATGCAGCTGAGCTGCTTGTGATGAACAGCTTCAGGCCATGTGGCCCTTTTCCTTATTTAACACTGTTCTGTTCTCTCCTACACCATTTCCTGTGCTAGGGATGTCTCTGGGCCAGGCATTGTTTGTTTCGGGTATGTGTATGGGAAGATTGCTTAGTGCTGCTCCTTAGACATGCTTAATTCAATTACTGCCAGATTTTCTAGGCCTCTTGACATTGCTATATATAGCTCTTTAGTAATAATATTATCAATTATTTAAATTTTAATTTGTGTTTGCCATAATTACATGAACCTTTACTGCAAGGGGAAAGAGATCTCGCTTTCCACAATTATATGACCATGGTTTGTCCTCAGAGGCCTAAGTTTTATTTAGCATCAAATGGAATCATTGCTAATAGTCATCAAATAGCCATTATCCTATGGGAATGCTTCTGTGGGTCCTTGCTGTCTCAGGACATAGCTTCTCTGAGAAGTTATTAAAGGTTTCTCTCACTGGACTGGCTCTGTCAGTGGATGGAACCGACACACTCCTAAACTCTGTTCTGTTCTCCTGCTGCAGTGCCAGCACTGCAAAGCTGCTGGGTGTTTATTCTGTACCAGAGCTGCTGTCTGACTCCTTACACACAGCCCATCTCCTTGCCCACACTGCTTGAGGGGAGGGCTGGGGAGGCTCCTGGGGGATTATGTGCTTTCTTGCTTCACAGATCCTCAGAAAGATATTTCCAGGAAACCAAGATCTCCTGTCAGCACACCGAAAGCAGGAGCTGAATCCTGGTTGTGCTTGCCAGATGAGACAGCTGGCTGAGAAAGGTTTGTGAGAGGATTGGAAGAAGGTTAGCATGACATCCTCTTAATGACCTTGTTAGCTCTTCTGTACTTCACACTCTATTGCAAATAGGTTTTTACAGTTAGGATTTGCATCAGCATTCATACTTCTGCTGTGTTATTACCCACTACAGTTGCTTTGGGTGACAAAATCTTCCTGTGTGTTTAGCACTTGCTATTACAAGAGGTAGATTAGTCTCCTGTCGTGTGCAGCAGCGAACACTGTGGCCTAGTGCAATGTATACATTTTCACTAAGCGTGCTATTAATGTTCCTGTACTGTATAAACCCTGGCTTTGTTATAGCTTACATGCTGAGGGAATTCCTTTCTGTGACTCTATCAAGCCAATGGGTTTTTGTTTGGTGAGGGTTTTTTCCAGCAGTCATAGGGCTTTTTGGGATTAAGTGAAGATTTTGATTCCTTTCTTTCTGCCACCAAGTTTTTAACAAACTCTAAGGGTTTAGACAGTCACTGTTTTTTTTTGTTTGCTGCTTTACTGTTGGAAAATGGGTATCTGCCCACAGATAAAGCAGTACAGAAAATTAATGTTACACCACATTTTCTCTGCACAGAGCATGGCGAGTAAAATGTTGCCCATTGAAGGTTAAAACCTGCTGGAAGAAAGGGTTTTCTCCCCTCAGACCAGAGAAGCAGTGCAATTCATTCTGCCCTGGCTGCCATCCTGCCTACAATGTGCTATTTCACTGAAGCAAGCACCTGGCAGTACTCAACAGAGAACAGCTTTTTGCTGTAACTGAACTAAGGCAAAAAATTTAAAATTATTTCAATTACAGCTACTCTGTTGGTCTGGGGGGAAATATGAAGAGTGGATTTAGTGAGAGAAGCAGTAAAGGAGCTGTATCTCTTCCATTCTATTCCTTGTCATTCCTGATCCCTGGACTTCATAGCCATAATGGTAGTCTTGATGACTTGATAAGTCTTGATGATACTCTTTTCTGGAAGCCAAAACCAAATTCTTCCTGTTACAAAACACACATAATTTTTACGGCTAATTAAAAACAGGACAATACAATAACAAGCACAAACATAGATCCAGGGAAAACAGTAGGATTATCTTCTTTCACAGTGCCCCATAGAAAGGAATTAAATGTATCCAGGATGTATATGAGGGTTTTTTGGTCTCTACAGCAAAATAAAAAAAAAAAAAAAAGGTGGGATTTTGCAGGGATCTTTTTACAGATATTAACCAACTTTTATACTTTAATTTCACTGGATAACCCTGCTACTTTAGTTTGGTCAGATGCAAAATTTTAAAATTTTAGCTGGAAAAAAAATGGTTTGGGCAAAAATCTAAACTTTTTGTAGTAGAGCATGCTTTTCAGTACAATAAAATGAAAAAAGGTAATCAAAGTCTTGCCTTTCCTCCAAAAGTGGTTCCAACAGATGATGTTGAACAAATTCTTTTTCAGCTGCCTGGAGCCAGTGATGATCATAATCACAAAGGGAGTAAGAACATGAAAGAATAATCACAGCATCATAAAATTGCTTTTGGAGAGATTTTAGCTGAATTCCTGCTAATTTGAATGGGAACCACAGCCTTGGTTTGTGATAAAAATGTAACCATAGCATAACTCTCATTGCTAACCCCTTTCCTCTGAGCAAGCAGTGGATGTTGTTGTTCCCCCTTACAAGTCCTTGTAAGGTTTAAGCCAAATGTCAAGTTAAACCTGCCAGTTTGGGGGTGGTGACTCCACAAGCCTCAGATGTAAACACTAAATGCAAACTAGAGTTGCTGCACTCTGGCTTAGCCTGTCTGCACTAAGGCATGTTGTTTCACAATTCCATAGGGTCCATTCAACATGCAATAAAAGCATGCATTTTACAAGCATGGCATTAGATCTTTCATGTGGTCGTGGTTTGCATTATTTCTGTAGAAATCCGAGATATGCTGTGATCTGCAAAGCACTGGACACGTCCATTAAATATTGCATGAACAGCAACACCAAGGGGAGCATAAAATATTGAACCTGAGCAAATGGATAGCTCAGTATAGGGGAATGCAGAGATTTTCACCTGTAGGCCACCAGATAAAAAAACAGCTCAGATTAGTGCCAACACCACAGTAGATATAACTTGGCAGGTGTTCATTGGCTGAAATAATTTATGTTCCCCAGTTTCTGCTGGAGAAAGAGTTATATCACACAAGCCATGGCTGTTTGTGGCACCCCTGAGACAGATCATTGTTTCCATAGAACAGCTAAGGTTTAAAAAGACCTGGACACTGTGAACTTTCCAGGCATGTCTAGGACAGGGTCAGGGTCTTAAGACTTGAAATTGCACAGGGGTTTTTATTCTCTCTGCAGAAAGAAGCAGTCTTCCTTCTCCAGGAGGGCTGGGCTGGCACATCCTCTAGAGTATGAGGCAGTGATGTGGCTGCACAGCCTCCCTCCAGACCCTTTTCTCTGTTGGCCACCTGATCTTTTCCCAGGACAGCACATGGGGAAGCATTTCTGGACCAATCTCACTTTACTGCTTCTTTGCTCTTCTTCCACCCCCTTGCTTTAGGTTTTGTAGCTGCTCCTGCCTGCAAGGCAGCAATCACTGATGTGTTTGTCAAGCTCAGGAGACATAAGGCAGATGTTCTTAGGGCCTTGACTGGGCACCCATGAAGAGACTATTTCCATAATAGCAGCTCCCATTCAGACTCATTGCTGTGTCTTCCTCATTTTCCTGGTATACAAATTCCTTACCCATCTCTTCAGTACAAAAGCACTGTTCTTCTCTGACAGATACCATCTTTACTGACTTCATAACAGGATCTATTTGATTCTTTGATATGAATAGACCTTATCTATCTCTGCATTTGTCTTCAAGAACATGTCTGGTCTATTGTGGTTTCTCTGTGGATGCCATTTTGTTACAAACAAAGCTCTCTTTTCTCCAACTACAGTAACAAGTAGAGCTGTCCTGTATCTTTGTTTGTGGCTTCATAAACACTGTTCTCTAGGCTGAAATGCAAAGGTTGAAGTTCTGGGATCTAGCAGAATAAACTGCTGTGATCTATGACACCCATGTATTTTGGAGAGTACAACAGTCTGTGCTAATTGGTCTCCTACCTGGTAATGGGGAAGCTGAAGATGCAAGCACCACTAACAAGTACAGTTGCTTCTCTGAAGATCTAAGTGTAGGAGAAGTACATAGGATCTGGTGTCCTAAGACACTAATAGGAGTGGTTTCTAAAAATCAGTGTGAGGGCTCTTGATCCATGGGCAATGAAGCAAGATTGGAAACAAAATGGTATGATTCTATGGGTAGGGGAAAACTTCTGCCTTCTAGCTCCTGCTGTCTGTTGGTGGCTGACAGGGAAAAGCAATGTGCAAACTGCAAAACTAGGAGCTCAGAGACAGCTCCTAGCTGTGCCTGAGGTCTGGGATCAGTGGGAGCTGGGACTCTGCATCTCTGTAGCACTGCCTCTGCTGCAGGCTTTCAGAGCAGTGCTTTGAGCAGCGCCCCACGGCTTGGAGAGAGGCAGCAGAGAAGGTCCCACCCTGTGAAGGCATCAAACCTCAGCCTGCCCAGCTGCACTGCCCCGTGCTGCTCACGTCGTGTGGTACACAAGGAGGTGAGGGCAGCTACAGGGCATTCACTTTGCTGCCCTAAAAAGGGATCTCAATTTTCCAGGAGCTGTGGGTACCCATCCCACCTGCCTGCTCTGCATGCTCTGAGCAGCCTGTTTGGGACACAGAGCTGCTCACCCTTAGAGTGTAGCACTTTAGGGCTAAACCTCTGCCTTCTGTGCCCTTCCTTTGGCATGGGAGGAGCAGAAAATCCCCCTTTGTTCTTCAGACTGAAGGGAGGGGTTGGTGGTGTCACAGATTTTGGTGAAAATACAGGTGAAAGTGCCCTTAAATAGCTGAATAAGAGCATTGCACTAATTATTCATGCACTTCTTGTGTGAATCCACACCTTGCAAACATGGGGGAAGTAACTGCACATGGAAAAGCCATGAAGGAAAGGAAAAGCCCATCAGAGATAGGTGATGAGTGGATTTGGCCAGCCCAGCAGACTGGGTTTTGTAGGAAACTAAAACTCAGCATCAAAACAGCTGGCTTATTTACTCTGCCATACTCATAAGCAAGGGAGGTTATTCCAAGGCAGGGCTGCAGAACTGCTTTTTTAGAAACAGCAAAACTGCTACACCTGTCTTTTGTGTCTATTTTGTGGCTAAAAGTCACATTTGTTTAATGACTTGAGGGAGAGCTGGGGGAGATACTGGCAGACCCACACCTGATTTCTCTCTTTCAAGTGAGCCTGGGCAGGCAGAACTGGACCCCTCTGCTGTTTATTGTAGCACAGATCTGCAGAGGCACAAAGCACTTTGGCATCTAGCACAGCCACTGCTTGCCTGAATTTACAAGCAAATGAAATCTGTAAGAGCACTACAAGGAATTCTGAGTGGATCCCATCCCTCTGCTCTAAGGTCATTATGCAGCACAAAATGAGGCAGCCTCAGCTAACAGCTGATGTCTCCAGCACACATGAGCCCCACACATAGCAGAGGCTGGAGGAAATCCCCCTGTTATTTTCTAGACTGTCGTGGGAGTACAACAACAAAAAGAAGAAGGTAATAAAATGTAAACTCAGAACAGGCTGGCTTGCAAATGCAGCTTGTCAGTGCAGTACAGAAGCCCCTGCTGAAAAATAATTTGCTCCTCCTGCAACACTCTCTGCTTAAGGTGTGAAGTCCAACATCATGGATTTCTCTGCAAGATCAGGAGTAGAAATTACAAGCTCTAGGCAGTAATTCAGATTGATTGTCACATTCTTGCCTCTTCACACCAGCATCTTGGTTTTGACACCGGTGTTGCTCAGCTGGTGAAAGGCAGCAGATGCCCAGGCTCTGGCATCAGATTTCAGTGGAGGAGGAATTGGGCCATGTTCTAAGTGGGCATTTCAATTGCCCTTGTTTGAATCAAAGGAACTCACCTGTGCTAAAATGGGCTGGTCAGAGAGCACCCTGGGAAGCCTGGGGGGAGCAACACCTGCCTCCCCTTTGCAGGACTGGAACCACCAGCACTGGGGCTTCAGCCTCCCCTTTGCTTCCTGTAGCACGTTCATCCTGAGAAGAAAAGCTCATCCTTGTGGAAAAGCTCTTTTCAGGACAGAGCCCAAGCCACCAGAACCTGTCTTCCCAAAAGTTGTGGAGTTGCTTCAGTGCTGTGGAAGGTATGAAAACTAGTTTCTAGTGCTGTTTCTTAGTCTTCTCTTGAAACAGATCACTTTCAATATGGAAAGCAATGTGCAAACTCTCCTTTTTAAAGGAATTTATTATTTTAAGTGTAAAGGAAATTTTGTTTCCCCTTCTTCCACTACTACTCAATTGCATCTGAAAGCAGAGAGAGTCCCTATTGGCTTCCTGTGTCTTAAAAATGTTTTGAACTCTGCTGGTTTTTTGGTAGGAAAGGAATTGTCTGGCTTCTCTTTTCAGTTATGTTTTCTTTATTTATTTACTTGTACTCTGGGAGTGTTGACGTTCACTTGAGGCTACAGGAGCCTGAGAATATTCATTGTGTATCTTTTTGAATAATAGATGCTTTTTTTTCCAAATGAAAATCACATGGAAAATGCTTTAATATTTCATATTGGAAAAATCTCCAAACTTCATTCATCCTAAAACCTAATATTTCTTTTTGTGATTTTGTGGTGGTTTTTTTTATTTCAAATGGAATTGCTAAAAATTTGAAGAAGTTAAAATCAGAAATTTAGTAGGTTTCATTTTGAAAATATCTATTTTTGTTCACTACTTTTGTCGATGATGTTGAATATATTTCTTTCACCAAGGAAATGTTCAGAAGAGTTGTTTTATTAAGCCTTGTTTTTAAAGCTTTTAAAAGTTTATTTAATGTTTCATAGTATGCAGAGCCAAAGATGATTAAATCCTTTGGACAGAGACTGATTTCATTTTGTTATCTGGATCAAGTTGGTTCTGATTAAAATAGGGAGCAGACTGGAAAAATGCTTTTATGAGCTTTCTTTGTGTGGTCACAACCACCTGGAATGAAGAGCCTCATCAAAAAGATGATCTGTAGTAATGCTTTAACCTCTTCTTAAAGCATTTCTTCACCAATTAACAGTCATGAAATCACTAGTTCTGTCTATGTATAAAAGCAAGGTTTTAAAAGTTGGTTTAGGATGTTTTTTGGTTGTTTTTTTTTTTTAATGAATAAATATCTCACAGGGGGAAAAAAAAGAGAAATAATGACAGAATTATAGAGCATTTGGGTCTGAATTCTTCTGTTAATTATATGTGGAGATGATGGTGTTTCACACAAAATCTTTAAAAAACAATTATCCTGTTTTGAATATCAGAAAGTATTGAACTGAATATTCTGTTCTCCTCCAAAATTTGTGGCTTTACATTAGGAAAAAACCCTCAGAGGGAGTACCTGTTGTAATGCTTTTATTCCAGAAGCATTACTTTTGTGATACAGTTGCTCTGTAATAGCAAAAGTGTAGAAGATTTAATGATACATAAAAGCTGAGCTGGAATGATAAGGACAGAAAGATTGATTGAGCCATGGTTGTTGCTTCTTTGGATTTTTGGGTTTACTAGGCTTCTTGTTTTGAACAATGGATGGCAGGCAAATAATAAAAGAGTGACACACTATCCAAACTGTTTCCCTGGGCTGGCCAGATAAGCTGGAAATGTGATCTATGGGATTTTTAATTGACTTTTCATGAACAGAAAAAGCAATTCGAAAAGGGAACAGAGAATTTTTTAATAATGACTGTTACGACTTCAAAGAGCTACCACACTTTTCAACTTGAAGGAAAGTAACATAAAAATAAAAGCAGAAAAGTTGGGAATTTAATGCTTGTTGTGGTTTAATGATGGTTTGTAGTTTCTAGGCTGTTTTAATTGTTATATCATGCTTAGCATTTTGTGTTGGGCTGGGCTGTGAATGTTAATAGTGGTTTAACCCCCATGGAATGTCAGCTACTGGCATGTGTCATGTGATCTTGGGACTCCCACTCAGTGTGTAAACAGGAAAACATCTCTTTCTTGGAAGCACAGCCTGGGAGGATCTGTGTGAATCAAGTTCTGCTTTAAAACACTCCAATGAACTTATCTCGTTCAACGTGATCTGTTTTCTAACCTAGCTGGGCAGTTAGGTATATGAAAGAAAATAGGATGAGTGCATATGTTCTTAAACTTCAAATCTGAATCAAGGATGTCATTAATTGTTTCTTCTCATATTCAAAATGTAACAGGAAGACATCTTTATTTTTAAGCTCTTTTGGTATTATTAATTTTGAAGTAACAGGTATTTTTTACACACATGCACACGCACACACACACACACACACACACTTCTCTCTCTCTGTTTTCCCTTTTTTTTTAACTTCCAAAATTTGTCAGAAGTCACCTCATTTCTTTTTTCCTTTCCACTTCTAAATTAATTTAGTGTCCGGGAAAACCGTCAGATAAATAGTGTCACACATCAGAGCACAATTTGGGCAGCACATAAACTTTCTGCATCTTGCTTGAGGGTTTGGGGAGGTTTTGCCACTTTATTTCTGGCAGCATTTGGGGAATTATTCACAATGAATCATTAGTCTGACAAATTTTGCCTTTTTCCTGTTAGTCCAGAAATTGCCCAAGTAATTTGAAGCTCTTGGAAGCTAATGCAAGTTCTTTTTTAAGCTATCCACTGAATGAGATATGGGGATAGCACTTTGAAGGTTGTACTTGATAGTCAAGATCTGAGACTCACAGTTTAAATGCTGTAGATCTAATAGTTTAGACTTGAAATTATATGAAAGTTACACACTGACTTGGATATATTAAAATTCATGGTTTGGGTACCAAAAATGCATAAATGTCTGAAGCACAGCTTGAGAAACTAAGTTACAGACTGACTCTTCTTTACTATCTCACTGTGAATTACTTCAAAAATAAAATCTGGTTTAGTCCTAAATGTGAACTGTAATGTTTTAAGGAGTTTTCATTTGGCTTTTTCACATTTTCTTTGTTCAGTTAACTTTGCTCAGAGAAGGGCCATTCTGTTTGTTTTCCATGAGTGCCCTTGGTGACAATCACAAATCCCTGAGCTGCCCAAGACCCTGCATGTTGAAAACAACAAAAGGAGTTTTTGTCAAGGGGGATTCAGGAGCTCTCCTGCACAGCTCAGTTTGTGGTCTTAGACACAGAACATTGGGCCACAATTCCCTGTTGCGCCCTCCCTTAGGTGAGCCAATCCCAAATGGAATGACTGCCATGAAGATCTGCATTGGCATGACTTTAGGCCAGCCTTTATTTTGATGGGACAGCAGGGGTGCCTCTAGCACCTGTTCTTGACAGAAGTACTTGACAAGTGCTAAACTGAATGCAACCAGTTTCACCTTTATATTGCACTTTATCATTTCAAATCTCCTGAAGGTCTTATATCTTTGTCTTTAAAGTGCTGTGTGGATAGCTAATTAAATTAATAATCTACCTAATATAAAAGCCAGGTTTTCCTTAAAAGCGAAAGGCTGTTTCCTAGTCCTTCTTTCATTACAGGAGAGGACAATAATAAATTTAGATATGTATAATTAGAAGACCTTAACTTGCTTGGCTGAAGGCAAACCCTAGTGTTGAAGATATTTCAGGGTCTATAAAGACATTTCCTCAGCACTGCCTTGCAAACTGGAGTCATCTGTCATGTTCTGCAAGGCAGCCAAACCTAAAATGCTTGGTGGGGGGCATGCCTGCTGGACCCCTTCCAACAGGCAGAGCAGAGAACTGGAAACCACAAATTAAGCAAATTAACCTGATGCTTACAAATCATGGCTAAAGCAGGGACACATGCAGTATAAATTTTTCCGCTATTCATCTTTGAATCTATATCTAAATTTTATGCCAACTCATAGCAATATTTCTTTACTTTTATTTGTGTGTATGGTACACTTGCAAGTGTACACTTGCACATATTAAAAAAATACTCTTCTTTTTTTTTTTCTCTCTCTCTGTGGTGTCATTATATCAGAGGGAGTGATCTGGGACTAATCAAAACATATAAATAATCCAAAGAGGGGAAAGAAGTTAAAAATTAGCACAGAAATTGACTCTTCAGCAATGAGTGTTACGTGAATGGAAGAGGATTTCAGATACCTTGACAGTGTCTAGCTAAATCCTTAAGCTGTCTGGAGATGCTAGGGAGTGTTTAAGGGTCCTTTTCTGAGTTATATGCTTCAATTAAAGTACAGAGGGAAGGTGTGTATTAGTACTGAAAATGACTTTAAAATCTATTTTACACATTTAAAGAGCTGTCAAAGTACTGTCAAATTATACTGAGGCAGCAGTTGGTGATAGCAACAGGTGGCCTGAGATCAGCAAGGACTGTTTCTGCTCTCCCCTCCCCATTCCTGCCACAGGAGATGCTTGGGTTGAAGCCTGAGAGGCTCTGCAGGTTGTGGAACAGGGACCCAGTCAGCTGTGGCCAGCACAGACACTGGGGACAGGCAGCAGAGGAGCTCAGGGATTGCTAAAGTTTTAACAGCCAGCCTAGGAATGATGTGTTTATGACAGCCACTTCTACTGAATCAACTAAGCTAACACAGACCTGAATTAACAGTTTTATTTTTAAATTATATAATTGTTTCATTTTTAAATCCATTAACATGAATGCAGCTATGCCTTGAGCAAGACAGAGAAGTTGGTACACTAGAAAGAGACTAGCACAGTGTAATAATGTGTGTAATCTGAGACAACAAAACAATATTTAAGGCAGTCAATGAACAGGTAAATAAACATTTTCATTTCTTTCATGCCTTGGAAGTCTGACTCCTGAAGCTCTTTGCACTGCCCAAATTGAGGTGATGCTCTCTAAATGACTGAAGGCTCCTGTTAAAACGTGGCTTGGTTAAATGACTAATGTTGGAGGGCATGAGTGTCCCCTTGCTGCGCACAGAAATGAATTGCTACAAAGCGCTGCCTGATCCAGCTAAGCACTACGGCATGGGGACAGATGACATGTTTGAAGTGAAGTGTTGGTCCAGAAGACTGAGTCAGCTTGCTTGAGCTGTGTCTGCAGAGACACACTCCTATGGTCTTTTGAATTCAAAACCCCCAGAAAGTTATACTTCACTTCCTCTGATTTCCTTTTCCCTGGCATTTCACTGTTGTTTCTTTTCACTTTTGCTATTATTCTGACCTGCCAACTGCAGATTTTCTGAACCTTGAACAATAGCTGTGACTTTGCTGTGAGAACTCAGAAACTCATTAACAGAAGGACTTGGCTTTGAGCAAATGTCACATCACATTAGTGTAATTCCCAGGGACTAGCTAGCTCTTAGCTTGGCCCATTCATTCAGGCAGAGTTCAGAATGCCTCCTTGCTGTATCATAGAGATATTCTGATGATGCTGATTACTTTTGTCTCCATCTGTTTTGATTGATAACTCAGGCAATTATTAGCATTCTGAACACAGCAGGAGCTTTTCTCAGCTCTTGTCAGTGTAAGAGGACAGTGGCAAGGAGGAAGGGAATTTGTAAGCAGTATCCTGTGGAAAATAACCTCCAGGGTCAGAAAGGATTAATGAGAGAAGTGCTGCTATAATTAATGCTGTGCATGTGTAGAGTACACACATCTTGCATTCTGCTCTTCTGGGGGTGCAGCCTGGCATCTCACAATAACCAAGATGAAGATATTTGAGAATCATTAGCAGCCTTCCACAGTGTTACTTGCATCTTCCTTTACAGGTGAAAGGAAGGGTAACACTGGGCTTAGGGATCAGCAGCTGTGTATGAGATAGCCCAGGAAGAGCCATTTTAATGGCAAACTGAGAATTCATCATTTATTACAAGGACTGCAGAAACAGCACAGAATATTTGTTTGTACTGCTCTGTAGCATTACCCTCAGAGCTCATCAGAAGGATCTACCTTAAAATGCTACAACAGCAGAAGGGGGATGGAGCTGATTTTAGGCCTCCCCAGTGCACTAGCAGGTGCATTGGTCCAACAGTGCTTGACATACTTCAAAGCCTGCATCTGCCTACAAAGCCTCTTCCTCCTCCCCACAATTTACATGGGAGGCTGTGTCCATCTCCAGTGCCAACACTGGCAAATATCTATTCCATCAGAGAGTATCAAAGTCATTGTGGCAGAAAACTGAAAAGCAAAGAAACTTTATTGTGGTTGATGTATGACTCCATGAGTGTGAATTTCAAGGCATGCTAATGCCTTTCCAGAATCTAGATGCTTCCTTTGGGCTGGGAGCACAACCAAAAGTGTCCCTGACTTCCTGGCGCAGGGGAATAACTGAGAAAAATGTAAAAGCTGCTTGACTACATAAATAGATAGATGGAAAATGTAGCTCTTGTTCCTGGGCCACAAGTAGTAGATTAAGTAGTGAGGGTGTGTGTTCTTGGCTGTAGCTGGCATGCACAATGAGCAAATATGAAATGAAAGCAGTAGGGTGAGCTTTTCTGGGCATTTGAGCAATAACAGAATATTGAGATTATTTCTAAAGAGAGCTTAGTTATTTCCCCTGACTGGACTAAGGTCTGCTGCTTTCTATGAAGATGATGGCCCTAGTTATGTCATTGGGTGGGCATGGTCATCTGGGCATGAAAGCAGCTCATTTAACCTGCTACTGACTGGCATGGTCACAGAGACAAGGTCTGTGTCCTCAGGGAGCCGAAACAGACCTCTGGTATATGGCAAACTGTGGAGAAGGGGGAAGAACCAATGGAAGAACCATTTCTCCTTGGGAAACCAAGGAGATTGAGATGTGCCCTGTGGAGATGTGGCCACAGAGCTTGCTCCCAGCACAGCTCAGCAGCTCCGGAGTGAGCTGAACAGAGCTCAGTGTGTGTAATTCCCACAGCTCCTGGGCCTCACACTCTGCCTCTGCTTCCCCCTTTCCCAGTGTCTGCCTGGCAGAGCTGGCCTTGAGGGAGGCACCAGGGCTCAGCCCGGAGCACAGGCTCTGCCTCTCATTTGCCATGAGATGCAAATCTCTGAGGCTGGAGTTTGTGTTCATTGCTAATTCAAATCCTGGCAGCTCTGGGAAACCCAGATCTCATTGGAACCTCTAACGCTCACTGACAAGGATATTGCTAAAATCCATAGCTGGTTTCATGGAGTGCGAAAGGGTTTAAATCTGCAAATAGTCTGGGCTGCACAGGGGCTGATTTGAGATCTCTTGGCCAAATGCAGTACACTATTTTTTTTCTACCGCATTTTTTTGCTCTTTTTTTTCACATATAATTTGCTCATATCTGGCTGGTGTTAGTGATAGTGATAAAAAGACAAAACAATGTAATTTCCTGTTAGAGTACAGGACTTGCACTAGAAGGGCAAGCCCAAATGAGGGTGATGCCTGAGGTATTGATGGATCTCTACTGTTACTAACTGGATTATGTCTGCTGGGCTGTCAACCTGAAGTTAATGGAAGGGTAATGAGGACCTAACCATAAACAAGCTTACTTGAGTAGAGGGAGTGAGAATGTTTGACACTGGACTGACTTTTAGGGGTCTCAGGTGACAATTTGAATGAGTCATTGATGTGCTGTTCCACTAGGGAAATTCACTCAGTCCACTATCAATTTCCCCTGACACTCACAACCCTCACAGGGTTTCTGGTGTTGGTTATTTGTTACCAGGCAAAAAGAATTTGATTTTCATACTCCTTAAGTGAAACAAAGTTGGAGAACTGAGTAAGACAAACAAGGTCATTTCCAGTGCAAGGTTTTGTAAGTTAGATTCCATTTCATGCGTGCACACGCAAAAGGTAATAGCTGGTTTTCTGATTTCTTTGCAGCTTTACTTTCCCTCAAAGTAATGTGTGGGTTTATTATTTTTTAAGCCAATCTAAAAGACAGACAATAGATGAAGCAAGAAAAATGTACAGTTATTTTCAGAGGGGGCATTGGTCTCCTGGTACAGGACTGATGGCGTGACTTGGGCTCCCAGCTCCACAGTTCAGACTGATAAGTATTTTGGAGGCCATTAACACCCTTGCTAAAGAGCTGTTACTGAGCCTTTTCCAAACTGAAATTCTTGTGTGCCAGGGCAGCATTCTTTATCATTTCACTGTGTGATGCCTAATGGTAAATCTGCATCAAAAGCAGTCTTTGGGATGGCTGCCCCATTTAGCTCTGCTAAAATGTGCCCAGCTCTGCTAAAATGTACCCATCTCAAGTGAAAATCATCATGTGGCAGCTCTCTTGAGGAACCTGGTACTTTGCAATGAAGTATGAAGCACCCAAGTATTAATTTAAGATTAGTCTGAGTTACATTTTCCTGAAAGAGGAACCTAGAAGAAAGCGGGTTCAGAGCTGAGTGGAGCTGTGCTCAGAGGTGGGGAGGCTGGCTCCAAACCTTGTGCAATATTGTGTAAGACTTTCCAGGCACCTTTCACATAAGAAAATAACTTTCTCAAAAAGTACTGAAAGACATAAATGTGTCCCAAAGAAACCTTAACACAAAAATATCAGGCTCATTTTTGTGAGATATTGAGGTGAACCACTTCTTCAGGTGAACTGAGGGATGTTAAAGCCATCCATCTACTCTGGAGAGATTGAGAAAAGTATCTATATTAAGAATATGCTTGTAAATCCACAAAAAGTGCTCCTGAAATATCCTTGAAGTGCA
This sequence comes from Geospiza fortis, assembly GCF_000277835.1. Lineage (NCBI taxonomy): Eukaryota > Metazoa > Chordata > Aves > Passeriformes > Thraupidae > Geospiza > Geospiza fortis. The sequence goes on from NW_005054300.1 coordinate 18,067,321, forward strand.
GCATGGTAAAAATTTAGAAGGAAACGGCTGCCTTCTGCAATGTTTTTGGATGAGGAGTAAAACAGCATAATGTTTCCTCCCAGAATGTCAGGAATTTTTTTTAAGCAAAAGTTTCTTTAAAGGTTGACTATCACACTTGATGCTTTTTTGATGACAAACTCAGGTTTGTGAACCACTACATAAGATCAATGTAGATGCAGAAGTACAGATGAGACTTCTATGAGAGTTAGTGTTTGTTTTAACTTCTAACTTTTCTTCTATCTGCTCTATTTGTCAAACAGGGTTTAAATAAAAATTCAGGGCATCAAATAACAGGTGGCAAACACTAGGATATTAAAAGTAAAAAGCTCAGTTCATATTTCCTTGCAGAATCTTTAATTTTCATGGTGAATAAGACATTGCCTGACCTATCCCTTGTACACATCCATGAAATGCAATCAAAGCAAGGCTTCTCTCAGCATCTCTGGTTGTTCTCTGACTGTGCAGGGACACCTGTTTGTATTGGATCAATCTCAGCCAAAAAACAATCTTTGCTACGCTTATGCTGGCAGAAGACCAATAATACCCAGAACAATGGCTAATAAAGTAGGAAAAGGATTTTTTCCTGTGTATCCTGTTGTGTCTTTTCCATACCTTGCAAAACATGAATAGTTTCCGAGGTAGTGAACAGTGCCATTTAAGTGACAGTGCTCTCAAGAGAAATGCAAAGTGATGCATTTGGTACCTCAGTTCCTCAGGCTGTCTTTTCACTTGCCACTACAAGGAAACTGTCTTCAGTCTTCCAAATAAACAAATTACTTTAATCTGAAAAGTGCCAAATAGTATTAGGCTTTTCTTAGGAAGTAATCTAGGCAAAAGGAAGGCTGGCCCTCTAGGCAAGAGAGTTTTCTATCTGTAAACTGCTGCTCATTCTGTGTGGAGCACTACAAAATTAGTATATTGCTGGTAGCTTTATATTTTCATCTGCCTACTCAGCAGTTACATTCCAGTAGCTTCCCCAAATTGGATGTCAATGATTCACACTCTGCAATTTGTGTATCCGTGAAGTGGAATTGCATAATCCAAAAAAACTGAAGACCATACCTAGGCACTAACAAGATCTTCCTCTTGATTTACTGGCTGATCTTCCATTCAGCCTGATTTAATGGCAGTCAATGGATTAGCAAGTTCCAGTGCACTATCAGCCTAAAGGAGGGGCCCGCTAACGTCCCTGTGTGCAGCAATGGCAGAGGAGAAAGCTGAACTTTCTACCCTGAGGCTTTAGAAAGCATTAACCCTTTTTTTGGAGCACCTTGTGCTGATGAGCAGGAGCTGTGGCGTGCTGGAGAGAGAGCTGTGACACAAGGGTGAGGGCAGAGATGGTGTTGACAAATCTCTAGTGGTTAATTCTGCATGGGGCATTGCCGGAGCAACAGTATCCACTCTCCTAGTTCCTCTGGGAAATGTTTAAGTGTTTTCCTGTGTCATTCTCCAAGTGGAAATCTTATTTCATCTTTTTTTTTTCTTTTTTTTTTTTAGCAGCAGGTTCTAAGTGCAGCAGCTCGTTTTCCTTCTTGGTTCAAATGAGCTCAGTTTTGTGCTTCTGGGTGTCTTCACTTCCAGGGTATCCACTGCTAACAAAAAAGCCAGCCTCCCAACACTGAGATTCAGCCTTTGCCCAGGAGGACAGTGCTAGAATTGAGAAGGATAATTATGCACTGCTCTATTCCCTTGCCTTTTTCCACATGCCATGAGAAATTGTGCAAGGAGATGAAGCAGCAGCCATGAACTGCTGTTATTACCATCACTTATACAGTCATGAAAACAAAGAGCCCTTGCAGAGAGCTCTGCCATTGATTTGTGAGCCTTGGTCACCTCTGGGCCTGGGATTGTGCCTTTGTTCCTTACCTGCAGTCCCCCGTTCCTCTTCCTTAGCTCAGCACTGTGACAAATTAGACAAAAATTATCTCTGTGCTTGAACAGCTTGTGCTGAATCCTGAGTGTGCAGGAGGATCTAGATCATTGCTGGAACAAGATACAAGCTGATAATAACCCCTGCTATTAGTCCATTTAAAATGGGTCAATAAGATTACCTAATTGTGATAATTGCCTTCTGGCATTGCTTGTGCAACAAACCTTTTGGCTGCATGTGTAGGCCTGTGCCCAGCAGTAGGCAGTCCTGTCTCTAGTATCTGAGCTCAAAGATTAAAGTTCCATTCCACAGAGCTGCCATCTGCTGCAGCTTGTGTCCAGCCACTGAAGAACCTTGATCACTGATCTTACACACAGCACTGGCATTTCCTCCGTGCTTTTTCAGGCCACCTTACTGGGATGACTTCCTCTGACTAGAACAGACTGAGTAAACCAAAATACATAAAACAACCTAGGTGAACATAGCTGTTAACCACCTCATTTAGCCCCTGCCTTGAGGCAGGATAGAGTAAAAACTGAAACAGTTTTAAAAGATATGTTTGCCCACTGAATGGCTAAGTACAAGTTCTGCATAATTGTGGGGGGATAGAATGTAAGAAAATAAAGATAGTGCAGAAGGCAATCTCAGCCCTGAAGAGTTGCAGCTGTACTAATAACCAAAGATTAGGAACAGGCCTGCCCTTAACAGGCCACAGCTGTGTCTAATAAGAATGAGTGCTATAAAAGAGTGGGTTAGCTGGTGGACGAGAGAGCTGAAGTTTGTTGGCTGTGCTGTGAAGGAGTCAGTGCTGTAAGGAGCTGCCCATGAGAAGTCACCAAGAAGGTATGGAACTTTTGCAATAAGATGATAACACATAATGGCTCTGATTGGGTGTTTCAGGCTTGGTGCTGTCACTGAAGCCATGGTGTGTGAGGCGCTGCTCTGTTTATGCTGCCAGTGAACTGAGTGAGGCCATCACTGCCCTGAGCTCCTGTGGTCCCAGCATTTGTGATAAGAAGGCAGGATGGCACTTTTTGAACAGAGCCAAAAGGAGCCCAGGCTACATTTGCCCTCTCTTGTGCATGTTTTTGTTTGCTCTACTTTGGTGGGGGAGAGACATGCTGGTTTGTAACCTGTTACAGGAATTCTGGACTGCTCCCATCTCCAACACAGCTGAAATGCAGCTTTTTAGCAGACTGTCATAAATTACATTTTGGCATTTTAATTAGTTTCATTTACCTCTTGGAGGCATTTGAACTTGAAAGGCTTGCGGGCATGAAGGCAGCCTTCCATCAGCCCTACAGCCCAGCAGCAGGAGCTCTCTGGGGCTGGCCCAGGACTTGTGGACTTGCAGAAGTGATGTACAGAGACCAGGTCTGGGGGGAGGTGACTCTTGACAAGGATGTTTGAAATGGGTTAGTGATGAGGACCACCTAGTGCTCTGGACTGAGTGTTTTGAGTGGCAAGTATGTGGTATAGTAATCTCTGAGAGCCAGATAGAGTGGATTTAATGTCAGGAGACATTTTCCAAGGATCAAAGCAGCTTATAGAAATAATTTATTTTTACCTTTAAATTAAGAGAAATATGCTAAATGTTAAAATGGCCCTTAATTCATGAGCTTCATATCCCTGGGGTATGATTAGCAGCAGATAACTGGGTCTCCCTGCTGTGCCTTGTTGCTAAGTTACACTACACAAGTACACTGTGCTTTCATTTTCTGTCTTATGTGAGCAGAAGCAGCATGATATTAAAGTTCAAAAAACCTGAAAGACTCTGAGAGTACTCTCAGCTGTATTTCAAATCACTTGGGCTTCAGCAACACCACATGCACCGTGCTTGCTGTGAATGGAAAGAAGCTTATCCTGATGGTGGGTGTAAATCAGCAGAGACCCCATTAGCTGCAGCTGCTGGAATAAAGCAGTGCAAACAGAATCAGAATCATGCCCAAAAGACTCATCCTTTGTGGAAGTAATTTGTTTTCATTAAGAGAGATTAGCATCACAGCGGTATGATAAACTTAAAAGGCCTTGGAAGTGCTATTGTTGTTCTTAAGTAAATACTGATTCCTTAAAAAAAATTAGCAGATTGCATATTAATCTCCTAAAACAGAATTGCCTTGAAGAGCTAGATACTTGAAGAGTGCACAGTGTCTTCCTTTTTACTGCCTTTATTAATGAGGATTTGGTTGTATGTTGAAAAATCAGAGCTGGATTATGCTGGGTCTCATGAGAGCCACTGGTCTGGTGCAGCTGGGAAATCTGGGGAAAGCTAAATGCAGAAAAATGTGAGGACCTGCAATGGAGAGAGGGACATCAGTGGGATCCAGAATAAGGCTTCTGTTCACTTGGAGATTTTCTGCTGACTGTATGGAGAACATGTCTTTCACAACTCTTTCTTATGTCAAAATACTTATTTTCCTATTTTGTTTGTACTGTTAATGGATTCTTAAATACAGGTACATAAAGGTCTCATAGGAATTAAGAGAAAACACAGTTTTGCTTAAAAAAATTATCTGGCAATCCAAATGGTTTTGCAGAAATTCTGAAACACCTGACTCTAAATGCATGGCTGAGTGATAACAGCAGTTTCCTTGGGGGACTGCTAATATTTCTTTGCCCACAGTGACTACAAAGTCTGTTAACACCAGCTGTTATTGATCCTTCTGTTTCATAGCTCGGTCTTCAACACAAAGATTAGAGAACAGGGAGGTTTGTAAATATGGTAGTTAATTCCCTCAGACTGGAATGGGTCAAAGATCCTTAGATTCTTCTGTATTATTTTGGTTAGCTGTTAAGTTTGACTTTTTGGGGGGTTTTTTGGTTGGTTGTTGTGGTTTTTGGTTGGGTTTTTTTGGTTTATTTTTTGAAAGAGGACTATGAAAAATATGTCTCAAATAGTAGTTCAGCAGTAGTTTTTAATGGTGATTTAATAAGTGTAGGTTAAAAATTAATTTTCCACTTTCAGTGGGGGAGGTGAGGGACGTGCTGATGTAGTAAGGCAAAGAACTGGCAAAAGAGAGGATTCTCATGAATTGGCACTTCTGTTCTAGGTTTTGGAGGGTGAATAAAAGATGCTGTTTTCTGGCAAAGAGCAGCTCTCCTGATTGCCTCATTCAGTCTTAAGGGTTATGTCAGTCAGCCACTGCTTTTTCCAGGGCTGGGAATACCCAGTACTACTGCTGTTACATGGACTTGGTGGGAATGTTCTCTTGCCAAGGCCAGAGTGAGCGAATTCAGGGAATCTTGAGGTGACCAATTACTATCATTTTCCTTAACTGATTTTTGACAGATGATGGCTCCAAAGTGGTAAAACCCAAGCAGCAGCTTTGCCAACTATATTGCTTTTATTTTCAGTATTTTTTATGTGATTGATAGATATACTCCTCCCTCAGATATGTTCTGCTTATTCTAATACACATTTTACACTGTGGTCCCTGCTTTTAATATCCTTGTATTTAGACAAGCAGCCAGGCTTTCTGTAGCAACAGAAAGCTGTATAATTTACTGAGAAAACAGTTCCTTTCCTGGATACTTACTAATATGAAAGAAGTTTTTATCCTGGGGAACCAGTGGTTCTTCCCCTGCTACCTGTGGTAGATAAGATATTGCATATTTAACTAGAAATGAATAAAGACAAGAGGCCTCATTTTCACTTGTGATATCTCCAAGGCGCTCAGCAGCAGCAGGCTCCTTGGTTGACAGCTTTTGCCTGATTTTCAGCTCACTAGCCAGTAAAGTTGCAGATAAGTGGGAATGCAGTGAGCTGACTTGGTCCATGTGGATTTTACACATCCATCCCATTAGTAAGGGACAAAGGAAGCTTCCCTTTTAGATTTGGGTGGAGGGTTTTTTCCCTATTTGATGTGAACACATGCAGTCAGTAAGATAGCAACCAACCATGTAAAATCCATAAAAGAAAGAAGAGAAGGAAAATGCATGACAGAATAGATTTTTAATTTTTGCCCTGAAATCTACATGTTTCTTTCTCACTACTTTAATATGTTTCAACACAGTGACTTCCTGCTTAATGTGGTAGAAAGTATGGATGCTGGAGCATTTGTTGTATCATTAAAAACATAACAAGTAGCTTTGAATTAAAAAACTCAACTAGGTGTTAAAGACAACTCTTTTTGCACGAGGTGCACTGGATAGTGGTCTCTGCCCTGCTGCCTGCAGAGAGCTTGGGCTGTGCTCAGAGCACATCCAGCGACTGCAGCCTGTGCAGGCAGGAGCTGACAGGGCAGAGGCCCCTCCCTGCTGCTGCTGGCTCTGTGCTCTGAGCCAGGTGAGCTCCAGGGGTGAAGGGCACTGGGTGGCTCCAGCTCACAGGAGCTCCCTGCTGTGGGCTTCATGCCTTTATTACCCTACATTACCAGAACTGTAAGTTTTACCCAAGAGAGATGGCAAGGCATCATTTTGAAGCTAAATATCCCCTAGGATAATGCATATGCTATCCAGCAAATATTTGGTTTACCTTCCTGAAGAAAAGCCCTTCCATGGGAAAGCCTGCCCAGTCAGAAATGCTTGCACAGTGTGAGAATGCTTACTGTAGAAGGGATAACTTCTGCCTCATATTTTTTTCTGAGTGCAACATCACTGCAGTTTGAGATAGGTTTAAATCAATGTGGATGATAGTTAAGTATTCTGGTTTAAAAAAGAAAAATTGATTTTCACTAGGAGGATATTTCAATAAGGTCAGTAGGGGCATGGTGATTGAGTAAATCAGCTTTTGTTCACAGTTTACCAAATCTCTGCCACAACAACTTAAGCATGTAAACAGTTGTAAAACTAGTTTCCCTTGAGGGTAAAGTGGTTATCAGGGCCTTCTCCTAGAGAGAGAGAAGCTTGGCTCTACTGCTTATATCAATAAGCATTGATTGAGTTCAAAGGAGCTCTGTGGATTTACATATCCAGAAGTCCTGCTCAGGAAATCAAATGCCTCTAACCTGTTTTGCTTGCTACCTCTGATGCACTGTGGTTCAGATGGTGCAATTTGTGTCCTCTCTGCCCTGGACAGGCATTTTAAGGGCTTATTTTACTTCTCATTATCCTCCTCTTAATTCTGTTAGTAATAAATTCACTTTACAACTCTAGGTTGAGCCTGTTTTGCCCTTGCAGTGTTTTCCCCCAATCCTTATCTCAACTCAGGAACCCTTTGTTATTTTTTTTCCTCTGCCCAGCTGTGGCAGGGGAGGGTGAGCAAACAGCTTTTGTGAGCACCTGGCATTGGGCCAGTGTCAAACCATGACAGATGCCGAATCCTGAAATTCAGCCTTGAATAATGTGCATGGGTTTACTGCCTGTAAGCTTGTGATTGTAGTTTCTCAACTTTCAGACCCACCTGAGAGTGCCACAAGCCTGATTTGATGAGGTGGGGAGCTGTGGAGAGCTGTGTAAGATATAAGCATTCCCACACAATTTGAAGAGCTACCATAAAGAGCAGCCACTTACTGCCCTGGACAGCAAGGTCATGAATCTGGAAGAACCTGATTGGGAAGATGGCTGTCTTCTCAGCCCTGCTTTCTTCCAAGGGGTGGGATCAGTTGGGATGTGTCCAGTTCCCATGCCAAACCCTCAGCACAGTCCTAGGGTCAGTGAGAGATTCCCTGAGCTCCTCCTGGTGTTGGTCACAGGCTGCTGAGAGTTATTTCTTATCCTTGTTGCTGTCCTGCTGCTTGAGACCATGGAGTGTAGGAATTTTGTATGCATGCAAAACTGGATCTAAGTTGTGGTGACTCCTGCAGCAAGGAGCAGGGAGTTCTGTTTCCCCTGGGCACTTGCACAGATCTAACAGCCATGGGTATAAGCATGGTATATATTCATCCAACCAATCAGTGGGAATAAGTAGAAACATCCCAGATTTTCATTTCTAGCTATCACAAAAGTCTCTAGGTTTGCTCTGTTTTCCTAGGAGCTGTTTTTCTGTTGTCACAGTCAAAGTGAATTTCAGGTTTCATGAACTTCCTTTCATCTGATTAGGCACAAGCAGTTCTAGGAAGCTGCTCTTCTTTTATGCTGGAAGGTTTAAAAATGCAAGGATCAGTAATAGAAACTTGTAGGTATCATCTTCAGACAATATTTTGTTTCTGAGTGGAGCTGATTGACATGGAAATGGTGTGCAGTGTAATATTCACACTACCTCTGTACACATTTTACAAGTGGAGAACACAGTGATTTTTGTTTTCTCTACAAGTTTTGACAAGAGAAAACTCTAAATGCAACTTCTCTAAAACTTCAGTGATTGTAGCATGGGGAATGCAGATGATGGGAGAAAGGTTGTACCCTGTTAGCTTCTTTTATCTGGCTGGGGTCTGCCAACAGTAGGAGTCGAAATAAACCTGTTGTAACAGGAAGCAGAGTAGGAATTGACTCTGAAGGAGGAGCTTAGCAGAAATCCCAGCCAGAGACTATTGAACTGATTGACTGTGCAGCTGAAACCTGAATTAACACCACTAGATGAGAAAACTCTTCTTGGGGACAGCTCTGGCTAACCTGCATTTTAAAACTACAGCACAGTTCTGCAAAGCTCTCTGGATTTGTTGGTCTCTTGATAATGTCTTCCTTGCTTAACATACTGTGGAAAACTGTAACCTTCCCTGTCCAAACAGACACACTTGAAAATTGAAAGAGCCTCCTGAAGTTCCTTCTCCCAGACTTGATGTGTTCAGGTTTTTGGTGGCCACTTGAGACTGTAAGGAGCTGCTCAGGGAAGTGGATTGTCAGCTCTCCCAGCCATCAGTGCACTGGAGCTGTGGGGTGGAGCTGTTTGCACCCTCCCTTCACTGGCACATCCTCCCCACCTCGAGGAACAGTCCTACAAGGCAACCTCTTTGTGACACAGGTGCTCATTTAATTTCAGCAGTTGCTCACATGCAGTGAGGCCAAGTGCAGCTCCTGGGGAATTCTGTTGACTCCAGGAGATTTACTGTGGTGTAAATCAGAGGCCAAGTGACAGAGGAAGCCCATATGTTCTCCTGGAGTGCTGATTACGGGGGAAAGGAGCTGGATCAGAAGAAAATGATTGCACCCAGATTGTTTTCAGTGTTTTAATGACTAGCTTAAGGCAGCAAATAAAAACAGAATCAGAGGTGATTTATATTTTTGCTGAAATCTAAACAGGTCTGGCCCTAGGCATTTGCATTTGTTCCTGTCTAACACTGTGGCTGACTTCAAACCTCTTGAACTGCAGGAATTGCTGAAAGAGTGAAGTGAAAGTTGCTTGTATAAGTTAGTGCCAAGACTAGCAGAGACAAAAGAAAGGGCAGGAGGGGGTATGGATATGGGAAGAAATGGGTTGCAGAGAAGGAAGATGATATGTGTAGGG
>NW_005054300.1:18076545-18112111 GCF_000277835.1 Geospiza fortis
AAAACCCCTCCTATCCATGGGAAGTACCCTCCACTCCTCTCCCTGATAAGCAACAGCTATTCTGATAAACCTATCTCATTGGGCTCAAGAATTATTACACAACCACAGAATATGCTGAGTTGGAAGGGACCCACCAGAATTATGAAGGCCAACTCCTGGCCCTGCACAACGCCATGCCCAAGAGTCATGTCCCTGAGAGTGTTGTCCAGACACTTCTTGAAGTGGGTCAGGCTTGATCCTGTGACCACTGCCCTGGGGAGCCTTTTCTAGTGCCCAGCCACCCTCTGGGTGAAGACCATTTTTCTAATATCTACCCTGATGCCCCCTGGGACACAGTTGGGCCTCCTGGCTGCCAGGGCACTGCTGAATTATGTTCAACTTCCCATCAGCCAGGTCCCTTTCTGCAGTGCTGCTTTCCAGCACCTCATTCTCCAGTCTATCCATACATCCAGGGTTATCCCACCCCAGGTGCAGAATCCAGCACTATCCACTGTTGGAATTCATAAGATTGTTGATTGCCCAGTGCTCTGACTTGTCAAGGTCTCTCTGCACTACCTCCCTGCCTTTGAGGAGTCAGAGGCTCATCCCAGTCTTGTATCTTCTGCAAACTTGCTCAGTATCCCTCCTAGTCCTGCATCCAAGTCATTTAGGAAGATGTTGAAGAGCACAGGGCCTAAAATAGAGCCCTGTGGAACTCCACTAGTGACAGGCCTCCAATTTGATGTCACTCCATTGTCAGCCCATAATGTGTTTATCCAACTCTGGACATCTTGTCCAGGAGGATCCTGTGAGAGACAATATTGAAAGCTTTACTGAAATCCAGGAAAATGACACCAACTGGTTTCCCTTGGTCAACAAGATCAGTTACCCTGTCATTAAGGAAATCAGGTTTGATCAGCAGGACTTTCCTCTCAGGAAGCCATGCTGGCTGTGACCTATAGCTGCATTGTCTTTCAGGTGTTTTTCAATACCTCCCAGAATCATCTTCTCCATAACTTTACCAAGCACTGAAGTGAGACTGACAGGCCTGCAGTTTCGGGGTTTCCTTCTTGCCTTTCTTGTTGACTGGGATCATTCCTCAAGGACCTGGATGTCTTCTGTTGTATCCACTCCACAGCTTTAGCTCAGCAGGAGAGGAAAAGGAGCTAAAACTTCAAATAAGACTGAAAAGTTTTGCAGCCTGTCCTAAGCTTTCATTTTTTACTCCTTTCTCAAAGTCCCAAACAGAAGGCTACTTCCAGAAAAAGCAGCACCAGGGTGATTGGCCCTATGCATAGTCAAAACCAACTGCCATCTAGGGCAGCTCTTTGTTAGTTAGGAGGAGAAAAAGGTGACCTGAAGCCCCATAAAGTAAGGTTTTTACTGCTGTTAAGGGAGGAGCTGAGATGTGGGACAGCAGCCGCTGGAATACATTAATAGCAGAGAAGCACTCTCTGCCTTTCCACAGGCAGGGCTTGCCATTGCACCTCATTTTTCTCTGCTCACAAGAGCAGTCTCCCAGACTTTCCAGGGCTGTTTCTGGCTCTCCATCCCAGTTTTGTCACTCCAGAATTTAGTTTTGCTTACTTTGCTGAAAAGCCTTTGTCTGTGTCTGGCAATAATCCTGAAGACCACAGTCATTAGATAGCAGGCTGGGTCCCAGTTCACCCTGTTTGGGTAGATCAGTGTCCTCCTGGATCAGGAAAGCTCAGAAATGCCATAGCCAGAAGCCCTGACCAACGAAAGAGGGCTTGAAGCCCTTTCTATATAGGCAGTGAGGCTGTAGCAAAATCTGCATATTAAATGGATGTTAGCTTTATACATGGAATAGCCCCTCTTGCATCCAAATTCACATGAAAGAGATGGTGAGGTCTGTTCTTCCTCACTCAGTGATGTGCTGTGGGTGTTTCAGTGACACACTGAGCTCACAGCACCATTTCTCAGCTTCTTGTTAATGCTTGCCACAGTAGAAATCTCATTCATGGATGACACTGATCTTATCACAGATATTGATTCATCAGCCCGAGCTGAGTATTAGTGATGAATTTTTCCTACACAGTTCTTTGATGGCTCTGATGTCTGATACCAGTGTAACAAGCTGGTGTTGGCTGATGAGGAGTGGGTGGTCTCAATGGAGGGTTTTTTTTTCAACTGAGGGTTCTCTGTGATTCTGTGAGGACTTCATGTGTGGGTTTGGATAAAGTATTCTGCATCAAAGGGACTCCTAATTTCTTTTTCCGGCAGTTTCCATGGAAGTCCAAGTGTCTGTTACACAACAGCAGATCAAAACGGGGAGGAAGGGTGAGGTGAACTGCTGATATTTGCTAGTGTTAATTGGAATGACTCTTCCAAATGAAATCTCTCATTAATAAATTCCATTTTAAAAGTTTAGAACTGGAAACTGGAGTTTGGGGTGTATTGGAAAAAGCAATACTAGGGAAGGGAAAGTTTAGCTTTTGGAATAATTTATGGCTTTGTTTTCATTTCTCTGTTCTCATTCTGTTTGGGGAATATGGGGGAAAGCAAGGGAAATTCATAGAAACCACAAGGCCATTTAGATGCTTTTGTGATCTCCAGATTTCCAAGGTTCAGTCAGAAAATGACAGTCTATTTCAGGGAAGGGTGACACTTCCCTCTTATACAAGTCAAACCTGCCTGAGTAGGGACCATGGGCACTCTAGGGTCTTCACAAATCTGTTTCCCAGGGGACATTTTCCTGTGCCAACAGACTATTTAATGATCCTCAGAATTTTTCAGGATTGAGTTTTGATGCATTTCGGTTCATTCATCTACTTGCAACTATCTCTGTAACCAGATAAGATCTCCCTCTCTGCCTGTGTCCTGGGCATTGTCTGTTCTCTTCAATACTATTAAATATCTATATAAAGCCATGCAGCAGCTGCTGTCAGAAAACCGCAGGACACAGGCAGAGAGGGAGATGTGAGAGACAAGGTGTTGTAAGGGACAGCACCATCTGCTTTGTTGACAGCCACTTGTGCAGAGAGGACAAGGCACTGATTAATTTGTCAAGGGCTCATGTGAAGATCTGTGAAAGGAGGCAGATCTGTGCATGCACAATGCACCAGGAGGTGTGGGGGGCTATGAGGGTGTCAAGATGAGAGGGCAGGGTGATGGAGGCTTTCAAAATGGGTATTTGGACATCTCACTTGGAGAGTGGGACAAAGGCATTGACACAGCTGGCTGCAAGACCACAATGAGTTGCAAGTTGTTGCTGAGCAGCAGAATGTGAGTATAGGTAGTTATTTATGGTGCACAATAAGATGTGAAAAAGAAAGTGTGGGCTGGCTGCTAACCCTTGGTTGATTTACATATATATAATTTTTTTCTTTCTTTCTTTCACTGAAACCTATGGGTGAGAAGGTCTGCTAATCTCCACTAATTGGCAGTGCTGCTGCCAGGGATGTACAAGGGATAAAAGGAGCCAGAAGGATGAGGGACTGCCAGGAGATACAGTGGAGGGATAAGACACACCAGTGGTCAATGAGAGTTTTCACAGCTGCAGTCCTCTCTGGGTTTTTCCCCCAGGCTCTGTGTTCCCCTAAAACCATGCTATAAAATCCAGACAAGTTATGTAATTAAGCAAATTAAAACCAGACTAGAGGCATTTCTGTCAGCCTGGCTAACAAAGACGACAAATTGCTTCTTTCACAGAAAAGCTGCAAAAAAGAATTATCTTCTAACAATTGGTGCCAATACTTTAGATCAAAAGAGAAGTCGGATCAAATATGGATGGTAAAGACTGAAAAATTAAGGGAGAATTTTTTGAGAGAAGGGAATTTCAAGCAGACTTGTAACAATCTCGTCTCTTTTATCAATTATCTGGAAATCATCTGTAAAGTAGACCTGAAATATAATGAGTCACATTAACCTTTTGGACAATTCAACATTGCCTATTTGTGGTAATAGTTATCTATGGATCAACAAAAATAACAGGTGAAGACCCTTAACTCACAACAGCTCAGTTCTGGGCTTTTCACGGCTTACACTGACAGTTTATGGCAAGGGTCCATTGCTGAAATAAATCCATCTGGCATGGCATAGTTGAGTCCTCTAGAGAAGCTTCCATATGGAGTCAAAGAAGCAAAGAGGAATGCTCTCCCATGCTCAGCACTGCATTTCTGAAAATGAAGATATTAATACCACAAGTACCATTCCAGCCTCTTACAGAGGCATGCATATAGCAAAAAATAGGGTAAAATTGTAAGAATAACTCAATTTTTAGAGACTCCATACCAAAAGTGTACAGACCTCTCAAGACAGGATGCTTTGAACTGGACATGTACCTTTCTCAACTCTAATCCAGTTCAATAGAAGTAAGGGTGAGGAAGACGAAAGGGTGAGAAGTAAGGGTGAAGATGGTGGAAGTATTTGAGGTTCTGCTGCTCTGCAATGCTCACACATTCATTGCCAATCAAAGTCATGTGGATTGTGTGCAGAGACATTAATCATAGAACAGGTATAATTAAAGGAAACTTCCAATTTTCGGCCATTTTTAAGGGCATCAGATGCTTAATGAAAGAAATTCCATTTTGAACTCATTGCATGCAACCCATCAGAGCAGTGCAGTCTACTCTTCCACAGACAGGCAAAGAGGGAGTGGGTCACAGATCCCTTTCCACACTAAGTCTTTACTAATCCCTTGATTACAATAAAGACTTGTCTCAGTTACAAACTTCTAGTCAGACTTCTAAAATACTACCCAGTAGCAGGCTTGACATTGGAGCTGTGGAGACAGACCTCTGCCAAAGTATAATTGCAGGATTGGGGATTTATGTTAATCAGAAGTTTGTTCCCAAATCTGTTAAAACCATGGAAAAAATTCAGTGGCTTTGGATTAGACCTTCGTTTATGCTGTTTAGCTACCATGTACCAGATTGATTTCTAACTGGCTGGCTTAGTAGGTTTTAAGATGTGAATGTCCACCTCATTCATGTTTTAGCCTGGAAGATTTGAGTCACTTGGGAAAACTATTTCATAATTACTGTGAAGCCTGGTTATAAAAAATTAATCTCATGATAAATGTGTTTTTCTTGCTGATTTTTCCAGAGGAAGGAGGAGGAAAATTGATGTTACTGGACAAAATTTTGGAGGTATTTTAAAATAATCTGTGGAGAGTGGATTTTATTCTAGGTTTCAGGGTGGCAGGGATTTGAGGGTTTTTTGGGCGGTTTTCTTGTTTTAGTTTGGCTTTTCTATTTGGTTTGGGTTGTTTGCAGTTGATTTTCTTAAATTTTTCTTATTATTTTTCTTTCTGATGCTTAATGATGTTTTGGCTGGTAAAATGCCTTGTGAGACATCCCAGGCAATTCACCCTGTGTTTTATGTGCTATGAAAATATATGGCTCCAGCCTGTGCAGCTGCTTACTGTCAGGTTCATTGCATCCTGAGCATCCATGGCCCCAAGTGGTTGCTGCTGAAGCCTCTGTCATTCATTCACTGAGGAGATGACAGACTGAGGAGAGAGCTGATCCTCATGGAGGTGGGACTGGGGCTGCCTGATTGATTGTCCACGGAGGACAGCAGGCACTGAGTCAGTCTGCAGGGAAGGAGGACACAACAGGCAGTTGGTTTTGTCTTTCTCTGGAGCATTTCATTCACATTCCTGCACAACATGTGCTCTGTTTTGCCTTTGTTCCACATAATAAACTGACAATGGCTAAGGATTTTAAATCTTTTTTTCCTTTTGTTTCTCATGTGTTCCTAGAAATTGGAGAGGAAAGTGATGCTGTGTGTTTCAGACTAAGCCAGTTTGTCCTCTACAGAAAAGCTTGGTGCGTTTTACCTCATCCAGTGTTAAATCATGTAGAAGTGCCATCACAAACAATTACACCTCGGTCCTTTACATTCTCAAACAGAGAAGTGAGAGGGGGGATTTTGGAGCACACTTCTCCTCAATGCCTTGGTTTAACTGCACAGCTTCAGGGAGTCACTAGATTGCAGTGGACGAGTGTGTGTGGCACAGGCTTGTGAACTGTGCAGTTTGCAGCTCAGTGCCCTGTCCCAGGGCACACCTGGCACCCCTGCCATCCAGGGGACACCAGCAAGGCAGTGGCACTGGCAAGTTGCCAGCTAGGCACTGGGAAAGGCTGACAGCTGCCACAAAGCTTCCCCAGCAGGGAAGGAAGCTGGCATGGCTGCAGCAGGTACTGACTGCCATGCTCTGAGTTGGTGGTACCTCTTAGAGTAAGAGCCAGGCTGTGAGGTGCACAGGCCAGCAGCACCAGCAGTGACCTGGGCAGTGACCCATGGTGAGGAGAACCATCAGGGAGGAAGGGCACCTGGATCTCAGCCAGCACTGCAAGGCCTTCACCTTCCCATCTCTGTGCCAGGCTGCTGATTCAAGTTTGCCTGGAGCAGCATGTGGTGTAACTTGACTTTTAATGCTTGTTTTCAAGTCCAGCTCTCTCCATGTGGCAGGGTTTTGAAATGACAGGTGTGTGTACTTCTATAAAAACATTGCCCTATTTCCCTAAACCCTCAGCTAAGTGACCTTGTCAGGTGAACAGTCAAAAGGAAAGGCAGGAGAGGAACTGTTGTCACAAAACCACCATTTACAAAGGATGTCTGTATCGTGCACAGTTCATGCAGGCAGCTGATTATTTAAGATTATTGTTCAATTTAAAATGACATGATAATTTGAGAAAAGGTTAATATGGTTTTGCACCTGCAGATAGACCAACGTGGGATGGGCAAATGTGAATGTTGATTCTGACATTAAGGAAAAAAATGCAGTGTTTACATCTGAGCATTAGGGTCAAGGATTTCCCTGTCTCCCAGTTCATTACAGCATTTAGTGCCTTGTCACAGAAGGGTTCTCTGAGGGCTGCCTTGGTGATCACAGGCTGAGTTCTGTGGCAGAACCCAGGGAAATCAACTTTGTATTGCATCCCCAACAGAGATTTGAGATGATAGCAGTTGTGTTTGTAAACTTAGTGCCCTTTTATGTTACCCTGCACGTAAAAAAATGAGCAAATAACACTCATAATGGCTCACCACGAATCCTTCCTTCCCATAGGAGTGACTTCATGGACTAAGCAGAGCAACTCTGATCTTAACTCTGGCACTGGCAGAGGGGTGCTGCCATATTAAAAGCATTTCAGACATGGTGTGCATTTGCTGTCACCTGAGCTTGAGTGGCTGCTTAGCACAACACAGAGTCTGATGCAATTTAAATTCTCTAAACCAGAACCACAGAAATTCCCTTTGTTAATTTGGGGGTGGCTCAGGTCCTCAGATGGCCTCAGCATAGCAGCACATTAGGCCAGACCCAGTCCTGCCTCTGCACCTTCTCTGCAGCAAGTCCATGAGTCCAGATTTTTGTTCTGGTAGTTGTTGGAGGATATTTTGTGTTTGTGTTTGGGAGGTTTTTTGGTTGGGCTTTATTGTTGCTGGGGTTTGAGGGATTTTTGTGGGAGAAGGAGGATGGGGGATTGGATAGTTTTCTTTTCCCCCCTTAGGTCATCTGACATCCTTCATTTTTCTGCGTAGTTTTATCTCATGTCTAAGTCAGTTTTAGTAAATCTGTTACTCCCCCCTCTGTTTTGGCAGCTGCAACTGATCTGTCTTCCTCACTCCTCAAAATATTAATAATTGATTTTGAAGAGATCATATTGTTTACTTTGCTTTGTAGCTATCCATTGCCTCTTCCTTGTAATTCAATAACATGCCTTCTGCTTAAATTTAGGTTAGTAGCAGCTCTTAGCTTGAATACTTTGGCCACCCCTAATGTGATAACAAATTGCTGATTATCAAAGGAGTGGTAGCACTTACTTAGACTCCCACACACACTAAATCTAGATTAAGGGATGTGAGAAATGAAATGTAGGCAAGAGAATGGTTGGTTCCTTAATCAGAATGCTATTAAACAGCAGAACACAGCCCATTACCGAAAAAAAAATTAAATAGACATAATTGAATATTTAATATGACAAATATGATGAAATGAGCGTCTGGAAAAAAGCTGATGTTATAGCTATCATGTTTAAAATAATCAAAGAAGAGGACAAGTGAAGAGTGTGTTTCCAGTAATGGTTCTAGGAAGGGATGAAAACCTGCCTTTGGTTGCTGGCTGTTTGCCTTTATGGAGAGTTTTGTCTGTCTATTGGCTGTCCCACTGTCCCTCTGCAAAGTGGCTGTAGTAACACCTGGCTCCTTTACTGCAACAGCTCAAACAACCCAGTCTGTGGAGTACCTGGGACTTCTCTCAGTTTTTCCTTCCAAATGAATAATAATCTGGTCTTTTTAGTTCCGTATCCCTGTTGGTTTTTTTTTCCCTTGAGAGCATCTTAAATTGAAGTTCACATTTAAGAAGGGATTCTGTTTTCATGTCTTCAAGTTCATTTATAAGACAACAATTCCTGTTACTTTAATTCTATTCCATGCCTTAGAATTTTTCTTAAAGTTTAATTTTGGAGTCAGGAAGCCTCTGCATGTAAAAGTCTCTTCTTATAGAAACACACATTTTTATTTGCATATAGAAAAATCAGAATATCTGAAAAACATAGAAGCAGTGTACAGATGCTAGGAAAACAAAAAGAAGCTTGCAAAATAAACCATGGTGGTTGATGTGAGGATAAGAAAAAAAGGATAATTTCTTTTGAATTATTGTGTTAAGAATGACTTTTAGGGTTTTGTTTGGAATTAGTTTTGGAGGCACTCCTTTTTGCTTCTAACTTGCCACAGAGCAGTACTAACTCTTCCTTCTGTATTTTTTTTTTCCTGGCTGAAAGAGCAGAAAGAGACACTTCTATTTATTTATAATCTCTTAAACTGAGATACATAGCCTGGTGTTCTTGGCAGATTGCATAAAAGACCCATCTATGAACCAATAAAGAAATGCTTCAGATTGATTAGACACTGGATAAGGCTTAGGCTGAGGAGAACTGGCCCAAATCCATTTTAAGTTAGGTACAGGTCTGAGTTATGCTTCATCCCTGCCTGCCTTTTCCTGCCTTCAGCTGCAGTTCACTGAAGCTGTTGTCTAGGATACAGGCAGGCTTAGCTTATTCAGCCCATGGCTGAAATGCAGCAAGAAGATAGTTTGGGGGCTGATGCAAACATCCACATGGCATTTGAAAAGTCACTTACCAGAGCTGGTTTCATCTTTCACATGGGAAGGTGCATGTTCTTAGGAGGGACCTTGGAAGTTCAGTGATAGAGACCACAACAGGTAAAAGAGAGAGAAACAGACAACATCTGATGTCGACATCCTACAGCTACATCCTTCTGGGTTTTGTATTGGTGCTGCACAGCTGACAGTGGGGATAAAATCTACCACTTTATTCGCTTATTTCACTCCAGTTTAAAACTTCCTACCATCCTGGATAGTCCTAGGGACATGAGAAGCTCCAGACAGCCTCCAGGGACCATCCCAAGCTGCAGGACACAACATCTATGTCTGTGGCCATCCATCATGACAGGGTGAGAATTTGAAGGGCACATTCTGTATGCTGTGTCACCACTGAGCAGCTTTCCTTGGCTGAAATGGCACAGCCAGCATGTGAGGAAGAGGAAGGGTAATGTTGTTCAGCTCATGGGCTTTCCTTGCTAGGTAATTATGGTGAGGAAGCAGGAGCCCACCATTTTCTGCTTGCTTCTGTCAGGGCGGATCATGGAGCTTCTGCTATGACAACTTCCATTAGGGAGAACCTTCATTTTTAAGGAAATTAAATCTCCTGTGTCACAAAATGTCATAGAATTAATACATTTTATTATTTAAAATTTTAAATAATTTTATTTTTAAAATTATTTTAAATAGTTTTTCAATGCAATTATGCAGGTGATTGATTTGGAGACAGGAGATTTTCCAAAAAGTTGGTGGATTGAGGCTAATATGTAGAGCTTTGTGCAAGTCAGCCTTTCCCTTCCTCCAATGCAGGAGTTTTCAATGGCATGCAAAGCAAAGTTCCAAGCAAAGCAATTAGCCAGTGTCTCTGGAAAGCAATGCTGTACCTCTCAAGAATGAGCACACAGGAAGGGTCTGGCAAGACTTTCTGAGTGACAGAGCTTTAATCAACATCCTGCACAGAGGAAACTGCAGGGGAAAGTATATTATTTTGCTCCATTTCTCTAAAGATAAGCAGGAAAAAAAAAAAAAAGAACAAACAACAAATCCCCAATAATCACAGCTCATAAATTCTTCATCCTGTGAACAGTCCTTAGGTAGACACATCCACCATGGGAGGTGTGTGACAGCTTCCAGGCACAAGCTGCTGCCCTCTGTGTGGCCTACAAATTGCTGTGTACACTAGCTAACACTTTGCTGATGGGCTGGGCTGTAAACAGGAAAGAGCTCTTGACTGAAAACAGACCATTTTTCTCCTTCAAAGCAGATGTATTTTCTCATCACCACCTTTCATAGTAATTCAGTGATACTGTTTGCTGTGCCAGCATCATTTTCCCTGGCTGTTTAATAACCAGGCTCTGAACCAGAGCTGCAGAGTATCTCATTATTCTGCTCCAAAGGTAGGAGAGGAAGGGTAGATGTGAAGAAAAACATCTGTTTCTGAGCATGTCATAAGTAAGGTTATGCTGCCAACTGCAGTATGGTATCTGAGATACTGCAGTCAGTATCCCTGCAGCAGCTGTAGGAGAGGAATGAAATGAGAGGAAAGAAAAATCAACATGGAAAAGTATTATTGATTTCTTTTCTGCAGCACTGAGTTTAACCTGAGTTTAACATTACTTGAATTTAAAATATCTGGGAGCTGCTGCTATTTGTTATCTCTGGAGGATTTTGCAAAAGCAGAAAGAGTTAATGCTGGAGAAGGCTCTCCTGACAGAAAGGAAACCCACTGACTCACAGGTCCATGGGGGAAGTCAGAGCATTTTGAAATGTTATGAAAGCAGCATCCAAGGTGAGCTTCACTGCTGAGAGCAATGTCCTTCAGAGCAGTGCAGGTGCCTGAAGCACAAGGAAGAGAACTGTGGGGTGTAACATCCTGCAGAGACACGTGAGCTGTGGGTCAGCTGTCCCAGTACAAAACCTGCAGCCTGCGCTTTGTTCTGTGCAGTGCTGGCTCTGTCTGTCACGGTCTGGCCACCCAGAGGTGCAGAGGCAGCAGCTCAGAGAGGCTTTACCATGGGGTAGAGGCTGGAGGGTGGCACTGCCACCAGCTGGCACTGCTGCTGTGCCCCAGCAGGGACCAGCCAACCTGGGGCAGAGAAAATCAACAAGTGTGCTGAAATGTTTGACTTTTGCCTTTTTGCCTGTTGTTCCTCACAGTTTTCTTCAGGGCACAGGTCTGGTCTTAATCTGCTCGGTCTGAAAATCCAGGGAAGTGCTTGGACATGACACCAGGGTCTTTCCAGCTTCTCTGCATAAATCACTCTAATTAAAAATAAATTTCTGATGGGAATATTTGACATAAAATTTTTCAGCTGGCAGAACATTGCCCACCACATGCTATGTCTTTCTTTCTAGAAACTAGTACCACAGGAGAGCCTGAAAATTACCTTCTTGTAATGGGACTGCCTTCTTTTCACTAGGTTTGCATTGATTTTTCTATCATTTTCAGCCATGAGTTAGAGGACATTTCAATCCTGCCATCCCAGCATTTGAAAAGGTGTAAAGCATTTTACCAGTGGTATTGCAGTGACTATTTCAACATGTCTGGAGTTAGTTGACAAAAAGTATTTCAAAGGTGTTTTTAGGATGACTTTGGGTTTTAGTTATCTCTTTAAAAACAAACAAAATATAAAAAAAATATAAAAAGTGCCCTTTAGCCACGGAGCTGTACAGCACAGCAGCAGCACAGTGAGGACAGAACAAACCTAGCCAAAAAAACACAAGGTCAGGGAAAAGCTGATATTGTTCAGCCTATGGATTTTTGACTTGTGGAAATTTTGTCATGAGATGCATTCTATTTTGGCTGCTAACATTTTTATCTTTTTTTTAACACCAGAAAATATTTGAGGTGAACATGAGCAGAAGAGAAGCTAATGGGCATTTTAACCAGGTGTTTTAATGAGTAGGAAAGTAATTACAGAATCGAGAAGGAACCTTGCATTTCGGGATCACTGGTTCAGTCCCTACCAAGATCAGCAACAACCCTGGGGTTTCTACTTGCTCTTTACTTATTTCTCTGCATCTCACAGAGAAGGTGGAAGAGATTTTTTTTTACAGGTGCTTTTTCCCTCTCCCCTGCTAGCAGACTCTGTTGGGAGCCCAGGGACCTGGCTAGGGCTGGCCATATTCCCACTGCTAAGCTAGGATATGGACAGGATAAGTTGCTCCTACACTGAAGCCTTTGTACCTGAGCCCCTTCCCAGCTGATTTTCCTCCCTTCATTTACTTATTTTCTTGAACAGCAAAAAAATAAAGAGTTACTTTCTATTGCTAAGACAGTAAGGTGGGTATGCAATTGCTTAGTATAGCTGAGGGATTCAGGAGCATCATTCAGCAGGTCCAAAACATTGGTACTTTCATAACACCTGTTAGAGTATTTAAGATGGAAAATCTTGCAGCAAATGAGATGAGTCTCTTTCAAAAGGTCTCTTTGTTTTTTAAAGCTTTTGGGAGACTCCTGAGATATGAGCCCAGAAGGCTGCCCATTTAATAAATGAGAGACCAAATTTTGTTTGTCTGTTTCAGAGAAGATGCTCCTGGCAGATGCTGTTCATTGAAACAAAAGCTTGATGGCTTTTGCTAATGATGGTGCATCCCACAAAATATTTATGTTCTGGGAATACTCTGAGTTGTGATCTTTTGGTAGGAGTTTTTATTGATGGAGTCTAGTATCCCATTATGGCAAATTTATCCTTTCCTCAGAGTTATATATATAAAACCTTTTCTCTGTCATTAGTTTTCCTGTCTCCAAAATGAGAATTAGCATTGCAGGATATTATGGTATGGGTGAAAAGATGAATCGTTACTCTTTGGAAAGGTAATTAACCTCCAAAGGCATCTGCCAGAGAGCTGCCATTGCACCATCAGCTGCACTCTGTTTCAGTTTTAGCCTTTCCCTGTCCTCCTCCAGCTCTCAGAGGTGTGTTGTTTATCAGCTCAGCTCAGTGCAAGCAGGAAGATGGATACCTTCAGCACAGCACCTGCGAGGAGCAGGGTGACAAATGCAGGGCTTTCAGCAGGCTAACGCCCTGTGCTCTGCTCTCTTGCCATCAGGATGCAGGGCAGAGCTGTGACCTTGGCAATGCACCTGAGTAGGTGTTGGCAGCATCCAGGGATGCTGATGAATTGTGCTGGCTCAGTGCAGGGAGGGCTGCTCGTGAACGCAAGCCTGAGTCAAGGAAAGAGGAGACCCATAGGCCAGGGCCCTTGGGTGAGCCATGCTGGTCTGTGTGGGAAGGACAGCTGTACAAAAGGCACATTGACTTTGTGAGAGAGGGAAGGGGGAAGAGCATCTCTCTTGCTGGCAGCTCAGGTATGAATCCTGGTATGAGTGTGCTGTAGCACTGGAAGAGAAATACTTAGCCTGTCTGCAGGCACTTGTTTGCTAGTAAACAAGAAACATTGTTCCAAACAGAGATGATTAATGGCAACAGAAACATTTAGGAACTGGGTGGAGAGCTTTATTCTGCCTTGATCACAACTACCCCTTATGTCAGTATGTTCTGATTTTTTCAGACTAATGGAAGGTGTACGCTCATACAAACATGCAACTGTGCGCTGATCTCACCCTCAAGGGACTGTGGATTTATCTCTAATGCTGTCAGATTTATTTATAAAAGATAGAGTACACTCACAAATGCTCCATTGTGCTCTGTTATTTGGAAAAGAGTGAAACCTGCTCCCAACGGATAAGACAAAATGGAATAGGGTTTTTAAGTCTTTGCCTTCCCAAATTAAGTTATTTTTAATTGAAACCTTTGATGAGTTTCTACCAGCATACATGTAAAAAGGAAAAGATAGTGAGGATTTCATACAGATTTCTCAGCAAAGAATTTTGTCACAGTGCTGGAGGAGTGCTCACCCTCGTGTGACAATGATAGCAATATCCAGTCTTTTGCTGCTGCTGTTTCTGTTGCAATGCATGTTTTCCTATTAAGACAATTTGGGTCTCTGTCACCCTTCAGTGACGAAATTGTAGTTTAGCTTTTCAATAACAAAGAGCTAGAAAGATGGTGGAGATGATCAAGACACATCTCAAATAGGAAGGACTCTCATGCTTCCTGGGTTTCTTGTCTTCCTGCATGCCCTGATTTTTTCCTAGACACTTCTTTGTGTTATTGCCTACCTAGGTTTGTACATGCAGTCTCCAGTGCTGGAGAGAATGCTCTTACTAGTTCAGGAAAGATTTCCAGAAACTTTGAGGGGTTTTCTCCCTCCTCTTATATGTCTATTGCAACATGTGTATCCAGATGTTGTGCCACAGCTGTACATGCCTTTGCCTTCCCCATCCATAATGTGGTTGGATTGTTGTGCAGATGGGCATGTGAATATCTGTTTGCAGAAAAAGCATGGCTTCTTTCACAAAAATCTCTGCTTTCCTAAGAAGCCCATTGTTCTCAGCAGATAGTGAGGTCCCGTTAAACCTCAGCTCTTCAGTAAGAGCCAAATGCCACAGTGACAGAATTAAACTCACCTTAGTATAAAGACACCAGGAATGCATCTGAGCAGTGCTTGAAGCTTTCAGGTATGGGCAAGTGCTGCTGCATAAAAACCAGCAATTGCTTCCAAACTCTGTTAGTGATTTTTATTTCACTGTTTATATTGCATTCAAAGCATGAAATGATGCACCTCCTGAAGTGTAATGCTCATTTGAATCCATGGGTTCCAGCCTCTCCCAGTCAGTGGGAGTCTCTGCATTGATCTTGGCAGGCTCTGGACAAGCGTAGGCAGAGAAGACTGATTTTGTCACCAGAATGATGAGCAAGCTGCACTCCCTCTTCTGTTATTGAGAACTCAACTCACACAGGCATTCTCCTCAGGTTCTTGCTCCGTTCCAGGTAGTAATTAGATTTCACATGTACATCCTTACATCCCCATGCAATCCTTGCCTGCTAGGTAATGCTTTGTAAACAACCATCCTTTGCCAGAGCAGTGCTTTCCCAGATCTTTGAGCCTGAGAGTTTCTGCAGGGGAAGCATTTCCTCCCAACAAACTCTTTTGTATCTCCTGACAAATGGCTCTACTAAAAGAATTGTGAATTTGTGTGGGTTTGTTTTTTCTTTGCTGCCTCTGCTGCTTGAAGTATTCTCAGGAAGGTCAACTGACCTTTATCAAGCCCTGGCCACTGGCAAGATGATATCCATAATGAATGTACTTCAAGCAGCCAGTGCTCCAGCATGAGTGGTTTAACATCTGACCCCTTCAGTGCAAACAGTGCAAGACACACAAGATACTTGACTCCTTTTCCTAGAGGAGAGCAAACTCCAACTGTGTACCAGATAGGGTGTAAAATACCACACACTTATGACCTAGCTGGAAGAATAATGCATCCAGCCCTTCACTTGGTTAAACACAACAGTTCCTGCAGCTTGTTTAGGTTTTTCTCTATGTGTGTGACCTGTACTGCTGTCTGGGAAGATGCAAAGGTTATTAATTTCCAGGTATTGTTTAGGTTTCTTTTGCTGTCACTTGCCCTGCCCTCTAAAGGAGCAATACCTTAGTTAAATCATTAATATATGAAAAAGAAAAAAGAAGGCAAATAACAGCCTTGAGGCTGTAACATGTACTCTTCACTTTCTGTGATACAGGACATGACATCACGTGCTCCACACTGGGCAGGGCTTTTACTGACACTCACATTGTGTTCCTCCATGTCATGATGGAAGTGTTTTCCCAGGCAAGCAGAGGTGAAGCACCAGAGGCAGGGAGTGCACCGTGGGGTGAGAGCTGACTGAGAGGTGCCAGCATGGCAGGCTAGGCCTTGAGTGACTTCAGTGAGGTGGAGCATAAATGAAGGGCTTCCTCAGTACTCTCCATTTTAATTCATGGTTCTTTTCTTAAAACTAAGGAAATGGCCCATATTAAGCCAAGTATAACACAAACATATTTACTGAAGTAACCCTTTGTCTACCTTAGGGTTTTTTCCACATGAGCTGTCAGGCCAGCCAAACACAGAGTGTACCACAGGGAAATGTTGCTGGGAAATCACTGTTCTTCCCTGTGTTTGAGGGAACAAAGATGGGAAGATCCTTTCAAAAAGGGAAAGGCTCATGCATTGGCCTTATAATTTTTAAATTTGCATGTGTTATGGCATTTCACTCTCTTAGTAATTGCATGGCTTTCTGCTCATTGTGAGGGGTCTTTATTGCACTGTCACTGAGGTTTTCATGTCTGATTGTCTCCTTGGGGAGAAACTGTTGAAGTTTGGAGGGGGACTCTGAAGTCCTTTTGAATGACAGTCATCTGTGCAGTATCAGGGAAATCTCCATCTCTGTTAAAGCACAAGCTACTGTCTGTTCTGCATTCCAGAAACAGCAGTTTGGGGTCTACTTAAACCTCTACTGGATATTCTTATCTCAGCAGCATTTGCTGGGATTTTGATGTGCTGGAGCTTTGGTGGGGGTGAATTTGTTTTGGAGGCTTGTTAGTTTTTGCTTAGGAGTCAAGTGGTTCCTCATGTGAGGGCACAATAACCCTTTTTGTAGGGATTTTACACTGATATTTGATCATTATGTGCAGGCAGATTTATTGTTGGGTGTGATTTTAAGGACAACTAGGCTTTGAAATACTCCCCTCCGTGACCAGAGGATACACACGAAAAGCAATGGTAATATTTCAGAGAAATCATTTGAAATACCTTCTTATACTCAGAAAATTATGATCATGTATTCCCTGTTCCTAATTCAGTACTCATCCTGATTTAGAGATTTTAATTTTACTTGTAATGTTATTACCAGTGGTTGAATTATAGAAGTCTATTTTTCTTCTGTACCTCTGATCTAGATAAATGCAAAATCAGAAGTTACTTGAACTCATTTGAGATTAAATAGAAGAAAAATGAGAGAGAAGCTTGAGGAGGTGGAAGTATTTCAGGATGTTATCGCATATTGCCTGAGCACTTAGATTCCAAGATGATACATACCTAAAAACGCCAAAGACAGATGTATCTGGCATTATCTCACCCTCTAAATGCTTGGTAAAATTACAGAAAAACTGAAACAATAGAGAAAAGAGAGTTTTTATTCTTTTTATACCTCCACCTGTGACAGTTACCCTTAAGAAAGCCTGTCACATCTTTTGATAAAAGGTCCATCCTCAGTTTTAAATGGGAGCTATCTATGCTGAAGCAGAGATTCAAAAGCACTTTCTATAAACAGTCCCTCAGGAGCCTTTAGCTCCCTGCTAGCACAACAACAAGAAGAAAAGTCAGCTCCTGAGTCAGGCTGTCCTTGTCAGAGGAGGTGGGGGGAGCCTGAGCCCCTGGCAAGGCTCTGCCACTTAGCCCAGGTGGGCACCAAGGCACCCACAGGGCAGCTCCCAGCCCTTCTGCACTCACAGAAATCATCCCAGCCTCTGAGGAGCCGGGCACAGATTCCTCCTCTCCCCTTGTCTGAGGCAACACCCTGGAAGGAAAGGAAGCTGCACTCTGCTCTCACAAGCAATTTTAGGAATATGTCAGATAAATGTGTGGCTCTGAACAAAAATAAGCAAGAATTGAGGCCAGCTCCTCCCCAGGTGCTGCGTGGTGCAGTGCCTTGCACTCTCAGGGAACTGTGACCATTTAGTCCATGTGAGGATCTGTCCCCAAGCCTGCTGTGAGCAGACCATGTGTCCCTGACCTCTGCAGGAGTGTGGAGGAGAGGGAAACCTGTCATGAGCCCAGACTGTCCTCCTCTGGCCCCTCCTTTTAGCACAGACTGTTATCCAGGACACTTGCTTGCCGAAAATGCTTTTTGTTTAGTGGTGAGAATTCCCTGAATGCTGCTGAAGGACACTGTTTTTCTCTACCACACATGCACTGTGTCCAGTAGAAATTGATTTAAAAACAAACAAACAGAAAAAATCTCCCACAAGAGCCATCCAGGGTGAATTTACTAAATTGTTCCTGTGGGAGGGAATGGAAAGGTCTGCATCCTGCTGGTTCCTTTTCTGCAGCACAGGAGAAAGGCAGTGATGGACAGAGCATGTGTGTGAGCAGGAGGGAACAAGGATCTCTGTGTGGCTGCAGGATATGAGGAGAAACAGTGAGTAGCAAGAACCTCTCCTTTGAGACAGAAACACTTTAAAACGTTTTTCTGAAAGGGGATGCCTAGTATAGACTTGGTGAGGGAGGGTGTGGGAAACACAAAAATCCCTTTCAACAATAGAGCTGCTGCAGTGGGGAGCTCGATGGTGCCACCCAGAGTACCTTTTTGCATAATATATGATGCTCTGTGTGGGTCTGGAAACTGGGAAGATTAAAGCAGATGATCTTTCTGCATGCAAAGCAGCCAAAGACAGCGTGATGGATTATTACTGAATACATTTCTGGCCATGCATAATTGTGTTCTGATCTTCTTTGTTGAAGTTCTACCACCATCTCTCTGCCAGACTATGTCACTTAGATCATAGGAGCCAAAAATTCTCTTTACTTCTCCGTGTTCTGACCATAGCTCTCTCTGGGGTCACTTGCATTTGAAGTAGGTTACTGCCAGCTCCAGTAAAATATTAAAATGGTACCAAAACATCCAGAGCAGCCCAGCAAGGGGGAATCAGGTAACTGGCTGTATGTAAGGTTTGGAAAAAGTGTCTGTTCAGATTTTGATGGGCATAGCTTTGTTTAACACTTTGTGGTTATTTCTGCGCTGTCTGATTTACCCTGAGAATATTAATGCAAAACAACAGAGGCGGATTGTTCTGTCAATTACTTTCCTGCCATTTCTATTTGACCTTTATCAGAAAAACACTGTGCAGTGTATTTACTGAGTAAGGGTTAAATAATCCTAACACATAGTGGTGAACAATACAGAAGTCTCTCTTGCTTACAAATTAAAAACAAAGTCAAAATGAAGGTGGCCATGTGCAGTGGGAGTTTCAGGAGCCCTGAGATCCAAGTGCTGAGGGACAGCCAGGTGGTCTTGGTCTGCACAGCTGAGCTGCAGCTCTCCTGGGCATGAGACTTGTAGTGACATGGTTTGCACTGCTGCCCTCTGCATTGGTTGGAAGAGCTTTATTGCAGGCTTGTCAGTGTGGATCATTACCTGCTTTTACATCTGCAGTGTCACCTACTTCAAATAGTCTATAATTAATTTATTCCCTGCATTAAACAACTTTTAATTGTACATGGTACCTATGAACACTTAGGTGCCTTTCACTTCTTAATAAATACAAGTGAGAAACACAGAAAGTGCCAGAAAATGTCCTCCTCCTTTCTCTTCCCTAACTCCGTAAAGAAAAACTGGAAATTTAAGGAAAGATTTAAATCAAACTTATGTTTAGATATTTTTTTTTCTCAGAAATAAATAGCAAAAGTTATTTTGAAGCAAGGTTTAAAAAGGAGATATTACTCCTTCACTCAAATTCCAGAAGCATTTCAACAGTCTTTATTTCAACACTTATCATATTGGCAATTACTTGAGAGATATATATACAGACATATATATAAGTGTAGCTATACCCACCAGCAGTCTTCAATCTGCATTCACTATTACTGCTTGGTCCTTAATATCAGGCTGTGCTAATTAAGTTGTAATGAACAAATGTGCATCATTTGCTTTCCAAGCTTTTTCATCTAAAAATGTGAGATTTTTATGTTCATTATGACATTAATTCTCCACTTACATACTGTTACTGAGCCTTTTGGATATAACCTTCAAGAATATCGATGCTTTCTATTTTCAACATTTTAATTTCTAGCCTTAAAAAGAGGTGCCAACAGGTGAAAAGTGTACTTTAATGCCTTATTATGCTGCTCAGCTCCAACTCTAATACTATGAATATTTTTCATTTATTCAAAATTAAAGAATTTGTGCCATAAATATGCCCCACAGTATTTTTATGTGATAAATAAATGATACAAATAATACATTTTTCACTCTCGGAGACATAAATATGGTTTAATTTGGATCAACACATAGCTAGTAGGAGTATATTTTTTTTTTTTTTTGATGCTTCCATTTTTCCTTTTAAGATGTCTGGAATTGTCTCCTTCCAATTTGCGCAGGACTCAATACAAAACGACACGTTTATAGAAGGCAACTGGTTGCCTCTAGACAGCAAAAGCTTGGTTTTTCCTGACCTCAAGATGTTTGCTTGTCACGAGTTGCAGAGAAAGGAACCATTTGGCTCGGCTCTGGTTTTGGCTGCCGTTTCTCTGAGCTGTTCAGCGAGGCACAGAGTTCCTCCCTGTCCCTCCATTGCATGGCAATATGTTGGAGCTGCAGGAAATTTCATGGCAGGAATTGCTGGCTGTGTGGCTCTGGTTCTGCTGAGCCCAACAGCAGGGCCCTGAGCTATAACTGCAGGCAGGTTCCATGGGACAGCTTCTCCACAGGTGCTCTTCATTTTTGGCCAGTGCCAGGCCATGGTGTGCCTGGAGAGTTCAACCCCTGGTGCCTCCCTGCAGCTGCACCTTGCTAACAAACATTGAGTTGGGTCCTCCTTTCTTGGGAGAGTCAGCCCAGTAAGTGCAGCTTGTGAAAAGAAAATCTGCCTGCAGGAATAGTTGTGTCTTGTGAAATCAAGTACTTGTGATGGTTGTTCCTTTCAGAGCCAGTTCTCACCCCTAAAAGGATTCTGAGATGCAGTTTCTTGCCAGGCAGTCCTGTGCTCCCACTTGCAGATCAAACCTCAAAGGCTGGCACCAGAAATAACTCCACGGTCCATGGCCTAAAGCAAACCTGTACTGAATCCTGTTAAAAATACAGGATATATGCAGCTTCTCTGGAGTTGCAGTTGTTTTCCTGCCTCTGGGTGACTTGTGGTGAAGAGCAGCTTCTCTTTCAGGAGTTGTGCAGCCTGTTCCTGCAGCTGAGGGAAGCTGGGAAGAGGTGGCAGCAAAACACACCTGAGTACTTCTCAAAGCCATGGGGAGTGCTCCAGGAGATCAGAAAACCTAGAGAGAGATCAAGAGCCATGACAACAATGTCAGTGTTGAGCAGGCAAGAAAAGCATGAGGAGAGCATGTGTGTTTCCATCTGAGAGGTTTCAGGACTTTGTGGCTCTCTTTCCATACCTCTTTCCATCCCGTGCTAGGTGCATGTTTCTTCTATATCACACTAGAAAGTTGCAAGCAAGAACTTCAGGCATAGGGAAGAAATTGGAAACACAAACCTGTCCTGCAACCACACAGTCTTCTTTTTTTTCTGATGGCAGCATCCTACTGCTGCCTCGCTGGGCTGTTTTCCCTTTGGGACTTGTGGGGGTTTCACTGTTTTTACTCTTGTCTGTCGTCTATGTCCTAGGCATAGTCCATTTTTCTCTAGAGAATTGTTTAAGACAATGCACTGAGGAATTAGTTCATGCAAGTCATTCCTGAGCACAACCAAAAAGCCTTGAAAGTGATGAAATGTGTTTGTGTCATCTGTGAATGCATTGATATTTATCCCTATTATCCTTAACATTTTCAATTCAAGCAGCACATAAGTTATCAGCTCTGTTGTCAAATGCTGCATGTAATTGTGTTAAGTTGAAAGCTTGGTGGGAGAGGGGAGAGCAGATGGGGGGAGATAACCATTCACTTTTTCCCAGGAGAATTGCAGAGCAGACCTTGCTTTGAATTTGGTGGCCATCTACTCTTTTCAAGTACTCCCATGGCACATGTTGTAAAAGTGGAGCAGTATATCAAATGGCCTGATACAGGTAAATGTCTCACTGGAACAATGCAGAGCACGAGACTGGAAATGCTTCAAGGGTTTGCCAAGCTCAACAGTTGCATTGCAGCCCCTTGGTCATTGACATCACTCTGAAAATGAAGTCCCTTGGATACAAGATGCCAGTGCACTGCAGTGTTCTTTCACTATCAATATTATGCTACTTTGAGTAGAATTTAGTTTAGTTCTTTTAGTGTCCTTCATGAAAGCATGTATACCACACAGTTAACAGATGGCACCACTTAGACTGGGGATGTCAGCTGGAAAAAAGCTACTGACATGCTTTAATTTCTGTAGGAGAACATGGCTCTGTCTGTGTGCCCTGGTTGTTCTGTATTCAACAGCTGTGGAGTCACAGCAGAAGACCTGACAGATCCCTTAATGTACTCTGCAGAGTTGCTAATTAAGACACACAGGGAGCACACCAATAAAGTATGCCTATGAAAGTAGCAAAGGGGACAACTTGTGGACAAGGGCCTCCACTTTATTCCCCACACTAAGGCTGCTGCAGCCTGTGTGACAGCTGGTTCTTCTGTGGCTTCTCCCTTTCTCCATTTCTCATCATGACCTGTGGTGTGTTGACAGAACAGCCCTTTGGAAAGTGTTCTTGCTTATGTCTTTGTCAAAGACGCATGGACAGATATTCACCAAGATTTTTTGCATCTTGTAGGCCTAAAAAATTACATTGAAAACATGTAGATCTTCCTGCTAGCTGTTCACTTTCACTCTGGAGGAGCTGTAGTGCAGGGAGCATGTTTGGAACTGAGACATCTTGATGTGTTTCCCTGGACCTGGTAAACCTGGTTTGGAGAGAGCCCTTCTGCAATTCTCTTTTTTCCAGCACACTTAGAAAAGCACTGAGGAAGTACACTGCTGTTGGAAGGAACAGACTCAGTACCTGCAGTATGGGGCAGTCTAGGGTAGTAGGGAAGGAAATCCTTTTTCTTTCTCTTTTTTATTCTTTTGATTGTAAATGGAGATATGAAAATTGCAATAAAACTCTGTGTTCGTCCAAGGAAACATTGTGACCTGGAACCTCAGCACTTTAAGAACTTTACCCTTAAGCCTAGTCTTAGAGTAGGATGTGTTTAAAAAGAGGAGATTTCTTTAGTTAGGTTTGGTTTCCCCACGGAAAGGATGCTGCTCTGGTGCAGAGCAGTGCTGTGCTATTACTCCATCAGTAGAAACTTGTAGGGCTTTGCCTTTTCCCCTGTTGAATGCTGAATCTGTGCTGTGACCCTTAGTGGCATTGCCTGCTTGAACAGGACAAAACAAGGCAGCCGCTGAGCTGTCACAGGGATGGGAGGCACCAACTCCTACCAACCACAGAACCCTCCAGCCAGCCTGGCAGGGAAAAGCTTTTCCTGCTGTGATGAAACCGTGCCCCACGCGCTGACTGTGAGTGAGAAGTTTGTGCTTTGGCTTGAAAAGAAAAAAGGGAAATAGGATGTAGCCTGCTCTGGTGTGTCAGCCAGAGCACTAACAGTGACGAGTGTCTGTCTTAGGCAGAACAGGGGGTGTGAGGGATTTGAGCAATAAGGGTTGTCAGGATGGTAGTTTGATGTCAGCCCTCACTGTGCCAGAAGAGCAGCTTGTCCCCTCTTAATAGATTAGCAGAAATTTCTGTGCCTCTCTAGCATATTATCAGCAGTTTGCCTCTGTTTTGCTACAGAAATAGATTAAGCTTTAGCTGTGCTCCTATCAGACAAATTTTCTTTGCCTTTTTTTTTTGAATAATCGTCAGATATTCTCATCAGTTTTGTCCTACAAGCAAAGCTTTGAAAAAACCCTGAAGAGCTGACTGAACAGTTGCTTTTCTTTCAGCATCTGTAGCTGTTTAATATTTTGCTTGTCTGTCTCTTCAGGTGCACAGGGGAGACAGAGCTGCTCTCTCCAGTCTGTATCAAGACAAGCAGAACTTGATCAGCTGGGGAGAGAGGACGACCTGCCACAGCAGTGCCAAAATTTCTGGCTCATGTTCTTGAGCTCTGCTGTTCGTGTGTCAAATATTGAAAGTGTAACTGGGTGAATAATCCTCAGGCCATGAAATTCATAAGTGTTTGGGCTTCAGCCAGGTCTTTAGTGGGGATTTTGTGAGTCCAGTTTTAAGTCTTCCTTCCATTTGACATGGGAATTGTGTAATTTATGCAATTCTGGAAGTGTGGAACCAGGCAGTGCTTTCTATCGTTGCTATTTTATTAATTAAGTTATTTAAGTGCTATGGTGACCTGTAACCCTTCTTATGAAATCAGAATTTTGTAAGTATTTAAAGCAAACTGACATGTGAAGGAGCTTTGTATATAGTTCTGGATACTGACTACCACAAGCTAAATGGATTTACATTTGCTGAAACAAAAAAAAAAAAAACTCCTGATACTGCGTTGTAATATAAACACCTGCTATGGTGAGGTCAGGCATCAATGACCTCAGTGACAGAGCTTTCTTTAAGCAATTTTGCAGAGTCGCTGTTTCTTTCATGCACAAATTGCTTTTTGTGTTAAAGTTCTGCTTAAGAGCCTCATCTAAAGTCAAATCACTACAATGCCACTACAGTACTTGTCTCACAAGCTGAATGCTTTGTTGGATTTAGTATCTCCTATAACTTTTAGCCTAATACTTACCTCTTGGCAGACTCTTCAGGCATAGCCAGTAATGAATTCAAGAGATATTTCATGTCTGAGCCAGGAATTTATTTATCTCACTTCTGTGGATGCAGAGAGTGGAAAGACAGGGTACTGACAGTGTGTCTTGCTGCCATGTACTGAGAATTCTATTGAAAGCATATCCCTAACTACTTTTATACATCTGAATCCTGTGCAACAACTTACTCTAATTGTGTCTCAGAACGTGTCTGACTTTCTGTGGTGAAACTATATCAGCATGAAATGAATCTTCCTTGGACAATGGTGAAAGGAGTTAACTGTGCTTGGATCTTTTTCTTTTTCTTTTTTTTTTTTGACAGAATTGCATACCTGGATTGAGGTTCTGGTGACGCTGTAGGCTTTTTGTGTGATGTTGCAGAAATATGTTAGTATTCATGACCTAACCTAGAATGTTATTAAGGCTCTTCTGCACTCTGCTTACAGAGTGAACATGTAGACAACTGTCACTAATTCTCCAGAGCCAGTAACCCAGATTTAGTCTTGCAGAATTTGCTCTTATACATGGTAGTAAAGCACAGGAATGATACCTGGCTGTGGTCATCTTAAGTATGAAAGGATTATCAGCTCTTGAAGTCTGAGCTACAAGCTATTTCCGTGAGATGGAAAAAACTGCCTGATTTTATTTCTCCTTTTATAGAAAGGAAGAATAATAAGAACAAAAGCTTTTGAGAACAGCAGGTGAAGTTTCTTGGACATTTTTTTTCACCTAAATCAGTGACTTCTCTGTAGTAATCAGATGTTGCTCATTTGCCTTTTCCTTTTTTATTATTATAAAAGTGCTGGTTTGTTTTTTCATTTTTATTTAAATCACAGCTGTGTCAGCCCTACTTCCACCCCTCTCATTCTCTCAGCAGTGGATGAGAATTTGCTGCAGTGCATTCTGATAGCCTTAGTGCTTGTCCTTCAAGTCAGTTCTGTGGTTAAACAGATACTTTGAAAAAGATGGCAGAATCCAAAGAGGATGAAAAATCATCCCAGTTTTCCCTAGGGAAATAATATCCTTGATGTAGAGTCTGTGTTATTTAGTTTTACTCCTGTGTCATTTTTGTGCTCTTATTTTTCCCCCTCTCACAAAGACACAGGGATCTTGCCAGGCACACAAACTACAAAGGGCCCTAAAATGCATCTCCCTGTGTGCCAGGAGAGCAGAGTAAAATACTGCAGCTTTCTGTGAGAGTCCATTTTGTACCACTGGATTGCAAGAGAGTGTCACATAAAACTTATTTCTATATTCTGACCTAGAAAGACAGATGAATAATGTAAGATTGTCATAAAAAAGAAAACTAGCTCAAGATTATTCTTTAAAAGAAACAAATACTATTAATTTCTTCCTCTCTGGTTCCTTCTTCTTGACTAGCTCCCTAGCAATCACTTCTAAATTTCAAATTTGCATTTCTGCCAACTTGGCATGCTATATAGAAACAAAGCGTTTCAATAATATATGTGTTGTGCCTGCTCTGAAAGCATATTTTGGCAAGGGCTTTTCTAACTCAAACTGGTAGCCACTGTCAGAGATTCCTTTTCTATTACTATTTAATTTCAATACAGCCTGAGAGAGGCTGCTCTCCAAGGTCCTGCAGAGCAGCGTTACACAGGCAACTGCTTCCTGCAGGAATTTAGGGGCTGTCAAGGAGCCCTGGAAATTCAAATCCTGCATGCAAAGAGCAGAGCTTCTCACTTGACTGCACTCCCAGTGAGGTTCAGAGCTGCTGCTCCTCGAGGACTTTTGGGGATTCATGAACTTGATTCATCCCAGAGAAGCTCAGTGCTAAAGGTCTCTGCTGCTGATGATCACCCCTAAAAGGGCAGGGCTGGACACTGAGGACTCTTAGGACCTACATCAAGAACCTTTCAATTTCCAACACTCCACAGGGAGGGCTTTTAAAGAAACAACAGGTTCCTACTGATTTCTGCTAAGCCAAAGACAGACTGGGGGCCAAAACTATTGGTAGTGAGAAATCAGTAACTAGGGCATCCTCACTTCACTCCTACAGGGAGCATATCCACAGATATAAGTGCCAGGGGGAGGTTCTTAATATTTTCTGTGATCTGCTGAATCACAGAAGAAGGACATGACATGGTTTTCCTGGGTTTTCCTGTGCTTTCTTTGGTTTAAGTAATCTGAAATTATGACGCACTTACTAGTTCTTACCAGAATGAATACAAACTGTCCCTGGATTTAGTCCATCCTTGAAAGCTTACCATTCACAACATGCTTGAGGATATTCAATTACTGAATCACTTATGCTAAAAAAATAGAACCATAGAATGGCCTGGGTATTGGTCATGGGTATGAAGCTGTAAAAAACCTATTTTAGAAAGTGTTTGTGCCACAATATAAAATTAGGCTTCACAGTGTATTGATATTTGTGCCTATGTAATTCTATGAATAATTTTATAGAAAGCCATGTGATAGGGTGAGTGCTTTTTAGGAATTTAATACTAAGAGATACAATAGACTGCATTTTGTTAAAAGTAAAACATTAATTAAAGCCTGTTCTTCCTACAGTTCTCATGGCTTTGTTTTTGAAAGCCAACCAGATTTAAGAATTGCTGAGGCATGAAATGCTGGCAGTTTAAATGTATATTTTTCTTCTCTTATAGAGAAATACATGTGAAAGAGAAATTTCAGAAGGAGGAGGGGGTTTTTAGTAGATCTTACTTCAGAATGAACATTCTTCCTTATTTTGAGGTTTGGGGATGGTTTTTTTCCCAGTCCAATTGGTTTTTCTTGTTTGTGACACTGACTGTGTACTAACACAAACTGATGATATGCCAAATGGCACGTTTTTATTTACAAAGCATTGGTAAAATACTTCCCATTTTAAGATAATATTTTTTTCTTTGTTTAGTGGCAAAACAGCTTTATTTTTCATAAGATAGAATTGCAAAATTTTTTCCGTATTTTTACCCAAAGTGATACAAGCTGCATCACAAAACAACTTTTCCACTGAAAATTTAGAAAAAAGTGATGAAAAGTAGTGCAATGTTTCAACTTCAGATTAAAACCCAGCATTTTTATCATTAGGAAAATAACAGTAAAAATGTATGACCACCATCAATTCTCAGGATCAGCAATCACTGTAGGTAGTTTTTTTATTTTCTGCTCCCTTACTCTATCAAATTGTTGCATTTGAATATTTAGCTCAGCTCCTTTGATTTCCTTCCTCTATTCAGCTCACGTTTCTTTCTGTACTTCCTCACGTTGACACATAATGAGGAATTATTTATAGACAATCGAATCTCTCTCAGTTTTGTAGCCACTGTCAGCCTGCTACATGGCATACATTTGTCAATAAACCACAATGTGATTTATTTCAATGCACCTAAAGCCATCTTCACAAATGCAATTCACTTACAAAAAGATGTTCACCTGCTTTGCAGAATTGTTCCTCTCAGGTACTGTTCTCACTTTGACAAGCTTGAACAACAAAACCAAAGCTAAGAAGTAGCTGTAGCAGCCCCTCCATTGTGACTGTCTCTGGGAAATACCAGTGGTTCATGTTCTGAGAGTTGTGTTCTAGCTCCTCCACAGATGTGCTCTTGTTTCATGCCTTCCTCAAAACTCCTTTGTTTCTCCATTTTGTCACCATATTTTTGGATGGTATTTACAATACATTTGGTGTATTCTCAGTTGCAAGACTCTATGATCTGTGGGCAATAAAATGGGATAATGCTTATGCCCATTTGTGGAGCAACTTGGTATGGCTGGAACACATATAAAGCACACGTGGAAGAATGAGATGAGTGTATGAGAAACCAAGTGCAGCAGAAATTAATTTTGATCTCTTGTTTATTTTCCTAAGCGCACTGGCATCTATCTATCTTTACAATAATGTTGGCCACACTGACAGAGGATTCTCCTGTTAACTATACTGCTGTACAGTGAGTTTCCTGCTTCTCCCAGCTGTCACATTGCTGAAGTGTCCTGGGATATGAAGCTGTCAGCTTGCTGTGTGGAGCCAGACCCATGTCAAGCAGCTGCCACCCCATATTCATAACCTGTCTTGAATCAGTCTGAAGGCTGCTTGCCTAAAGGGACACTCAGAAAGTCCTTAAATACCCAGCTTTTCTTATCTAAAAAGGAGTTCTTGTAACTTATAGGTATCACCTCAGTAGGTGTGTGTTTAAGGGCCTTTTTTTCCCTTCTTCTAACATATCTCAAGTTTGCAGCAAAATCTGTATTTCACCAGGCATGCATACGCCCAGTGCACATCCAATCTCTGACTGTCTGGGTGGATGCTGTTAACATTATTTATACATTAGCAGACATGGGCTGGAAGCAGCAAGATAAAAGCTGTATTTTATGAGTGCTCCCAGAAGCACAACCCTCAGTTGCATAATTACCTGTGGCATCTGCTGGAGATGTGTGTTACGAAGCGCTGGGAGCTATTAATTTGCACACAACTACTGCTCTGGTTTTCCCCCTTTGTCAGCTGACCACAGCATGCTCAAGAGCCTCTTCCTCATCTAGAGGAGGACATTATCCCTGCTTTCTTCTGCAGCCAGGCACAGGATAAGCAGCACCTGGTGGGAAGGCAGAGGAGGGAGGTGGAGGTGTCCCACACCAGGTGTCTGTGTGTGCAGGAGGATAACGGGGTAAGAGAGGCTGCACAGCCACGCTTGGTGTGTGCCTGTGTGTGCAAGAGAGGCAGATGAATGTATGCTGCAGGCTTTCTCTTGGCCTCCTGCAGTACTAGGAAGAATTGTAGCTCTTTAATCAAGCACATAACTCTAATTAATAATGAGGAAGGCCATCCTGCCTAATTAGGGTTTCCCTGCTGACCCTGCAGGATGTTACTTATGAACCTCATCAAATCTGCATTCGTTCATTCACTCAACAAAACATCATTCATTAATAACTTTTATTTTTGCCTGATGCTTCAGCTGCCTACCTTTCTCTTCCCAATACCATCTTTTCTTGCCCTTCT
This sequence comes from Geospiza fortis, assembly GCF_000277835.1. Classification (NCBI taxonomy): domain Eukaryota; kingdom Metazoa; phylum Chordata; class Aves; order Passeriformes; family Thraupidae; genus Geospiza; species Geospiza fortis. Next base: position 18,105,836 of record NW_005054300.1, read on the forward strand.
CCATAAATGTAATGCCAGACAACACCTATTTCTTCCACTCTTCTAAAGGAAGCATTAGTCCAAACGAATGCTCTTAGAACATGCATTTGCATTTTTGCAGTGGACAGGACAAGAGGATTTGCATTTGAGTGGAAGAAATGCTTTCTGACAGTGAGGATGATGAAATAGACTCCTTTAGGTAGGTGGTCTCACCAGGACTAAAAGGCTTTAAGAACAGTTTAGATTATTTTTCACCTAAAGTGCTGTAAGGTGTAGTTGAATCTGTTTGGGGGCAGGAACTTAAACCCAGTGATCATTCAAGATCCCCTGCATCATCATTATTCTTCAATTATTCTAATAATTCTGCAAGTTCAACTCACTGCCTGCCACTGTTTCCAGGTAAGAGGTTTTCTAGGGCTGGGGGACAGAAATAATTAATGAAACTGGTGAAATTTTTAGTGACACTTTTAGGTACCTCCAGGCATGAGAGGAGGTACTAAGCTGTACCTTAGCTTGAGAACACAGTTCAGCACCTCTGAGAGCCCTTCAGCCATCAGGGTATTCCATGTCTGAGCTTTCATGGCTCCTGGTAAGGAGCTGTTTCACTGGGGCTTTGCAATGGCAGGGCCAAGAAGCAGACAGGACACACAGCTCTCATCTCACTGCCCTGCAGGTAAAGATTGAGGCCCCTAGTGTCCCTCCCATGCCCCTTAGATAATTAAGGATTTCAGGCATGCTAAGTTGTGTTAATTACCAACCAGCCTTCCTGCTGCAGGAATCTGTTCAGGAGAGGCAGTGATTTCAGATTGCAGCACTTCAGACTGCTTGCTGTACGTGCTGTATGCAGAGCAGCACTCAGAGCAGATGAATGTTATATCACCAGAAAGTGTGATGTACTCCCCCTGTCAAATTTCAACTCTGGTAATTAAATTCTTTCCACCCACATTCCCCTTCCCATTTCAATGGAGGGAGGTATACTTCAATTCTTTTTCCAAATATTTATGTAGGCTTAAGGGGGAAAAACTAAATGGTTCTTGCTGTCTGGTCCTCATCTGGTTACAGCTGAGCAGTGATACTGTGAGCCATCTGTAGCACTACATTTGAATGGTAGAGTGCTTTGAGAATTTTGGGAGGTAAAAAGCATTTCATACCAAATCTCATCCCCCAAAGGGTTTCAGTAACTTCTTAGAAAATAATGTCTGCTCTTAATCTTGGTGGAATAACATGGAGTCTCTAATATACACTGTAGGTCTGAAGCAAGACAAGATGCAGGTAATAAAAGGTGAGCCTGGGCTATCAAGCCCAGCAACTGATCAAAATAATGCCAGTGCCTCTCCAGGTCCGCAGTTTTGGTTTTTTGTTGTTTCTGGATAATTTTTAGCAGAAGGCTTGAAGGCTTTTCCTGAGTTTCTTCCAAGCTATTTCTAAAGCCACTGATGTTACAAATGAACAGAACATGCTTTCAGTACTTATTTTTCTGTATATTTTATGGATTTTTTTTTAAATGAGCCCATGTAGCTACAAAAGGAGAAACAGTCAAAACCCCACATCCAAAGGAATAACAAGAGAAGAAATCCATAGTATTCTTGTATAGAATAAGGCCTAGTATAAGCCTATTCTAGTACAGAACAGTGGTGTCTCATTTTTAAAGCTCTGTTTTTTTAATGAAGAACTAAAGCACGCAGTTAAGGAAAGTATATAAACAGATTTGATTTACTGGAGAGCAGTTAGCTGGAATGGCAGCAGCTTTGCCCTGCAGGCTGCATCAGCTGGCACAGCAAGGGACACTGTGGTGACTGCAGGGACATGATGTTGACCTGCCCATGCCTGCAGCCCCTCTGTGCCACTGGCTGTGGCTCTGTGCTTTGGTGTCTGCTTAAAACTCTGCTTAATGCCTCAATGTTTCCCCAGCTGGTAGGACTCCGTGTAAGTGCTGGAGAGTTTCTAGAGTTGAATCAATAGTTGCTGTTGCTGCTTTCTGCCAAGGCTTTAACCTTTTTTTGAAGCAGTTGTGCACAACGTTAATGAGTCTCTGCAAATAGAAGCCTGTATTAAATTGGCACTGGAGCTTGTGCCCTGGAGTTTGTTCAGACACTAAATGCAGCTGAAGGGAAAGTCTGAGTATTATTCGAAAATGTTAAGTACCCAGAATTTCCTCTCTTCTTCAGCTGATGCACAGCAAGTCATCCCTTCGAAATGACCCTGTTAGCTTGAGTTAGAGGCATTTAGTGTTATGACTCAGCCATTACAAGCTGTATCTTCCTAATTCATTTCTCATCTTCCTTGCACTCTGAGGCCAGCTGATAGATGCAGAGATGGGCTTGGGTGAAATGCTGAAAGCAGCTCTCAGCATGCCATGAGCCCTGCAGGAACTAGCCTTTCTCTACCAGGATATCTGTGGGCTAAACTGATAGGCCATGTGCATGTTCTCTGTAGTGTACACACACCTCACACATAAACCTCTGCTCAGTTGTGTCAGTCTTTCTGGGATTTCTGAGAACTGCTCAGGTTACTGAGCAAGATGCCTGAAATGATGCTTTGAGCAATCTTCCTAAGAAAGTTTTTTTTAATAATCATTGCATCTGAAGTCTTTAATGGCATTTCAAGCCTTTCTTGCCATATCATCTGATTTTAGCTCTGTTTGCTTCACAGACAGAATATACAAATCCCCACAACATGTCTCTACAAAGAAATGAGAAATTACCAGAATTTTACTGCTGGTTTTCTTCTCTGCAACCTGCTGGACAAAAGCCACCTTCAAATTGTTTCTCTCATTTGGTCGGTATCAGCTAGGCTGACAAAAGTAAAACCATCAAGATCAGAAAAAATTACAAAAGCTTAAGGGAAATCTGAAATGTGCACATTCTCTGGAAAATAGACAAAGCACATTTTCCAGATCACTGAAACAAGTGAGCATATTCCATATAGGTTTTGTTAAATTATATATTTAAGAAAAAGATCCCCTCACCTTGTCAATTGGATGGAAGGAATCAAAAGGATTTTATTCTGAAAGTGAGGCATGGTATGTGGATTATTAAATGCAGAAAAATTTAAAAGACTTTGTAGGATGGAAAACCAAAATGTGGCAGGCCTGATCCTCTGTGGCACTCAGGCTTCTGAAGGCACTCATGGTGGATTGGGAAGTGCCACAACAGGGTTGTGGGAGGACCAGGCTCTGCTGGGCACAGTGGACTGGGGTGAGTGTTCCCAAGGGTAAAGCAGAGGCAGGAATGGATCTTCCCGCATCGAGGTGGACATGGAAGGATCTACTTCTGCTTCCGTGGACCTATGAAATTTGTTCAGTACTGCCTCCATGAACACTGGGGACTCCCTGGTGGGATGCTGCCAGCTTTTGGCTGCTCCCATCTTCCCTAGCAAGGTGAAAGGTGATAATCCTGAGAGCAGACGTGCTGGGAGAACAGAGATTCCATGGTTCTGCACTGTGTGTCTTAGAGCTGCTGAAGATGGAGCCAGCATGTTTGCCATCAACCCTGGGACTTGGGGCCCATCCAGCAGATGGCTTTCCTCAGTGATTGCAACATTAGGCACACTTTGTAGGGAAGGTATCAGGCTGGGAAAGAGGACTGGAGAGCCAGAGTGGCCTTCATATGCCTGGCTCCTGACTGCAGAGGGGACTGCCTAAATGAGCCTGGGATGTGGGGGCAGCTCTGCCTCCTCCTGTTGGCCAGGCTGGCCTGGGCTGAGCAGCAGCTCTGTCCTGAGGGCTGCTGAGTGTCTGCACTGTACCTGAATGAGAAGGCAGCAGCCTGGCAGGGCCACACTAAAAGCTATGAGTGCTTGCTGAGTGTGTCCACATCGCTGGCTGAGTGAAGAGCAAGTGTTTTCTCTTCCAAGGACACAGGAGACTTTTGAGTTCATGGAAACACAGGATCATAAAGCCATCAGTGTAAAATAGTACAGGTTAATTTTCTGAAATGCAACCAGGTAGGTGGGGAGATTAAATTTTGGTCCATTTATTCTCTCACCACCTAAATCCCAGTATTTTAAAAATAATCACTTAAGTGACATTAAAATAGGTCTAGACTTTCAGTAAAATATTGATACAGTTTTTCACTTCATGTTTCAAGACTTTCTCATCAGGTTAGGTTGGTTTTTTAATGGCGTATACAGCCTGAAGTAGAGGTTGGATTTGTTACCTAAAACTTATTCCAAGTGAAGAGGATTTGGTAGTGGTATGTGTTTGAACTTTGTTGTTTTTCAGAGATTTCTTTACTTTGCACTTCCTCTGAGTTTAAGCTGCCAAACAGCACAGCTTGGGCTCTTTTACTGGTTTAGGAAAGACAGGAAAAAGTTTCCCCTGCAGACCATTAGAGGTTAGATCTCTTCCTCTAGATTTAATTTGCTGAATTCCACTCATACAGAAGGAAGGAGCTTTAGTACTCTTGGCAGACAACTGTATTGTCATTAGCAGCCCCAAATAAGCAGTTATCTGATAACACTGATAAATGACTGCCTTGGAGGGAGTGTGTATTTAAGAGGCATTACCTCAACTGAATTACAAGGTTGGTAAGAATGCCCCTTCTCCTGTGCCAGTGGAACAGAAGGGCACACTGCATCTCAGCTTTGCTGTCTGGGATTTATGCTGCTTCACTATAGCATGTTAGAACAATCATACAGATATTTCCATGCTGCTTGCAAACTGTTGAATGGGGTACAGTTGGGAAGGGGAAAAAGGATGCACATTAATAATGTTTTTATCATGTGTTTATTATTTTGTGTATTTAGAAGTTTGGGGTTTTAGAAGCTTAATAAAGGTAGGTGTTGCCAAAGAAATTGCAAGCAGACCTCCACGGTGATAATTTTTCAAAGCAATCAACATATAAATCCCACTTCAAGTTTTACTTTGGTGTAATGTTGGCATAGGGTCACATCTGAATCCAGATACAGGTTTGGAACTTACCTAAACTCCAGGGGAAAATTAGAGCTGAAATTTGCTTTTGATCATTCCTCACTATTTCTGTTGGAACAATACCAGCAAGAGACAATTGCCAGTAGAGAGGAAGGAAGGAAGGAAGGACTGTGTGTCTTACTCCATGTGGCATTGGCTAGATCTGAGCATAAAGAGCATTAACATTTAAAATCAACTCTTGAAATTTGTACTCTCCTGCTGATAGGAGATGTTGACCAAAACCAAAATTCTAGACTGGTGAAATTCTCCACATCTCAGTTGTGTGACGAGGTAGGCTGTGGAGTCAGGTTTAGATTGCTCTCACATTTGTGGCATGTTTTAGACACATTTTTGATGCAACCATGACTTGGCAACCAGGGCTGACAGACTATATGAGAATGAGATTGAAAGCTTTTTCATTCTGTATATGTTTACAAGAGCAGTTACCCTTCTTTAATAAAATAAAATGTTTTATTTTGCTTTGATATTCACCTGTACAGACACTGAAACCTATTAATTTAGTAAAACAGTCTGGAGGAAAGTTATTGAATTTTATCATGCCATGTTACATAGTTTTCTGCCTCTGAGGTCACTGGGTATGATGTATAAAACTGGGGTCTCTCAGGACATCAGGCACTCTTTCTTCCATTCTTATACCTCATTTGTATAATGGGGGTTTTTCCTGGCTTTGCTAAAGCATTAGTAATCCAGTTGAGTTCACTTAAAAGCTCAGACTTTCCCAGAAGAATATTCATCTTCTCAGATGCAGAAAATCCTGCATATCTTGTGTCATTAAATATCTTTGAGTACTTTCAGATGGAGTAGGACCATGGTCCTTTTGGTTTGAACAAAACATGAGTCTGATATCCAAATTTTTTCAAAGAATTCAAGGAGTTAACAGGGTTTCTTTTTGTATTTCCCCCTACAGAGTCTTGTTATCAGCAGAGACAAACATAATTCTTGTTCAGTGCTAGTCTCTGATTCTGAGAGGGCTTACACATATGATTAGATTTCAGTGGAGTGGCTTGTGTATAGATTTAAATGAGAATTTGTTGCAGGGCTGGAACTATTGTGAATAAGATGCATGTTACCCCTGGGATCATTTGATGAAAGGTGTTGTTATCTGTATCACTCAGATCAGATATGTTGCTTTTACATGAGGGCTGTGGTAGCAGTCAATTCATTTCCTAACATTTAGAATAAAAGATACAAACCCTGGATGACCTGAAAAGAGAATCAACATATCACAGGCACTGCATGTAGATTCCTCCCTGGCACAGCTGGCTGACAGGTATTTCATGGAGTTAAAGGTTATACATTTTTTTGTGTGTCAGGCTACAGTTTGCACACAGATCAGGTATTTTTGACATTCATATTCACATACACCA
>NW_005054300.1:18112121-18125454 GCF_000277835.1 Geospiza fortis
TGACTGTTACAGAGCTCAGAATTAGCTGGCTGGCCAAATTGACACAACCTAATTTTTCTTTTGTGCTGCCCACCACCACTGGCTATTACTGGATGTGGCAGAATTGTCAAAATGCTCATAAGCAGCCACTGATTTGTGGCCAGAACAGAAACACTATGGATGGGCTTGAAAAATGTCGTCTGAATAAAAAAGCACCTGCTGCTTTCCTTGGGAGGCAGTGCAAAAATAATGATTTATTTTCTTTCCATGCATTACAGAGACGGAAGAGAGAGCTGCTTGCAGCTCTTTTCTCACTGAAGGATTGAAACTCATCAGCCCTCTGAGAGCCCAGGACTGAGGCTCTCATTTGCCTCAGTCTGTGATCTCTGTTACATTCTGTGGGATGAACATCACAATCAGTGAGCTATTGAGATGGGCTAAAGGTTCTTGCCATTCCTTGAAAGAGCACCCCAGAGCTTCTTTGTGATAGTTTTATTAGGAATGTGCCATTTCTTCAGGAAAAGGTTGAAGTCCTGAGCTTATTCAGGATTGCATGTTTTGCATTTGGTTCCAGTTGAATCAGGATTTCACCCAAACTGGTCTATACATGGTCTCTTTGTAAATTGCCTGAGTGATGTGTGTTCTTCCAGCAGCATGTGCCACATTTTGTACAGATTTGCCTGGTTTCCCCCTCATTCCCACTGAGATCCTGCTATTTGCCTTCATACCCAGCCATTCTATATAGAGCTAAGGAGAAGCTGTATTTAACATGCCCTACAAAGAGCACCACCAGTGGGTTCCACCCTTTTCAAAGTGATGCAGAACTCAGCCAGAGGCTGAGGTTGGATGTGTCTCAGGGCCAGTGTGTGCACACTCCCACAGTCAAGGGCTAAAAGTAGCTGTTGCTACAGCATAACCCATCTGTGCTGGTTCAGTGTCTACCTTAGGAGCAGAGAAATCTGGAAATGGCTATTTCTCCCCATGGCTGAAATGAGAGCATAGCCAGAGAGTTCAGATGCAGGTATTTGTTTTGTAGACCTGTAATGTGCATACACAAATCCCTGCTCATGTGTGCTGGGCAGGAATAAAGCCCTAGGGGCAAATGGGATAAGCAGGGCAAAGTCTCATAACCCTAGATTTGACAATTTGTGGACAGAACACCTATCTGTGAGGCACATCAGCACATAACTGTATTAAAAAGTCACCACTACACATGTTAATGACCTAGTTTTCATTTACCTTCTAGTATAACTATGTGTATCAAACTGAAACAATAAATTCTAGGAATTCAGCTGTGGGTTTAATGTGGCATATATCAGTTTTGTGCTAGGAACTTGGAGCACTTGCCATACATCTCAATGAAGACCAATAAAGTATCTTTTTGTATCTGAGGTAGGAAAAAAGTATCTGTCTGTATAGTGCAGTGAGCTCTGCTAGCTAAAGAATGTTGGCATAGTTTTGACTGCAACAATGAGATTAAAAAAAACATTCTAAAGTGAAAACCTCTTACTGCCACACACTGCATGCTAAGGGCCAGGAGTGAACTCTGAGAGCTGCAGAATTCTTTGTACTGCTCTGCCATTGAGATGTATTCTCATTAGAGGGAAAGTGATTCACCCAAAGTAGGATGTCGACAACTTTGCTCTTTCCCACACACTTTCTTTGAACTAAAGGCTTTTTTATTGTCAAGGTCCCTCAGGATCATAGTTTATGAGAAATTTCATGGAAGTTCAAAACCTACTTGAGTCTTTTCTTAGTGCTGGTACTGAAGCAAGGCAGGTTTCTTCAATTATTTAATTTCTACTTTTTTCAAGCAATGACTGACTTCGTTTTTTCTTCAGCTGTTTGGCTTTGTTGCACCACTGAAACCCTGGTATTGCAGGGTTTTGGTTTGGGGTTTGTGCTTGGGGATTTTTTCCTGAGGGTCACATCAAGGATAGCTCAGCATATTGAAAAGCAATGTACTTAGCAGCTTCCCTTCCCCCTCAGACACTGAATGAATAAAAACAAATCTAGAAAGACATTTCATTCTGACACCTAATGGCATGCCAGGACCAGACACACGCTACATACCTGAAAAAGCAACAGCCACTATCAGGTGAAGGGGATGGGTTTCAAAATGAAGGTTATTTAATGTTCTTGTTGTTGCAGAAATTCACAAAATATTAATGGGGACCAGTAAAGAAACAGTATCACTTCCATCAGGAAAATGAAAACCAAGTTCATTGCACAGTCACATGACTCCCATTAAGGGCTTAATAGAGATTCCCTTTACTGCTGGATCATGCTATAAATAAGCAGATGGTGGTGATTTTGGGTCCAAATCGTTGGATTTGCATACAAAATGTCTTTGGATAGCAGGAAGAAGGTTGAATAGCTTTAAATTAAACAATAAAAGCATACTGTGTTAAAAAAAAAAGAAAAAATATGGAAGCAAGAGTACCAATACTATCAGTAAGAAAAGCTCAAAGCCTGCAAGCCTGCAGTTCTGGCAATGTTTTAAAGCTGAGTGAGATAATACATAGTTAAGATTACTCAAATATAATAAATTGAAAAATCAGTGGAGTCTTGCTGATTTATAGCAATAGAGTTTTACTCTTATGCTCTTATGATTTTATTTTCAAGTTAAGACTTCAAATACATTCATTCAAAAATATTTAATAAGCTCTAGCCATAAGCCTATTTTGGATGGTTCTGGTTACACAGCTTGCATCTGAAATTTTCTATAAGTAATATTTGTTTTTAACAGACTTTTCAGTCAAGCTGATAGAAACCTGCCTGCCTTGATTTACACCCTCTGAAGGATTTGTGCCATAAGATCACTTCTGGCTGCTGTTGTAACATGATCCTGCCCCAGCTCTTACAGCTTCTAAAAGCACACACAAATGGAAAAACTCATGACAGTGTTGCCTACCTGACTGACTTCAGTCCCGAGCAGCAGTGTCTACATACAAAGAGCTTTATGCCAGTGAAAAAAACATGTTATGTCAATGCCTTTTGCCTCTCTGGATTAATTGTGTCCAGTGTGGATGTCTCCTGGATGCTTTTACATCTAGATACTGGTACAGTGTTTTGTGGAAGTACTCAGTGTGCGGTGTTTGAGAGCAGCATGGGCAACAGCAAATGGAGCACTTGCCCTGGAGCTCATGGACCCGTTCAGCTGCCCTTGAATGACAAACTGATCCTCCAAGAGGGACAAATGGGAAGGCAGCCACACAACTGAGACAGGCTAACCCTGCCCAGCATCCCTCTGCAGCTCATGGCTAAATACCACATGTTGTTGTAGAGGAAGGTTGCTTGTAGCAGCTTATGCTCTCATACAGAGGATAAAACTACTCTGCCTGCTGAAAATGTCCTCCCAAGCATGAGCCTTGTGACCTCATGAGAAGGGACAGTGTTCCCTACAGCTGCTGTTTTCATTTGGGTGGTTAAATTCCAAATGAATGTAAACTACTGGAGGGGAGCAGAGAAGCTGGAGTTTGTCCAGGTAAATATTGGCATGTAATAATTGCAAGTGAGCTTGTGTTTGCTTCTCTGGGAACGGTTCATGGAATTCATGTACAGGCTTTGCCTCAGCCACAGCTTAAATGCAGCTGTCTCAGGGGAAATATGGAGGTTATTTAATAGTGCCCAGCAATGACACAAAACAACTTAGGGCAGGAGGAGAAGGCACCATATTAAATTAAAACTGCACAAAGCAAAATTTAGGGAGACAGAATGTAATTATCCAACTTGGACCCTGGCCAAGGCACTGATGCTAACACCTTTATTATTAAAAAAAGAAAAAAATGTCATGAGAGCCAGGAAAATCAAAAACAGACAAGACCTTGCTTTCAGTCTCTTTTCTGAAAAATGGCACCTCAAGTAGCACAGTGCCCATTAGCACTATGCCAGGGTATTGATTCAGTACCTACTAAGAAAGAAGAAGGCCACCCACTGAAGAACATGCATAATTAAAGCTGAAAAATGAGCTGATTCTCTGTGAAATACAGAGTTCTCATAGCAGTGTTTCCCCAGGAATACACCATCAGGGAAAAAAAGTAGTTTGCACTTCACCTCCAAGGAATTTTGCAAAGGTCAAGCTCTAGAGCCAGCTGGATGCATTATTTAGTGACTTGATCATTTTATTACTGAATATTTAATTGGGTTTGTTTTTACAATCAACTATTTCTGCTCATGTTAAAAGGAGTTATCACTAAATCCCATTTCTACTGTGGTACACAGTGAGACAGAGGCAGCCAAAGGAAACAAATATAACCAGTTGTCCTTGATGTTCAGCAGCTTCCAGCTCCTTTGGGTTCCTTTAGCAACTCCCACCTTCCAGTGATTTTCTCAGTGTTATTCTAGGAGATTGCAACAGAAATCAGTATCCCTGTTGCTGCCCAGCTGTGCTCTGCAGAAGTACTCCAAATTACACTGTGAGGCCCTGAAGATACATCATCAAATATTTGCAAGGTTCCACAGGCTTATGGGAATAGGGAAAGGGAGATAATGTGGTGGGAACACAGTTTTGTATTTTCTCTGCAAACTAGAGACACAGACTGGAAGTGACCCATGCATTCACCACAGTTATGATTTCAGCCATGGACTCAGATTCAATCTGGATGTAGCCATTCACCCTTTACAGCCTGCGTGTCCTCCTTTAGGAAAATCCAGTGATTTCCCTTTGATCAGAAGTTCCACAGGTGATTGTGAAATAATTTGAGATTTTAGGGTCTGTGTTGTACAGAAGTCCTTTTCAGGCTGAAATTCAGTAAACCTGTGTAAGATGGCTACTCAAATACATTTTTGACCTTCACCAGTCTATTGTGCCATTTTGCTGAATGGGTAGATCTGGAGTTTTATGAAAACAGATGCAGAAGGTATAGATAGCCTACCTAAAGGTTGCACATTGGCATTTATTTCATGTTCAAAAACATGGACATTATTTATCTCAATTCCTTGCATGTTTATTTGGTTTGGTTTGGGGTTTTTTGCTGCTAGGATATTTCAACTTTCCTGGATATATGCTAAATTATTTCCAAGATTGAAACTGCAGAGCAGAGCCTGCCTTTTATGAATAAATACTATTAAGCACATGATCTCGTTATGCTAAGTCTTCACAGAAATCTGCTTCTACTATATAGATTTTCTGTATAATATGCCCTTCAGAGCCTGTGCATTTACCAATATGATTTTATGGGTATCTGTAGTAAGCTGGAACATTTTAGATTAATAAATTACATACCAGCATTATTATGTGCAGGTTTGCTCCACAGTTACAGCTGAGAATGACTTTCCACTGTAAACCCAAAAAACACAGCTGCCTTTATATAATCAGAAAAGCTCTATCTACTTTGAGTAAGTAAAAAGTCATAGCACACAGGACAGGAGAATAAGAGCCTCTGTCCTTGGGCCTCATCTTAAATGCAGAAGTCTACACTGAGTTGAAAAAATTCCAGAATATAACAAATACAGCCAGAAAATACCACAATATCTGTGGAGAAAATTCTGAAATTAAAAGTATTTTTTGCAAACATACATTTGCATGGGTCCTGCATGAGCAGGTCCTTAATACCATTAAGAACTCTCGTTTGAAAAACCACTGCATGTTTTCAATATTTATGATTTATGATGGATGAAAGGTGTTTCTCTCCACAGGACAATTTATCAACTTTTGGCAGCTCTTATTTTGATCAGTGCTGAGCAGTTTCAGATTCCTTACCTGTGGTGTCTTCATGAAAAGAAATATAAATTCTTAATCAATCTTCTTTACATACAGAGTCTTCCTTTGTTAATAAGTAGAAAAGGCTAGAATGCTTTTCTCTTAATCATACAGTAATTTTACTGATTCCAGCCTTCTTAGTGATCATACTACAAACCACAAAAAATGTACTTTAAATTTCTTATGAGACAAAGGGAATACTGGCCTTCATTAAGATCCCAGGCGCTACCCATTCTGAGGAAGGATCATTAAAAATGAGTGAATATGTTTGTAACCTTCTTGGCCAGTAGCACACAATTACTTCATGTGTATAAAAAGAAAAATAATGATCTGATTCTCTAGCATCACCACCAGTGCCAGAGATATGGATGTACACAATGAGTCAAGATCCATTTTACAAGTTCTCATTGCTCTGTTTGGAGCTTGGATGTGCAGGGGTTTCTGACAGCCAGTGACAAAAAGCAAGCACTGCCTCATAGCTGTGAATTGGGATAACTTAGCTGGAGTTTCATCCAGTGGAGACTCTCTCCAGTCCTCCACAGTGCCTCTGCTGTGGAGCTGTTCTGGCACACCCAGAGACAGTGTGCAGGGAGCTCCCCAGATACCAGTGCTTCTCAGCCCGTGTTAGCACATGAAGGGTTGATAGTCCCAAAACTCTACCTTCCCTCATCTTAGCACCAAGCTGTGCTCCAGCAGGTTCTAGCAAAGCCACCCACAGGGGACTGAGCTTTGAACCACAGCCAGCCACTCCTGCTGCTACATGGCATGGCCACTACATGGCCCCTGAACTACAGGAGCAATGCTTTTATAAAGCTTCTATGTAAGAAGATAAAAAGTGATAAAAATAATACCCAACATTCATATACTGGGATTGCTGTAGAGTGTCCTTCAAGATTTATTTTTTTAATTAAGTTCTTTTGCAAAAGTACTTGATGCAAAAAGGTGACATTTTGTTGAAGAGGTACCATCTTGGAAAAGGAGATAGATGAGGGTTTAGCCATTCACACTTCTGAAAGACTAGCTTGGCATCATGCTCAGTATTTAAAGTAGAGGGAGGAAGAAGGAATGGAGGGATATTTGGAATTATGGTGTTTGTCTTCCCCGGTAACTGCTGGGTGTGATGGAGCCCTGCCTCCCCAGGGACAGCTGATTACCTGCTTGACCATGGCAAGTGTTAAACTAATTCCATGTTCTTTCTTTTTTGCTTGTGTGGCTTTCACTTTCCCTATTAAATTCCCTGTATCTCGATCCATGAGTTTTCCAGCTTTTACCCATCTGATTTTTCCCCAATCCTGCTATTCCAGAAGTGAGCAAGTGGCTGTGTGGGGTTTGGCTGCTGGCTGGGGTTAAATCAGGACAAGGTTACTCCCTACCCAAAGAATAGCCCTGATTCAGCTAAAATTGTCAGTTCCATAAAGAGGAAAATGCTAGCTTTTCTCTAAGTCTTGGGATTTTGTTATTACTATTGATTTAATAATCACCTTTTCAGATACTGTGGTGACAAGAAAAAAATAACAAAGGGGTAGATAATAGGTAGTATCCAGCCCAGGATTTTATCTGATGTGATGCAGCAAGATAATAATACTGACTTCAGTGCAACTCACTGTAATAGGGTGGAGAGTCAGAGCCAGAAACCTTCTCATGGTAACCCTAGTAAGAGCTCCAGTATTCACTAAAACAGAAAATCCCTCCTTCCCTTCTTTCTGGTATTTTGTGTCTTTTAGTTATGAGCAAAAATATAAAGAGCTTTGGTTATCTTATTTTCCCAAAAGGAATGATTCTATAGAAAACATCCATTACTGCTTATTCTTTAACTAGACGTTATTCCCAAGGGCTGTGTAATCATTAAGTGAGCTTTAATTTAACAAGTGTGCTGCTCTTAGCACATTTTCACTTATGTAGTAGTAAATTAACTATAACAGATTCTAACTGTTCTCCATCATTTAGCAATAAGTAAATCTTCCCATAAATATCTTTAAAACTAAACCAAGGTATTTTATGGCACTTGTTCTTATTTCTCATCACAGCTTAAATAATATTCATTTCAAAGAAAAGATTATTTTTCATGCTGAGGTTCAAAATTTCAGTTCATTTGCTTTCTGGTTACTGGGAAGGAAACTGCAGCACCTGAGGTGTGTCTCACTTGGCCACCTCTGGGAGATGAGCAATGCTTTGATAACAGGGATGGGAACACTTCAGTGGCCTAAGTGAATTCACTGGATCAATGAGGCATCGCCACATTTCCACAGTGATTTCTTCCAGTGTCTCACAGTTTCACACTTTTATATCACAGGTTTTGCTGTGCTAGCAATCAGCAGCAAGTCTCTGAATGACGACAATGCTAAGGGCCAAATCCCAAAAACACAGTAACCAAACAAGAGCCTGATATTTACAGGAGCTCTCGCCTTTTTATCTGCAGCCTTCTGAATCTGCATGTTAAGTCAAGCCTCTATGCTTGTGTCTGAAGGGGGAAAACTCCTTCTGAAAGACTGTCCTTAGGTGACACTTCTTCTCTCTGTCCCTATACAGACAGGGAATGACCATGATTAATTAGAATAGCTACTAAAGTAATTTCTTGAGAACAACAATGATATTTAACTTCAATATTGTTTTCTCCAGGGCTTTGCCCTGGTCCTTTAGGATTGTGCACTTCAAAGGGAAAAAAATGGATCTGGCACTTACATTTATAGGCTAGGCTGATGTTGTTGGTTTGCTGCCAAAGAGGCATTTCACAGAGGCACCAGCTGAGGGATCTCAGCCACTGAACCTTGGTGCTAGCCTTACAAGAAATCACTTCAATGGTGACATGGACTATCTCTGTCCTATTTGTCCTTAAAGTTACAGAAACGCCAACCCAAGTTAAGTTAAATCACAGCTTTCTCATGTAGGTACATGACCCTTCAGAATCAAACTGATGCCATCAGCTTGTTTCACATTTCACAGCCTCAAGCAAAGTCGTAGAGGATGAAAATTTTGCTTATAAAAATCCTTCACTATCCCTACTCTCTTCTTGCCCCCTGCATATCACAGACCTCTTCATGAGACATTATCCTTTCTCTGGAGTTTTCTATATTGTGGCTTTGGGGTTCTTGGTGGTTTGGTTTTTTTAAAGGTAAAAACAAACATGACATTAAAAATGACTGTTATTCTTCTGACCTCAGAAAAAAATGGGTCTGGATTTTAAAACAATTGAATTTTCATTTGAAATCTGTTTAACCATAATGGCCTCTTGTCAGTATTCTCACTCAGAAATGTTCTTCCTGTTCTTTGACACCTCTTTCTCTCTCAGTTCATGGGGATTTCAGTCTCTTGCAGAAATTAGCAGAGAATAAAATAGTTAAAAGAGTGGAATTTGAGTTGCACAGGGGTGTTACATTAATTATTTTTCCAGTGAGTCCATATGTTCTTCTAAATATACAGAGTGATGGCATTAGATGGGTAATAATCAGTGATTTCTCTCAGTAGTTTTAGCTGAATTGTGAAATAGAATTGTTCCCTGGAAGCTTATTTTCACTTGGCAAAAGCAAATACATTCATTAGTCATGCAACTGGAAAAGCAAAACAGAACAGGCATTCATCCAGCATTTTCAACACTACCATTTTTTAACATGTAGAAACTTATCTTTTCCTTTCTATGCATCATCAAAACAAAGTCTTTCTTTTGAAATTTGGGAAATTTTTTGAGGGAGGTTGTTTTGGAAGTGGCCCACTGTCATAAGAAAATTCAATAAATATTGCTGTATTTTGTCAGGGCAATTTGTATCTACAACAGTCATGTGTCCACTCTTCTTAAGAATTTTGTCAATCCATGTTATTTAGATATTTATTTCAGTTCTTATGCTATTCTGAAAATAGAGAGAAATATTTGTAGAGCATCTTTTTTTTTTTCAAATGTAAACATTTTTCGTTTGTAAACAGTACTCCTTGGAGTCCATAGAGAAAGGCATGTGTGAGCAAGTGTAACATCAGTTATTTTACTCCTGCATCTCCATAACATAACCTTGTTCTCAGTTCATGTGAGGCCTCTGTTTGTCTTGTCCCAGTGTATTAAACTATGTCAGCTGAGGTTTGATCTGTTATGTTTATGTGGCTCTGCTTAAAGTTACAAAAGGGCAAGTTCTTTAGGACAAGCTTCTCTCAGTAGTGGTGCTTGTCTTACAATATTTTGAGAGCATGTGTTTCCCTCTCAGTCTTTTCACTGATAGCCATATGTCAGGGAGTGCTGCAGGCAGATAGCCCAGAGTCACTACAGGTGTCCTGGTGATAAGACTCTGTTACGGCTCTGATTGTAAAAATATTTGAAATTTTCATCAGATATGTAATATTAAAAGCGTGCTGGATAAATTATGAAAAGAAAAATGGAAAGCAGCTGAGTTGTTTAACACCTTAAATAAAAGGACAAAAAATAGGTGGATCAAAGAAGCCTAAAAAGCAAGTCTGTTTGCTCTTTTTTCATCAGATGTTGCTTGGATCCCGGGGGGTTTCATTATCCAGATGGAAAGCACAGGGCTTGTTTATCAGAGTGCTGAGGCTTACACTGAGATGACAGCCTGGTCTGCAGTCCCCTGGGACGTGTGGGCAGAGCCATGGGCACAGCTGAGCTCATTGATGCCTCACTTCTGGCTGGGATCCTTGGAAACCTGGTAGCACAAGTTCAAAACTTCACACTGAGTTTCCTCAGCCTTCACTGAGAACAGGGCCTTTGACTGCAAACTCCTTTCGCCAGTCTTTGAATTCCTGTCTGCACCATGTGGCTGCTATCAGTTTACAAATAGAGAAAAATTAGAATTGGTTTATGAACTGTTATTATTATAACTGAGTTGTGCTATTAGCTAGGTCTAAATGCTTTTATATATTCCACACCTCTGTTGCCCTTTGAGATTTTTAACTGTTGTTTTCTTGTACATTAATAATTTCCTTGTATAATTGTTCCCAAGAGAATGAGCTGAAAGAATTATGAATTAATTTGCATCTTTTAATGTACTAATAAACTTTGCAAGTAGAAAATTTCACTCCATCCAGGTGGAAACCAATCACTTTAAATCAAAGCTTACTGAATTTCAAATAGTTTTTTTTTTTTCAAGAAGCTGAAGAACAGTGCTCTGCATGTTATAAGTAATTAGAAAGCACAAGCAGCAATTTCAGACAAAGCCCTGGGTCATTTTTTTGCTGCAGCATAGAGTTCACCGGCACTTAGGAAAATGAGTATTTGTTGTATTTAAACAAAATGAATAGCAATTTCCTGGAGGTTGAGAGGTCTCAGGCTGTAAATGTAGATTTCACCCTTTCATTGAAAAATATTTTTAAACTGTTTTAGTGTTTTTTATTGTCTGATGTAAATAAATAATCCATGGCATAGCTTCTAAAACAGGGTTCAATAAAAAGAAATGTCCTTTTATGTACAATCTATTCAGATAGAATTTTGAGTGAACAAAATGTTCTATCTCATGTATTCATTTATAGCCAAACAATGTCAGGTCCTTGTTCACCAAAGCACTCATCTTCATTTATGTCTGAGCACTTGAGAAACCAAAGCTCTTCTCCTGAGTAACTAAAGAAACAAGTTCTGGACATCTACTCCGAGTTTAATACATAGGAGTGTTACTCACATAGTTACTGACAAGCTTAAGCTATTTACTGAACTGGTGATTTGACATCCAAGTTTATTTACCTTCATGTATTGTAGCCTTGGTAAATCTGGGAATAGAAATGCATTCTCTAGCCCCCATTCTCCAAATAAGACACAAAACATATAATCAATGGAGAAGACTGGTCTTGGTATCAAGCTTCTGATATTGGAAGTTTATTTTAGTAGTATTTAGTATTTGACAGGGCAAAAGGCATTGGTTTAAATGGCTGCAAACTGCAGAGGCCAGAATGCATCCCAGCTGGTTCAGGACACAAGGGACAGTGCAGAAGGGGGAAGGGACTGAGGAAGGACAGAGTGAAAGCAAGGATAAAACATGGAAGGTTTGGCAGGGGGCAGAAGAGTGGTGGAACTGTGACCAAGGGCAGGCCAAGGGAATGTCACAAGAGGTGAGAAAAGGCCAGATGAGCACATGCTGGGAAAGGAACGGGATTAAGAGGAAATGGGGGTGCCAGGCCAAACAAGGGATACTGCTAATAAGTCAGAGAGAGCTGTGCCTCTTCCCTGAGGGAGCAGATACAGATAAGAGGTTCAACTTCATCAGGATTATTGATATGGCCGTAGAGAATTAAACCTACAAAAGAATGTTCAGTACAATGTGGGTGATGTTTCCTCTCAGAAAATAGAAAAACAAAGTAATTTCTAAAAACATGGCCTAAATATGAATAATCAAAAAACTGAATGCAGGAATTTTTCAGCAGATATGGATGTTTAGTTTTTATCCCCCTTAAGGCTTTGAAGAACAAAATCTTCTTTATCAACATAGCCTGATAGGATGCTCCTTTGTTTAGCATGCCCAGGAAGGAAAACATTGTATTGACTGAAGAAACCCCTAACAGAACCTGTTTCTCCCACAAAGCTTCCAGACACGCAGATTTCCACACATTCTACCTGAAAGAGCTTTTCTGTTCTAAGTTTGAAGTTTGCAGAGTGCTTGCAAAGCAAACTTGTGTGTGCTCAGAGCACTGTTTGTCATGAAAAGTACTGACAACAGCAGAACACCCTAGCAGTATGAAAATACACACTTTAAACAGTTGCTCTTTTTATTATTTGAGATGTATTGTTTGATTTTTCAGTCTGATACAGAGACTGCAAAGAGATAGTTTGTTTTCCATTCTTACACAGTCTTTTTATACAAATGTATATATAAATTATTTTTTAAATGTCTGTGGTAATTACAGGATATTTTTCCTGTGCTCAAAACAGCATTTTTACACACAAAAACATCCAGCTATCCCTTAAATAGCCCAGAAGACACTATTTGACACCACAAGTGTCTGCCATGATGGATTCATTTTATTTTAGCACCAGATAAAACATGTAAAATTCTTTATAGCAGACAACCTTTCTCCAATTCCAGACTGGAATTACTTTTGCTTAATGAAAGTCCTCAAAATATACAAGCTGCAGTACAAATTTCAGTGCAATAATTTTTAAAACGAGCAAGGGGAAAACTTTACACCAGAATGGAGGGAAGACACCTCAGAGCCAGCACAGTTTAGTACCACTGAAATGAGGCTGCTGTCCATTGGAGATGTTTTGAGATCTGGCCAAATAATCCAAGACCCCGACAATTATCACACCTGTAGAAAATACAGACTCTGCTTCACTGCTGGCACTGCTCTTGGTGCACAAATTCCTGCACAGAAGGACTTATTCTTCTATGGTAAAGTAATACTCTATTTAATGTCATTATTTTCTTGCCAGGATTTAAGAAAGTCATCAGTACTGTCTCCCCAGATTCCCTCCCCACTGCAGTGTTTAACGATATCTAATCTAAAGTAAGAACATGGTGCCTAATGAATATTCATTTGTCACATGAATACCAGGAACAGATTAAGTCCAACAGTCCCCTGTACTCTGCTGGGAGAGATATCTGGAGTGCTGGAGTCTGCACACCCAGAAAACCTTCAAAATATTTTTCTTCAGAGCTAATTTGAAAACTTCAATGGCAAAGTTTACCCTAAGGAGAAATGGTGCTAAGCAAAGATTTATTTCATTCC
>NW_005054300.1:18125484-18129520 GCF_000277835.1 Geospiza fortis
CTTGCAGGAGAGTGCCAGAGCTGCCAAGTTAAAAGCATAAGCTTCAGAACTGACATTGGCCCTATTTGTTAGCACAACAATGGGCTTGCTGGGGCTCCTGTGGCATTCCAGGATTGCAGAGAGCTAAATGTAAGTGTGCTTTTGCTGTCCCAGTGCAGGTGGCTGGCAGGGCAGGGTGCTTGGTTGAACATACACCCTGTGGTGTCTCCTGGAAGATGCCAGCACTACTTGGGATCCTCACTTTCAGGGCAAGACAACAGTGTCCCTTCAGAAACTATTTCTCTCTGAAACTTTATTTGTTGAAAACACATGATGTTTCTCCTACAGGACTTGGGGGGCAGAGACTGGACGAGTGTCTTTGGGAGTCAGGCAGTCAGACCAGCTTTCCCCTTGGGCACTGCAGTTGGAGACCACCATCCCTTCAGCCCTGGAATTTATGGGAATGTCACTGCTGGGAACTAGCAGGGCTGGGAAGCAGGTGAAGAAGGGCTGCTCCTCACCTGCTTCCTGCCTGGAAGAGAGGAGGGGTTTGGAGCCTGACTTCACACTTCCCTCAGGATACTCAAGTCCCCTCATAATGGCATTTTCTGATCTTGCAGAATTTCTAATTAGAAGTTAACCCTCTAATATCAAACTCTATTTGACCTTCTCTAGAGAAATGTAAGATTTCCAACACATGCACAACATGTTAAAAACATGGCCTACTGAAAAAAAAGTAAGTAAATTTTGCATACAAGTAAAAATTTTCAGTACAAGTTTTCCTGTTTATACTTTTAATTACTGAGGAATTGTTCACCTGTTTTCAAGAAACAGTATCTTAATGAGATTTCTTTTTTATTACTGTTATTTTTATTGCTTTGAAAATAACTTTTTTACAACTTTCTACTGTTTTCCAAATGCCTCTTATTGGTGCATATCAGTCCTAAAAAAGCCAAAAGTGCTTCAGATCCTTCAGGAATCATCAGTACTTTGTAGAGACTTGCAGAATAGCTGAGGTTGGCAGGGACCTCTGGAGATTATCTAGGCCAAGCCTCCTGCATAAGCAGGTTGTTCAGGACTGTGTCCAGTGAGCTTTTAAAAATCTCCATAGGATTCCACAATGCTCTGAGCAAGCCATCCCACTCTTCAACCACCCTTACAGTAAAAAAGAAAAAAATCACTAAAAAATTCTTACTTAAAAAAAAAGGTCTCATATTTCAGTTTATGTCCATTGGCTATTGTCACCAGAAATCACTGAGAAGAGTCTGGCTCCTTTCCTCCCTGCCATCAGCTATTTACACACACTGATGAAGTGCCCTAAGCCCTCTCTTCTGTCCTTGGCAGCCAGTGGCCCCTGGGGACTCTCTCCGTGTGCCTGCATCCTTCTGCTCTCCAGCTGCACAGCCCCAGCCTGTGCTGGTGTTTGTGCTCCTGCCCAGGTGCAGGGCTTTGCACTCCCTTTTGCTGAGCTGCATGACATTCCTGTTTGCCCAGTTCTCTGGCAGGTCTTCCCCCTGGATGGCAGCACAACCAGCCACTGCAGCACCCACCCTTCGAGTCCTGTGCCACTGCAAAGCTGAGGGCAGCTCTGTGCTCCCAGCCAGGCTGTGAACAGAGGCGCTGAGCAGCACCAGAGCCAGGGCTGGATGCACGGAGTGTTTGAGCACAGCCCCAGGGAGGAGCAGAGCTCTGGAGCTCCAAAGCCAGCAATGTGCCTTGGTGGCCAAGAAGGCTAATGGCATCCTGGCCTGCATTAGGAATTGTGTGGCCAGCAGGAGCAGGGAGGTCGTGCCCCCCCTGTGCTCAGCGCTGGTGAGGCCACACCTTGAGTGCTGTGTCCAGTTCTGGGCCCTCAGTTTGGGAAGGACGTTGAGATGCTTGAGCACCTCCAGAGGACGGAATGAGGCTGGTGAGGGGCTGGGAACACAAGCCCTGTGAGGAACGTTTGGAGGAGCTGGGGTTGTTTAGCTTGGAGAAGAGGAGGCTTAGAGGTGACCTTATTGCTCTCTACACCTTCCTGAAGGGAGGCTGTGGACAGGTGGGGGTCAGTCTCTTCCACTGGGCAGCACTGACAGAACCAGAGGACACGGTCTGAAGCTACAGCAGGGAAGGTGTAGGTTGGATATTAGGAAAAAAATTTTCACCAAAAGAATAATAAATTACTGGAATGCTCTTCCCAGGGAGGTGGTAGAATCACCATCTCTGGATGTGTTTAAAAAAAGACTGGACATGGCACTTGGTGCTATAGTCTAGTTGATATGTTAGGGCCTAGGTTGGACTCGATGATCTTAGAGGTCTCTGCCACCCTTATTATTCTGTGATTCTGTCATGGGGGCGTTTGCCTCCCCTCCAGGCCTCTCGCTCCTGCTGTTACCCTGCTCTTGTCAGCAGGTGCTGCAGTGCTCAGAGCACAGCTTGGCAGCTCTGCAGCATCACCAGGGACACAGGGACTGAAGTCCTGCCCCAGAGAGAGGTGCAGGGACACCCCAGGCAGGATCCAAGCGGCTGCTTCCAACCAAGAAACCCCTGGGACTCAGGGGCCGCTGCTGCCCCGCTCACACAGGGATTTGGCCAGCTGCAGCATTTACAGATGTTCACCATCGAGGAGAAAAGGAAATTTCTGTGAGAAGGCTTCTACAGCTGAGTTTGCAGCAGGGTGGGCCCTGAGTAGACTTGGGTCGCTTCTGACAAAATTATCTATTTAAGAAACAGTTTGGGGAAAAGCTGGGATGAGTATCTTATTTGAAAGTCTCAGGAGAGTTCTTTACATGATTATATGCTGTAGTAAAAGAGGTAAGTTTGATTCCTTGCATAAATTATTACTATTAATAACTTAATTATAAATTTAAATATTAATTATTATAATGAATCCTTTAGTACCTAACAATTATAGAGTGTTACAAACTCTGAAATGAGCACTACAAGTCTCTAAATAAACAACATATTCATGGCCTGAAACTGACTTTTTTTTTCTTGTGTTGTAGGAGACTTCTGTACAATAGACACCAAAGCTCTGGATTTTCACTTACTCCAACAGAAAGCAAACAAGTGTCAGAGTAAGTAAGAATCAGATCTCAAACCCCAGTAGGTCTGGCCTCCTCTGATGGAATTTCTACCCTTCTGTCATGTATTCTTCTGCTTCATTATTCTAAATTCAGATTCTTCCTCATGATCTTACATGCTGTTGCACCTTCAGATCTCTTCCATCTCTGATCTCTCTTATCTTGACTTTCATTTTATGAACTAGCAGGTAACTGTATTTCCTTTCTTATAGTTTAAACAAGGAGACTCTGAGATACAGAAAGGCTAATCTCATAATTCTCAAAAGTGTATCTGTAGCTCTCATTCTGTTTCTGGACTTAATTCTATATTCAATGCATCTTTTTTATTATATTTGTATTTGATCCTGCTCAAGACCCTTCACAGTCTGTTTTACTTGGCATTGAAGAACCATGGCCATATGTAGTGTTAAGGTTGAAACAAACTACATAGCTGTGGCTGGAGAGTGGAGCTGGAAAGGGGCTCCCAAAGCAAAATTTGATATCAGTTTGAGGATTTGCTAGTCCAGGAAGTGCTGCTCTGTCCTTCCTAAGGCTCAGTTTAGGATTCAACTCGGAAAAAAATCTCAGAGCTCCATTTGGAGTGAGGCTGGAAGGAAGCTGCCAGGAGAGATAGCTCAGCCCCGAACTGAACGTTTGGCCCGGGAAAGGCTGCGGAGCCCGGGAAGGGTTGTGCGGGGCCGGGATTGGAGCGGGCAGCGTCCATTTTTGTAATTTACATACATAATCCTGCTTTTTGTGCCTTAAAGCATGCAGCGTATCCACAAGGAAGAGAGATGTAACTCCAAAGGGGTTACAGAGGGGGAGTGCTGTGCTGTAAGGGAAGGAAACGCAAAGCTCCTGGGCTCTCTGACACGCTGGGAAGGACGAGACTGAACTGTACAGGCGGCAGCGGCCGTGAGCAGCGTGCAGGCACGGTCAGGGTGCCGGCAGTGTAACGCCGCACTCCCAGAACGCTCACGGCAGCCACGGCACCGCTCCATTGCGGCACTGCCCCC
>NW_005054300.1:18129944-18175323 GCF_000277835.1 Geospiza fortis
CTGTGGTGCGGCAGTGACTCCCCGGCGCTACGTTACTGCCAGTTAATGTGTGGGAGTGTTGTCCTGGTCTTAACTCTCGGCTCTCCGCCCTCCTTGCTCTTGATAAAACACTTGGAAGTTACTTTGCTTTAAATGCCCGTTCCCAAAAAAGAAAGTTGAAATCTCCGAGTTGGCCCTGTCAGTTCCCGCAGGCCGTGCCATGGCTGTGGGAGAGCTGCGTCTGGTGGCACCGTCGGGACGTACCTCGTGAATATTCCCGTTACAAAAGCGGCATTTCATAACTGCTGCAGAGCAAAGGGACTTTCCAGCAGCAGGATTATTATATGCTCAGTCACTCCTCTGTGATTCATGCGAGCTGTCCAGTGCTTTGCGTGTTTGTTTCTCACCCGTGTTTAAACCTGCCTTTCTTTAGAATACTCTTAGTTTATGTTGATCACTGCACCCATAAGGTATGACTGGTCATTTGAAAAAAGGCACTGGTAGGTGGGGTGTTCTGTGATATCATGGGTTGTGTGTAATTGTAATTAAAGGACATGAAAGTGACTCCAAGGCCTTGGGGTATGTTATATGATGTGTACCGTCTGTGGCAGTGAGCTGGCAGCTTTCATGCTCCCAGTGGGGGACACAGGCTGGTTCTGCTGGTGCTGTGGATTTACCCATGAGTGGTGTCACTGTTTTCTGGTCAGAATTGCTTAGGATGATCTGAACCAGTGTTCTGGGCTGCGACCAAGACTGAATGCTGTGCCCATAAAGCTAACTGATTCTTTAAAGGACAGCTTAAAATCTCTCTCTGACTGTATTCCACCATACATCTTGTGCTCTTTGCTCACTTGGGTTTATACTTCTGTGGAGTTTTAAGTAAATTTGGAGGGCAGAGTACTCATGCAGTGTTGTGTCTCAAAATAAAGGTTAGTTTCTGAAGTAACTCAAACATAAGCACATAATGGGTCGTGATTTAATTTGTGCATGTGAAAAGTGGAATATGATCCTGTTTTTGAGTTAATTGTGAGAGAGAAGTCTCTGATTAAAGACTTATACAGGTATAAATACAGGTAAAACAAGGTTAAACTGTGTATTTGAGAAGGTTTTATCTCCTGTTACAATACTTAAGTGATGATACTGCTTTTACTATAGATAATCTCTGGTTGGTTGGTTTTTATTATTTCTATTGTAGTTTAGAGTAAGTAGTTAGTGTGCCTTGTCTGAAAACCATGGAACAAAACAGCAAAACACGTTTCCTTGTGCATTTGCAGGAGCACAGTGTGTTAAGTTATTTCAGCAACCATGCTGGTTGCCAGGCTGGTGTGCCTGAGGGCACTGCCATGCCAGACCATCCGCCCCACCATCACTCAGGCTTCCCCAGCCTTGAGGAGCTCCAGCATAAAGGCATACAGGCTGTGGCAGCCTAGCCAGGTAAGGTAATTCTCCTTCTCATGGCCCTGACTGCACGTATTTTAAAGGGTTCAGTTTATTGCTGAAAGAATCACTTTGCATGGACTACCTCATGTGAATGAGCACAAGCCTTCTGCTTGTTAGAGGCACCTGCTCTAATTTACTGAAGGAAAAATGTTCTTCAGTCAAAACACAGGGGTTTTGGAGCAGAAGAAGTGAAATCTTCTGTTTGAATGACTGACTTGTGTCTTGAAATTAATGGGCAAAAGAGGTAGTTAGGGATGGACAGGCCTTACTAGGTGAGGTGGGAGGAACAGAAATTCTTGTCCTGTCTACCCGTTCCCAAGTTAGAATCTTAAATAGAGCATTAAAATAAGCCCTTTCTTTTCAGTTATTTTAGTCCCAATATGTGTTTAGAGCTGTGGTGTAGGTTAGAGCAGTTTCTGAGCTATGGCAGGACAGACACAGATCTCAGCAGCATTTGTAAAAGCCACGCTCATTATCCTGAGACACTGTCTTTCACTGAGAGAGGATGTCTCAGACCTGCAGCTCACAACTCTTAGGGGCTGTTATTGCTCTTCTGCCATCTTGATGAAAGTGCTAGTGGAAAATTCTTCACCTCTTTTGTATTTTTCTCTTAAGCATTCTAAGTTTGTAGGTACGTGGTGGGCTTTTTTGTTTGTGAGTTTTCTAGCAGTGGGCTGGATTTCATTAGCTGCCAAGCACAACCAAACTGAAGGGCTCTGGTAAACCCCTTGAATTGCAGTGCTCTAATGCCTGACGAGAGTAATGCTTGTAGATTTTGCATTTTAGTGTTGAAACAAGCTTACAGCTTGATGTGAGTCCCTATCTGCTCAGATGCAATTTTAATTTAAAAATTCCTGTAAAAAATGGTAAGACAACATAAAGTTGTTTTTGAATTTAATATGAGTGTATTCTCTCTTGCTCCTGCAACTCACTAAGACTTTGAGCAGCATAATTACTTGGAGCTTGTTGACCTTAAAAATCTTGATTTTCTAGGCCTTCATTCAAGGTTTGTTCCATAAATCAAGGTTAGACTTGAAAGCAAGAAATCTGTGCTGCTTTTCCAGCTTTAGTGTCTCTAAAATAGCACGAAAGTATTGTGCAGAATTTTTTTTTACATTGAAGTGTTTGCACGAAGAGTGTTTTAGCATAAAAAGCAAAAGGCTTTTTTACAAAACAAAAAAGTAATGATTATGTTTTTATATTTAACAGAGAGGCTTGTGGCAGTGTTTGGTACAGTGGGACTAAAGTAGAAGAGATGCAGTCTGAATATTCCAGCATCTGGAATTCACTGCATTGGTTCTGTGTTTCTAGAATATGTCAACATTTTTCACAAAGGCTCCTAAACTTTAATGTTTGCTTGTTTTCCTTGGGCACAGTTGCTTTGTATGTATGAAGGTAAACACAGATTAATAAGAGATTAATTAACAATTTTAAGTGTAGCAAGTAAGTTGGTAAGACTGTCTTCTATTTTGTTTCATTAAATATTTCTTATGTTATTTCTGAATTTAACAGAGTTATGCCACCAGAGCAAGAATGGGTTCAAGGCGTGGAAAACTTGGCCAGGATGTGAAAGATGCAGCATTTGAGCCATCTGCAGAAGCTGCACTTAAAGGTAGAGGAGCTCTGCTTTAAATACTGAGAATCTTTCAACCTGAACTTAAAACTTCCTCAAAGGAATATGTTTTTCACTACTGAAACAGATAGTGAACTGACTTGAAATGAAGTGAAGCTTTTAGAAAAAGGGATAAAGTGGAGCAGCTATTGCAGATAGATCAAAATTCACATGAGGATGTTGTTAACTGTCCAAGAAAAAGCATTAATGAGTGTGTGCTTTTATTTCTTTACCCAGCTGATCGCCTGGGGAAATTCATTCTTGCTGGAGGAGCTGCTGTTGGCCTGGGAGCCCTCTGCTACTATGGAATGGGCTTGTCCAGTGAGACTGGGGCTATCGAAAGGGCCGCGTAAGTAACGTGGTTTATTTACCTTTCCAGTGGAGCATACCTCCCCTTTAGCTGCTGTTACCCAGTGTACGCTCAGGTTTTTCTGTGCTCTGAAGAGTAAACCCCCACCTGTGTCTCTGCAGGTTTTTAAAGCAAAATTAGAATTATTCAGCCTTAAATGGATAGTAGTAACCTGAGTAAGTTTGTTTTGCTAAATCTAATGCAAAGAGTGTATCAACTTGTCTTATGAGGTGTGCTCCAGATAACTTAGGAAGTGTGGTCTTCTGAAAAGCATTGCTAAGACCAGTTTCCCTGCTGTTCTTATGAGACTGTTCATTCAACTTCAATACAGTTGTTTAAAAAGTGTCCATTAAACACAGTATCTTGGTATAAGCTTTGATATAATAAGCGTGTTCTTAAAACTTCAGTGAATTGCTTCTTGGTCAAAAAAAAGCCTGGCTAATGGCAAAACTGTATAGTTAGACTTGAAAGATGGGTGGTAAGCATGGGCTTGGGAGAACTGTATTGGGGATATTTTGCTTTATTTTGCATTTGGAAATGGCAGTCAGCATTTATAATGATGTGTCTATGAGAAGCTTGTTCTAGATAGAGCTATGTGTATTTTTTTTTCTGCACAAGTCTTGATTAACAGGTCAAAAGAATGAAGTGGGAAAAAATATATGCCCTGTGTTCAAATTTAGTGTTACCAGGGAAAGTTTTCTTTCTATAGTGTGAGCAAATGATACTGCAGAAACTCGCTTATGTCTAGGTCTGTTACTATTGTTAGAGCTCTCAGAATGACGTTTGTGTCCTGTGGTGTCAGATAACCGTGTGCACTATGACTCAGCAATTTGTGAGCTGCTCGGCAGGCTGCTTAGTGCCAGTACACATTCTGTAGACCTTTTACCTGAAACCAGTTTGTTATATTCACACACCCTTCTTTTCTTTTTTCTGTGGTTAAAGGCATTCATTACTCTGTTTTCTATGCATGCTTCCTGCTTAGAATTGAATTATAGTCGGCCTTATTTGTAAGTTTTCAGTGTTTCTACTGAGTTAATATTAGATTAAATCGGCAAGACTGACAAGTTCAGTCCCCATTGTAAAGTAAACAGACCTCATCATTATAATAAAACTTCCCTTATATCCATGGTTGTGAATGCACTTAACAGCTTGATTGTGTTTTTAGCTTCTCTCTGTTGTGAACTTGGTAACTGCACAGCTCTGTATGATTGCTTATTTTTCAGTATTTGGCCACAGTATGTGAAGGACAGAATTCACTCTACGTACATGTACTTTGCGGGCAGCATTGGCATGACAGCTCTGTCTGCTGCAGCAGTGAGCAGAACTCCTGCAATCATGAACCTCATGACAAAGGGCTCCTGGCTGGTAAGCTTTGTTATAAAAATAAAAGTATTTGCTGAGGAATGCCACCAAATGATGGTTGATTTAAAAAAATCCGAGAAATCTGACTACTTGGTGGAAAGTAAGACAAAACTTAACCTACATTAGCGTTCTTATCCAGAAAGACTATTCAGGTATCCTGATGATACTTTATGATGTAAGATTTGGTGATTCTAGTCACATTCTGACATGTGTTTTCTATACTGTTTTGATGGTTTGTCAAAGATAAATTACATGAGCAAAAACCACTAGTCTACCCTTACCAGCTATATATGTGCGAGTAGGAACCTCTTAGAAATAGCTATCTAAAGGTAATGGCACAGTTTCTGTTGTGGTCTGTAAATAGAAACTGAGGTCCCTGTGCATTCTTACTCTGCCTTGTGGCACTTTTAAAGCTGTCTCTGTTTGCCAAGGCTGAAACAATACAGGTAGGCTTAATAGGTATTCAGTGTGTTACATGGAGTGAGACAGTAACAGTTAAATGCCAACACCTACATAACTTAGGGAGGTGAATTTGATAAAGCATCATTGGTGATAAAAGTTGTACACTTCTGACCAGTTTGGTAGATGTTGAATGATTCTGCTTGGAATCATGAGTAAGAAGAGGCACTGAGGTTAAAAAAATCATTGGTAGCAAAAGCCAGTAAACTAGGTGTTGGTTTTAGATGGAGAAATGTACAAGAAAAGAAGGAAGACTAACACATTTGAGGTACCTCCATGAGAATATGGGGCAGAACCATGGGTTTTCCTTTTCTTACTTTACACAGCCAAGAGAGTTGCCAACTTCATTGTTAAATTTGGATTTCTGGAAAACTGAGTAAAAATAAATGAAAATTACTGCAAGCTAAGATCTGCGAAGATTTGACTGTAACCTTTCAGGAGTAGAATCAATGAATATTCCCTCCAATTGTGAATTAGGTTGCTCTTTTCAGAATCAGTGTTGCCTTTTAGACTAAGAGATTGGAACAGAGACCATATGTCCATATGCTGACTTGAGCTCTGTAATGCTGTTTCTTCAGGCAATTGGTGCAACTTTTGCAGCCATGATTGGTGCTGGAATGTTGGTCAGGACCATATCCTATGAAAATAATCCCATAGCTAAACATGCAGCATGGATGCTGCATTCAGGTATGTGGTTTTAGTGTTTGTTGTCTGTGCTTCAGTGTGACCAAATGCTTAGTTTAACAAAACTCTGGCTTTAAAGTAAATTTTTATATACTGCTGTAGGGGAGTTGAGGTTTTTCAGAGATCAGAGACAATTCCTGAATGTCAGGGAAAGATGTCTTAAGTGTCCTTAACAGAAGTCTAGTTTTTTCATAGTCTTCTGAAAGTCATGCTCAAATTAAACTTGAGGTACATACACTCCACACTGGAAATGGAACTAGATGGTTTCATGGCTGCTTTGGTTTTGTCTCTGCTTTCTAACACTACCACTTCTGTAAGTACTCTTACCTACAGTAACCATTCTTCAGCTGTGCAGTATTGGAGGCATTTGAAACCTGACTTTAAAAAAAAAGAGATTTTAGTATTAGTTTACTTTTGATCTGTACTCACAGCTGAAATACCTCATGGACACACATCTCAATTTCTCACTAATGATACCAACTTCAAATAATAATGGCTCTCATTTTTCAAAACTGTTTTGATAGAAATATTTTGAAATTCAGAAAAGACATGTGGAGGTTGGGCACTGGAATCATATTTGCCTCTCCAGAGCTAACATGTCTGCCAAGAAGAAATTATGTTTATTGTAGTGATTGTTATTAAGTGAAAAAACCTAATGAGATATTAATGGGCTCGATACACATTTCCTTACAAGCCTCTAGCAAAAAAAATCTGACTTACTTGCCTAACTGATTGTTGTATCAGAAGTCCGTCCTGCTTTTCAGTGTTGCATGCTCCTAATGCTATTATCCAGTTGATAAGTCCCTGCTTAATATCTCTTCTTACCAGCTCTGTTATGAACCAATCTGTTACGACTTTTGTTAGTCTTTTTTTCCCCAAGATGAGCTCCCTGAAGTGTTCTAGTGCTAAATAAAAGTGCATAATGGAATTTAAGGTTGCTAATTTATTGTGCTCCCTTCTAGATAAAAGCACAATCAAGTGCACTGGTGTTTTGTCGTGCATGGATTAGTTTGAGCCATGCCATCTGGCTGGAGATGAAAATCAAGTGGGTTTGGCGTGTGGTGTTGCAAGTGTTACATATGTTCTGTCTTGCTTTGCCTAGGTGTCATGGGTGCAGTGGTGGCTCCTCTGGCCTTCCTTGGTGGTCCTCTGCTGATCAGAGCTGCCTGGTACACTGCTGGAATTGTTGGGGGGCTCTCAACTGTGGCCATGTGTGCTCCAAGTGAAAAATTCCTGAACATGGGAGCACCACTTGGCATAGGCTTAGGCTTTGTTATTGCTTCTTCAATTGGTAAGATACTGTTTCAATTCTGTCATATAAAGTAGTTTATGAACTTAAGCTACTATGGTACCGGTCACAATTGCAGGCAGGTCTGCTCAATGAAGATTTGCCTTAAATGTAGTCCTTGAAACTCCAGCACAGCAGAAAATGTTCTGTCATATTTGTTCTTGAAAAGGAATGTGAAGTTATGGCTCTGGCAGATGTTAGTCTGGCAAAGAGCTGATAGGGGTGCCTTGTATTTTAGATACTGCCAGTGAGTAGGGAAGGCAGTAAATGTGATCTTAGTTCTCAATCCACTTGTTTTCCTTCATGTGTTTTAGTCATTGTTGTAGTCATAGCTACTTTCACCTGAAGAAAAATGCACAGTTCCCTGGGGTGTTCAAAATGAACAGGTCAGCTTGTATATGTGACATCTTCAGTGTGCATGCTAGAGCTCTTGGTATCAAACACACACCACAGACTGAGAATTGAATTGAACGCTTACTGGAAAATGCATGCTCCAGTGACTGGACTTTGAGCTAACCTGGAGTAGCAGATAATGATCTTTACCACCTTTGTCCATTGCTCTCCAGGATCCATGTTCCTGCCTCCCACCTCTGCCTTTGGCGCCGGGCTGTATTCGGTGGCGGTCTATGGCGGGCTGGTGCTGTTTGGCATGTTCCTGCTCTATGACACACAGCTGGTGATCAAACGGGCCGAGACTCTGCCCTTCTACGGCGTGGTCAAATACGACCCCATCAACGCGTAAGTGTTCTCTGCTACCGCAGCTGCTCTGGGGGCTGGGTAAGAGTTTACCTCAAGTTACATTGAAGCATGCTTTGAAAATAGCCTTTTAAAAGTGTATTGCTCTTAAATGTGAAGAATCACAGGGTTTGAAAACAACAGTGACAAAATAGCTGTTGAAGTTAAAACTGAAATCATTGTGAGAAACAGAATTGAGCATGTGATGTCACATGCCTCCAGCAATGCATTCTTAAATGTATTTTTGTTTACTAAAGCATTGCTGGCAGAATTTATACCTGCTTTCTGAAAATAACTGTCAGTATTGGTTGAGAGGAAAAAAAGTCAATCTTCCCGTAGTCATTTAATATTTATTAGTCTTTGTCACTAAATAGGAAATCTGCAGTGGTGCGATAGGGAAGGAAGGAAGGAAGGATTGACTCTTCAGTAAAGACCAGGTCTGACTAACAAGTAACTTTCTTGTTAACGTCTGTCTGGTCCTGGGTGATTTCTTACTTCCTTTGGTTCTGTTTTATTTTAATTAAAGCAGAGTAATACTGATCTTCTTGAAAATTCTTGGAGAGAAGCAGATTAAAGTTCAGTATAAAAGCAGAGGCTCCTGTATGAGAGCAGGATACTGTCTGTTAGGATTTCTGTAAATAGTTCTTGCTGGAAGAGGTGGTAGAAAAAAACACAGCTCTTCTTTGACATACAAAGCACTGAGGGCAGTCATAGCTGGGTTTTATAAAGATAGTTCATGCAGGCTCCTAAAATGAAGTATAATGGTGTGAAACACCAAATAATTGTGTCTGTTCAACAGCAATAATTGTAATTTCTTGTTTCCTAGATGCCTGGGTATCTACACTGATACGCTGAACATCTTTATTCGGGTGGCCACCATGCTTGCAGGTGGTGGAAGTGGCAGGAAAAAGTAAACAGAGACTCAACTTTGCAACTGTCTGACAGCCTACCTAGTGCACATATTAAATAAACATTCATGATTAAAGCAGTAATAATCCAAGTGAGAATTTTAAAGCATTTCAGCATATTGGTTCAGTGCAATGTGATTCAGTCTTAGTTTTTCTTCAAACACTTTCCAGCTCTGTGTTTAAAATAGTCTGAAGTGCTTCTTCTAATTGTACATTATTTTGGGAAAGTAAATTATTTTTAATATATGAATGAAATAGTCCTACCTGCTTTTTAAGGGGTTTGATGGCAGTTCAACTCTTACTTTCACTTTTGTTTTTTTTAAAAACTTTTGTTGCATAATAAAGAAAGTAATTTTTGAACTGGTATCCCATAGGCAGATAGGAGTACAAGCTACTTCATGAAGTGCTGCTTAGATGCATCAATTTTCTGTTAAGGTTCATAAATTTTATTTTAGTGGCATCTTCAGAAGAACTGAATAAATTGTATATGGCCCTAAATGCAATCATGACTTTGACCTGGACAGAAATATCAGAAAAGATTAAGCAGGATTTCACAGGTTAGATGACCAAAAAGTGTAAAGGAGACAAGATATGGGAACTATGCAGCATTTATTCCATATGAACTTCAGTCTCCTTCTGGAGTACGCATGAGAATTCCTTGCTTTAATGTTGACTGGCTATAATAGCTAGCTTATTTTGATACTAGATTTATAAAACTGTTGAATGGCAATATAGCTGTGTCTTTCTTCTGGTGGCTGAATTCCTGTACTGCAGATGAAGGTCTGTCCAGAAGAGCTCCTAGTTGTCATCTCTTGGAAGTTTGTACAATTGGCACAGAAACTGGGAATTCAGAATAGCATGCTGTAAATCCCAGGATCATAAATTGGTCCTACTGTTGTGTGCATTATTAGTCTGTTTACCTCTTTTCCAAATTGATCTGTTAAATGTGGTCTAAAAGAAATGTTCCCTAACAGTAAAATTGATTCAACAGTAAGAAATTTATACTTTCCATACTCATTTGCTGTATGTTGGAATAAAAGGGGGGTTATTGGGCCATGAAAATTTTGACCTAATATCAGCAGGTCTTATTTTCAGTTTCTGGCAAGTATGTTATGTTTATGTATTGACCTATGAACAATAAAATTCTAGCCTCACAAGTTGACTGCTCTCACTTTTCCCCATGTTAATAGAAATATTTTAGTACCTCTGCACTAACAGCTTGGTGAAGAGTACTAGAAATATTTTTTTGTTACGGTTACAATTTCCTTTGTAAGAGAGTACATATTCCTCTGTAAAAAAATCTGCAAAGATGCTTCTCATATTCATTGGCTACCACCTTTTTGGGGTTGTTTCCCAGTTGGAGGATACTGGCTACGCTTGAAGTGGTTCTGTTGGTGTAACCTGTTGGCCACTTATTCCAGCCAGTGCTACTTTTATGTTTGTCACACACTGGTATTTTTGACTCTTCAAACAGAGGGAAGAAAGAATGGATTGTGAAGAACCTTTTTGCAGCTCCTTTGTGCCCAAAGATTATAAGGCACAATTTAGTTCCTGGCACTATTACATCTGGAGGGACATCTGTAGTTCTTAGAAGGAAGAAATATTTGGATCATGTCAGTTGTAAGTAGCCTGTTCAGAGAGTTTTATTTTTTTAAGCAATTTGATACCCTTAATTTCTTCTTTTACTCTGTAGCCAAAACCAGCACTGTGCTTGTTCTCAAAACTGAAATGTACAGGGAGCTGTCTTAAAATTCTGACATTCGTGCTTGTTACAAAAGAAAACTCAGGCAAAAGACCTTTTGGTCTAGATTCTGAGGCTGAAGTTTTAGAGCTTGTCCATAACCCAAGGGAGGCATTCTGGTCTGTTTAGAATGGTGAGGTGTAGAAACCAACACACTGCTTATGAGAGATGTTTGCATGAAAATGAGACCAAGAGGAAATGAATAACCTTGGAGAAATAGTGCCTGAAGAAACATGAGCATCACTTGTGCTCAGTCTTGTGGAAAGGTGTCACTTGTCTTCTGTGGATGACATTACAGCACTAGCAGTATTTGCCTAGTGTTTGTCTCCAAAAGAAGAGAAATAAATTTAGTTTTTCCTTTACATTTGAAGTTTTAAGTCAAAAAGTAAGATATACCTTAATTAAGACAGCTCTGATTTGATGGGAGATGGAAATCTAAAGCCAACACTACTGTCAGTGACTCCTGGCAGACCTACTTAGGATCATGAAACTCCAGGGGATTTTTTTTGCAGGTCAGGTGTGATTCATCAATACGTAAATTGAATTAGCCTAAAAATTCCCCACCTCCTTATTATGTGTGCCAGAGGACGTTAAAGACGTAAGTACTGTGTTTAGTCCACAATTTAATTAAATTGTGATCTTTTCTACTGATTATAAATGGTTTCTATGGATTTTCATGATGTTTCAAGTAATTCTCCTTTTAAATTATGATCTAAATAAGTGTCTCTATAATACTTAATAATTTTCTTCAATTTAATCAATATTATAAAGCAATTATTTTCCTAAGAAAGTGTTCTTCAACATCACCTAGTATAATTAAGGAGGCCAGGTTCAACTGACACATATTTTAAGTCTGCAAAGCAGAATGCAAAATGAAATTTAGATCTCACCTAATGAAATTTTTGAATGTAATTAGCTTTGCAACTTTCATCCAGCTTGCCCCACCTCTAATGCTGCTAAAAGCTGTCAGGTAATACACACTTACCTTCATGAAACCTTTATAATAATGTGCCTGTAACACAGTAACAGGGTGCACCTGATGTCTTTATGTCGCTTGAATTGGTTCCAAGACAAAGATTATTCCTTCCATTCCTGCTGTCATTAAAGAATAGAACTTTTTTTTTTTTAACTCTTCAATATTTGAATCTAATTTAGGAATACAGCATAATTTTACTTGAACTTCAGTTTATAGCAAACTTGGAATTTAGAAATTGTTGCCATAAGTTCACTTCAAATTTTGAAATAGACCATCTGGAAATAAAAAAGGGGAATGCATTTAAATAACCCATCCACAGAGTATTTAAGTAAGAACTGCATTTTTATTTCAATATTCAACCCTCTCGGTGACCTTTAGTCATCACAAGAAAGAGAGATGGGGAAAGCAAGACAGGCTCTTGCAACACAGGAAGCACTCCATCAGTCTGTGGCAGCCGTGGTGGGGGTGGCTGCTCAGACCTGTCACCTGGCACTGCTGGGGCAGCTGCTGCAAAGGCACAAGGTGTGACATGAGGCACTACCCAGCATTCACTCACCCCATTTTTCCAAATACCACACAGAGCTGGCAAACACAAACCCAGCATGTCTGAGAGTAATGGCTTTTAGACCTAACCACCTCTTTGCCAGTGACGAATAGGAGTAGGTCCGGAAAATACCATCTTTGGTAATTCCTTCACTCAGTTCTGACAACATTTGGCGTGTGCCTGCAGACATCATTAAGTTTCTGAACAAATCTTTAGTACTGCTGTAAGGCATTTCTTTTATGAGCTTGTGCACAGGAGCTAAACCTTTGCTACGCTGGATTGGTGTTTTTCCTTCTATGAATGAGTAACTTTGTAATATATTATGTAGTACTTAATTACAATTTGTATTCTTGCTAGTGAAGAACAGCAAAAAGGACTACCGAAACTGGTTTTTTAATTATCACAGTTTCCTTTAAAGAAAAAGCATAACATACCATTCTTGTAATGTTGGTCGACAAAAATTAAACTGGGATAGGGAAGAAAACGAAAAGCTTCTAACCGCTGTCAGAGAAAAAAATTAATCTAAATTTTAACTGGAAAGGCCAAGATTAAATGTAACTTCCCATGAAAAAGACTAACTTTACATTTTTATAAATTGCATAGTGGTCTGCATATCTATGGAAGTACCAGACTTCTTCTTGGACACTAACTCAGCACCAGTGCAATGGTGAGATAGCAGAGACATGGTAATGTACTTGTTTTGAGGTAATGGCCTTGGACTTACAGGTCTTCCTGTACTTCCTGCAAGTGTAAAATCACTGCATCCATCCCACCTAGATTGGACATGAGAAGCTGCACATCTACAGACCCTACCAACTCACCTTATTCCTGGCTGTTGTGATGTCTGTTCAGAGATGATCTCTTTTTTCTTCCTAAGCAGTGCCAATACATCCTCATCCATCACCATCTTTTCTAAGAAAAATGATGCTACAAGTTAAAAAACCCCAACAAACTGCAAAAGCAAACACAAATTGCATGCCTTGTAGCACTACATTCCTTAAGGACTTCTGAAGAACTTGTAGGAGCAAGAGCCACTGATCAGATTCCTCTTCCTGCCCAAGACAATGTAAGAAAACAAAATTCCACGTGTGTTTTACAAATTATATTTGAGTCCCAAGGGGATGAAAATAACTACTAGCTAGGCTGAAATGCAAAAATCTCACTGTCTTATGTCTCATACACAGATGGATTCCTGCAGAATTTGGGCTCTTAAAAGCTTCAGCAGAGTTCTCCTGTCCCATCAAATTTTCACCTGAAAGTAAAGCCATTGCTGCTGAAGTCTTTTTTCTTTTACTGCTTCCTAGTCACATTGAGTGCAACTGAGGTGACCGTAAATGCTTTGGTGGACACACTGTGTTCAATGCACTGAAATGCTGCCCAATAAACTGGATTATGGGATTTTAGCAAGCTGACAGTAAATCAACAATGGAACATTCTCCTCAAATGTCTCTCCTCTGAGATGGCAGGAAGAAAAGTTGAAATTCATACCATTTTAGAAATGAAAAGATCTTTAGCCTCTAAATTCCTTAGTTCAAGTTCTGGACTTTATTACCAATGAATTTTGTTTGTATGAAATGATTAGCATATCTACAATGTACAGAGTAACCAGAAAGAGGTGAGAGTGGCCAAGTAATAGCATCAGGACAAAACACTGTTATCTCTGCAACTGCCTCCTATCAGATAGCAGAGACAGGGCTTATTCATGTCTTCAAGAAAGAGATTAATATTCAGAACACTCTCAATATCTTTCCAAAAGCCTAGGGGCTGACATCTGCACAGTATTTTCTATTTTGGAGGCTTGCCAGCTGAAGTAAACACCTTATCTATTCAGGAGGAGGAAGAGTGAGATGCCTGCCCAGACATCTGTCATTGTACCACTTCACTTCCTCTTACCAAGTTTTCTGGAATTAGGCATTGGGCAGCTGGACTAGTTACCTTGTACAGAAGACCAGATAGACTTCATATTCTTCTATCATCTTTCTGAAAAACAAAGAAAGTGCTGAGTGAAACAAGGACAAATCCTTTAGAGCCATGGTAAGTGGCAAGAGGGATAATCTTCCCTGCTTGGGTCCCTGGTTTTTTTCCTACTTTGGGGGAAGTAACATGCAGTGGGAACAGATCTGCCTCCATAGTGAGAAGGTTACACTCCATAATGAGAGGGTTACACAGCTCCTCTCGTCACCCCGTCATGGAAGTGTGAGCTCTGGCAGATTACCTGTCAAAAACAGTCTCTTCAATCACATCTTGCCTGAACTGGAAGAGTGGGCTACCACAAAGAAATGTTTCCATCACACGCAGCACAATGAACACTGCACCTAACGTAAATTTTTCTGGCCTGAACCCTTGCCTCATTTCATTATGCTGTTTAGAAGCCTACAGCAACCAGATAAACCACATCTAAGGCTTGAAAAACTATAGAGAGAACACATGAACTAAGAAGGGAAAAAGGGAAAACATTTGTTTTTTCATGTTTGCCACATTCCCAGCAGGAGGAAAGTTAAAACCAAGCAAAATAAAAACAGCTGCAAGTTCCATTTTAATAGATCTAGGACAGTGACCTGTGAAGAGAGTGGAGTGAGCACACAGAGCCTGGACAACCCTGAACAGTACACGAGATTCACAAACTCACCAGCTGGCAGCTCTGCAGAGGCTTTACTTGCAGGCACAATGTGAGGAGTGGCAGGACACTCATTGAAAAAGCTGTGTCAAAGATGCTTTAAACCTAGTTCCAGGACAGTCTTCAAAGTGTTTATCAGCTCATCATAAACTGCTAGGAGAAGTTACAACCTCAGTCCTGCGCTTCATTCTGATCTTTGTTACTTAGTATAGTTAGTATGTCCCACGTGTAATCATTACTGCTTCTCAAACAGTGACTGCTACTGCAGCCTTCAGTTTCTACACTATGTTCCCTCCTTCAAAAACAGACCAGCACATGCTCCTGGATAGTTATGTTGGTTCACCATAAGTGGTCTAGGTTGAATTAAATTAACTTTGTATCCTTAAAGGTCTTAATGTTTCCTGCCTTCTCACAGCTCAAAAGTTAGTTTCATTTAGCTCTTAATTTAACAAGACCATTTGCCCCAACTGTGTTGTTCTCCTTATGTCACAAACAGCTGTTTCAACCTGGTTAGAAGAAATTTTCATATACAAAATGCAGATTCTTCATAGAATGGCATGACCTCTAAAAAATATTAGTGAATCTTATATTAACATACCACTTCCAGAAATAATGACTCTATAAAGATTGCAAATTTAAGAGTTTTGGCAAGCACAAAAGGAGACTCTGGATCACGCCTTAGTTTAACGTTAAGGAATCGAAGTACTTTCTTTAAGACTTTGAGAGACATCCTATGTGGCTTTTGAACACCAGGTATTAATGGGAACATAATGCAAATCTCAGGATGCATCCCTTATTTCCCTGGATGATTCAGAAATACTTCTGTACTCAATTTCAACCTTTTTTTCAACTGGAAAGGTGTACAGCAGCTGCTGCTCATTTCATAAAATTCATGTCCTACAGAAGATTATCATACAGATGCTTCAGACTTCCAGCTGACAGACCCTAAGGACACGGGTTAGCAGAGATTATTTAGTAATCTCTGGTTTTATTCCACCTCCTGTCTCCAGCCACTCCCTTGAAACAATTCTGTCTCAGTATTTTGTATAGTCCACAACCTTATTTGGTAAAGACTTTTATCTCAGGGCAAGTCTAAAGATTATGTTAGGTCATTGCTTCAAGTCTTCCATTTTCAGTTTGCTTAACATTTCCTGTAACATTAGCATTTATAGAAGCATATGAAACAGGGCATTAAGAATTACAGGGTTTAACCACAGCAATGATCAGCTTTTACAGCCTGAAATTTGAGATATAAAGCGCAGAAATTTCTTCTGAAAGTATTCAGTTTAGGAGGAAAAAAAGTCTTCCTCAGCTATGTTTCTTCTCAAAACTGCTAAGCAAAATATAGTGCATGGACCCCAATACCTAATCAAAAGAATCTCTCAAGGTTTGCAACTAGACTTCTCAGTTGGTGAAAATAAACAAATAAATTACAATATCCTCACCCCAAGAAGTTATATTGATAAATTCATGCAGTATTATAGTTTTAGAAAGTTTCAGGATTTCTGTTTGCGTTCCTAGAGCAGCCTGACAGTAAGACAGGACAAACTCCTCTAACAGATGCTGTCCTTGGAAAAATGGGAACTTGATCCTATCAAACGCCTCTCAGGGGCTTTTGGGTGTGCAGTGATGACTGTACAGGTTTGCCTCATTTCCCCTCATAGTAGCTGGAAGGCTTGGATTGTTGTAACAGAGACCAAGTAGCAGCCTGCCTCTTCCACGCAGAAAACAAGGGGGGCATTCACGCAGCACATGCTGTTTTCTTGCTTGGGGTGATTGGTAAAGTCACAGTGCAGTGATGTATAGTTAGAAAAACAAGTCTTTGTAAATAACTTCCATTGCCCAATATTATGTTGTAAATATTTCGAAAGAAAGATATGGAGGGTTTTGAGGTAGGTGTTGGCAGCACTTTTTGTTTAAATGAGCAAGTTGGAAATGTCAGTAGCCATCACGTGATGAGGTTCTGTTTTGCAAGCCATCTCCCATCTTACCTGGTTACTTTTCTGTATTCACTTTTTATTTCTTATCATGCACACAAAAAGAGAGGGTGATGGTTCTAGTTAAGGCTAAAAATACATGAAAAATTATTTGAGTATGTGGTTTAACCCCAGCTGGCAACTGAGACCCACATAGCCATTCACTCACTTTCCTCAGTACATGAGCTTGCCTGGAACTTTCTCAGAAAGTGTAATGGAGATAAAATACTGTAGTCACCAAGTGAAATCCTTGCTTCAGTGCTACCACTACTCAGACAGCCTGATTGAATGTTGCAGAAAAATTACTCTCCTACCAACCCTTTCTTGTGCCTTATTTACATTTCAGATTTTCTGCAAACCTTTGTGAGAAGGCTGACCGGCTCCATTTTACACGCTCAATTTATATTGGGATTTATGTTATTTGATTCCGTCTTAACCAGCAAAAGTATTGACTTTAAAAGTACAAAATGAGGACTCACACCCATATGTTTCAATATTCAAAAGAAGCTTGAGATCATAAAACAACATTGTTGTCATTCATCTTTCTCTGCATCAACTGAACTGTAGAAGTCCCTCCTGACATGCTCAGCAGGGAGGTGAACTAACGGCCTTACTACAGGCTGAACAACGTGTGCCAGTGTGAGGCAGGGCTTTCATAAAGCACTTTGAAGGTAATTCTATCTTCTAGTAAGTTTTCTTAGTGATTTGATTCTTGAATCTTGGTAATGCCGGCCTTGGCAAACAAAAAAGGTTGTCAGGTATTAGCAATCTTCACCACCTATGGATATTGCTAGGTAGGACTGCAGAAATAAGCTTTTGGGGCTAAATTTGGTAGCTAAAAGGGTGGCCCAATTTGGAAGGCTGCTGATGAATGCAAGAAACAAGCCGAATCCCAAACCTGAAATAGGAAACCTTTAAAATTGGGGCTGGGAGCAATATTTGTGCACCAGAGTGAAGCCTTCTATCCTGCTGTAATTCTAAGTCTGGGTGGCTTGCAGATACTGCTCCCACCTTTTAAGGCTACATAGCTTTTAACATATTCTGTTGTTAGAGACCCAAATCTTACCAGATTAAGCTGGGAGAATTGAATCCTCTCAAACTTGAACTTTTTGCCTTTTTTGAGAGGCGCAGCTCTATAGTTGATCCCTTCTTGAAGGACTTTTTTTTTTAAAGTACACTCTGTGAACCTTGATACTATGTTAAATTTGATGACTTCTTAATCTTATCTGTTAGCTGGAATCTTCACAACTTAATTATTCAGATATTACAGAAACTGATAAGTTAATAATAAACTCAGAAGTCTGCTTAACCAGCTGTCTTGTTAATTATGGTAACAACAGACTGGCAATTGCTTTGCTTAAAACACCCTGGGTTTGGTTTGCCTTTTCAAGCCCCAATCTCTGTCCATACAGATTC
This sequence comes from Geospiza fortis, assembly GCF_000277835.1. Classification (NCBI taxonomy): domain Eukaryota; kingdom Metazoa; phylum Chordata; class Aves; order Passeriformes; family Thraupidae; genus Geospiza; species Geospiza fortis. The sequence goes on from NW_005054300.1 coordinate 18,148,031, forward strand.
AGTTCTGCTGTGCTCTCTCCCTTTCTAAGCATGCAGAGGAGCACATCAGGTCCTCTGGAGAGGCTGCTGTGAAGCACAGGACAAGGATTCTGCCTCAGAACATCCCCGTGTACTTTAATCTTCAAGCTCCTGGTAAGGAACCCTCTATGCTGCCTCATTCTGAGTAAATTGCTTCTTGAAATAGGAAGTGCTGTTTCTTTTCGTCCACTGAGGTGCAATACAAAGGCCAACTCTCCACCCATTCTGAACATAACATTCCTTTGGCTCTATCTTATAAAAAGCTGAGGTTGTGCTGGAGGAGACCAAGACACTCCTTCAGCCTCCTCGGAAACATCTCGTGACTAGTTGGAAGGATGAAGCTCCTGGCACTTTGTGGCTTTTTGTTTCTCTGTCTTTTGTGCCTCAATGTCTTTGCTGCAGAAGGTACAGTACTATAGTCTTCTAACACAGCTTTCTCTTTTCCTCTTCTTTCCTTTTCTGATATGAAATGCTTATTTACTATGTTGATTTTAATTAAAGAAAACAAACAGAGCTTGACAATGAAAAGGAGGATTGAACTTAGAAAAGGACTTACACTGCAGAATGTGGTAGCATATCAGTACTTTGGTTTGTACAGTAGTGTTTCCTCTACTATAGCCTGTTGCACAGCATGATTAACTTTTACCTTAATCTGTGTTCTGAAATCTGCTCTTCTGAAAATACTTTCTGTTATATTTTCCCAGCAGATAACCAACCATCCACCAATGTAAAAATAGTATAATTTTGTCAGTAGTGGGAAATGTGTTAATGGAAAAAGCTTCTACCCGTATGAAATAAGGGAACATGAATCAGTCAGGCTAACAGAGTATATGATAAGTTCTTTATAGAACAGTGAAACTGTTCTTCAGTAATTCTTCTGATCTTCAATCAGTCTAAAATTTGTTTTCCTTTGGTTTTTTTTGGTAGGGTTTTTTTTACCACTGATAATCCACACTTCATCTGCAGTATCTTGAGACACTTAGTTACCATTTTGCAGTATTCCAAATTCACAGAGCAGTTAAAATCCTGAAAACAGAGGATTTTCAATCTGTCTATAGCCACATCTCTGCAGATGTCATTGTGCAGAAGTACAGTTCAGTAGCATTTTTAAATTGAGAGATGCAATCTAGAGTTATGTGTGCATACTTGAGGTTTGATATTGTGAATCTCTGAGACTCACCATGATTTTTACAATGTGTATTTTATACAAGATGTAGAGAGTAAATGTGAGATAAACAAATATGCTAAGTGTCCACAGGTCAGGAACAGCAGACTTGCCATGCTTGATATTTTCTAGAAACCTTCTAAGAATTGCTTTATGTGTAAATGTGAACATGGAGAAAGATGTGGAAGCTGTTTTTCTAATTGGTTAGGTCAGCTGCCCAGTTTTGTCATTTACTGCTGTCTGTGCTGGTAGAGCTATTTGCCAGAGCAGTGGTAGCTGAAGCCCTTCTGCTCTCTTTGCCTTTTCTGCTTCTTTTTATTCAGGTTTTTCCATAACCCTTGAGGAAAACTTTAGTAACAGTGCAAGGGCAGTTGGAGACTTTCTAGAAGTGTCTTCAGGAGCGTAAAGGAAGCCTGTCCAGGAAGGACAGGAGATGGCCATATCAATAAAACACAAATGAATACCTGCTGTTCCCATAGTAGCGTTTCTTTCCTGTTGATGTGCATGGTGCTTTCACGAGTCAGAAGGTGGGGAGGAAACGTGCAAAGGACACTGTTCCTTATCTGTAAGCACTGCTGTCAAAGTAAAAGTGTCTAGGTGTGCAAGATAAATGTACTTTGCATGTTAAACAATTTACTTCTGTTACATCAGAACTAAGTTATGGTGATAAGATAACTCAGCTTCCATCACCAGACTTGGCTGTAAACTGTGCCTCAGTGATTTCCAGAAACATTGACCATATGTTGGTGAGAAATCATCTGTCTGTGTCCTTTCTGCTCCCCCCGCTCCAGCTCCAGAGTGAACCTTTTTTTTCTCCCTTTATTGTGACTAGCACTGTAGTCAACTGCAGTCAACAGCTCACTTATTTAGGTGTGGTGGGAGGGAATATTTCAGTGGCTTTGCCCATCCAAAACAATTTATTCTACCCTCCTGTGCATCTGGACACAGAGATGCTCTTTTTTCCTGTTGGTAATTTTTTCTGTTTTCTTAAAGTGGTGTAACTGTAATTGTATTGCCTGCCAGTGTGACATTTTCAAGGATAAAGAAATCTTTACAATGTGTATCTGATGCATCTATGAGTAATGATAGAAAAGAGCAAATAAGTTCCTGTTCCACACTAGGGACAAAGCTGTGCAGAGATCTAAAAATCAGTCATGATAATCCTTTGTTTTACAGATCCCTCTACACAAGGATGTCAGTGGTAAATGCAGTACGCAAAATGTCTGCAGACTCTGACACATTTACTGTATGTGTACAGTTATTTGCATTACCTGTCTCCACTGATAATGAATTATTTTTCACCCTTAGGTCAGAGAGTTAGAAGACGCTGCTGTTCAAAAGCATCCACAGTCAACAAAAATCAACAAAAAGGTAAAAAGGTTTACAGTTTCATTAGATGAATTAGGTAATCATAAGAGAGAAATCACAGCACTCTTTTTTTTTTTCCATCTGCAAACTTCACATAATTTTCCATGCAGGTAAATATTAGCTTCATTGAATCACTGAGAACTAGTTCTCTTTTTTTTTAGGAAAATTAGTGTGTGTTTGGATTGGGAAGAAATAAGATTAGAAAATATTAGAACCCATTTAATGCCCGTAGTATACAACAATCAAGAGAAATATGATCAAGTCTGATTAAACGAGTGTCAGTGTTCCTCATTGATAAGAACAGAAGTGAAATATAATCCTGGCTTTGCCCTGCTGTATTCCATCACCATTCATCTGTGGCTGCATTCATCTTTATGTTTTGAGAGATCAACCAAAGTGTGGTTCTGTATATTCCAAAAAATCCCATTTTTGAACCCACAGCTCTACCAGGAACATGAATTAGCTGAAATTGAATTTGTTCTAAATATGTGCATCTAAAGACTGTGCAAGTAAAAGTACATAATATCTCTGCTTTCAGTGAGACCCCAGTGGAAAAAAAGCCAAACCATGAACAAGTCTAGGATAAAAGGATTAGTGTGTTCCTTAGAATCTTAGCATCTTCAATCTTAATGTTTCTAATTTCAATAAAATGTCTGATAACAGAAGCTGATAACTTCTGTTAAACTCTAAAGATAAAGAATTTGATCTAAAATAGTTTTTATCGTATTTCTAATCTTTTAATCATAAAATTAATAATTTGAAGTTCCAGACAAATTCATTCTAGCTGATGAAATATCTTAAATACTTGATTACTTTTTATATTTAGATAACTTAAGTTATCTAAAAATCTTTGTGTTACTCTACAGTTTTCCTTTAACTGGAGTCTTTCCTTCCTGTCCAGTCTCTCAGTGCTGAATCATGGGCTCTGTTTTATAGGCAGAGTCCCATTGGTAGCAGGAGCAGTGAACAAATTGCAGAATTATTATGGGTCAAGGGTTTATAGCTGTCTGGGGCTCCTCATTTAATCAGCAGGTATAGTAGCAACTGGGGACTTGAGCAATAGCAAGTTCCCAGCTGGCCCACAAGGCCTGGGGGGATTTGCAATGCCAGAGGCACAGAGGTGGCTTCTGTCACTCCTGGCCTGAGCTGGATTGCACTGCTGCTACCTGCCTGATCCTGTACCCTTCCACATTACTAAGACTTCATGTGGTCAGCACAGCTGTTACTATTCAATCTGAGTACTTTCTATCTGACAAAACTGAGGGTATTTCAGGCTTTTTTATGTGCAACAGGCATGAAAAGTCTCTGCTAAAAGTGCTTGCAAAGAGAATGTTCCTTTGAAAGCAGACTGCTGTTTCCTGGGGATGAAGTCCAGTGATGCTGGTCCCACAGAGCAATGGAAGGTATTGTGCTGAGGGGCAGAAAGGAGTACAAAGGAAGCACTCCAGTAAAACCTGTAAATTCACCACAAAGATCTCCTACTGAGGGAATCTGAAATGCTTTCCTCTGCTGCAAACACAGTAATACTTTATGATCTTTGCTTGTCCCATTACACTCTGCCCTGGTTCTCAGAGCATTCCAACATGCTTACTGTAATCATCTCCTGTCCTTACCTGCAGCCAAACCTTTTATAGGTCAGGGATTGTTGTTTATTTGCTTCTATATAAGGTGTATCTTTCTGCTGCAAATGACTTCCTCAGGTCTGCTTGTATCAAAATGCTTGATCTGAATTGGTTTCTACTCTTATTGAGAGGCAGCTGTAAAAGCTTGGGCCTAATGCAGCAACTGCCCAAAGCTGAATTCTTCTGTTTTAATGTGTGGTTCTTGACTGGAATTGTACAGTGTTGGCTTTGTTTTGTATTGTTGCTATGAGATTTCTGGGTAACTTGTGCTGTCTTTTTTAGGGGGATATTACTTGCTTTATAGTCTGCAGGCAAAGCACAGGGACTGTTTTTCAGCATTGCTCTGCACTGTTCTTTGTGCTGGGCAATTGCCATGGGCAAGCTGCAAAGCCACTTGGAGACCAGCTCAGTGTGGCTTGAGGAGAGGGTTATGTATAACCACACTTGCTACTTTTTTTGAAGCAAAACCACTGATTTCCTAGAATGTTGTCATTCCATCAGAAACAATTGCTGTCCCAGAAAGCAAATGTTTCAAGCCAATGTCAATCTATGGCTTCTGACCAGGAAACAGGGAGAATGTGATGATAGTAAGGGGAAGACACTGTTTAATGTGTCAATTGCAGAATTCAAGCTCTGGAGAGACAGTAGCACCATCCTGGGTCTATGAAGACCTTCACCTAACTATGGAAACTTCCATTAGCAGCAAACTTACAGTGATTGAGCACCCTCAGTAAAGCGAAAACAGGCTGCTGGGAGTCAGTGACCTCCAGCAACCTAATGAAAAGAAAAAAAAATTGCCATCACGTCCCTGTTTATTTTCAGATCACTGCTAATCTAAGCCTGCCCACACAAACATGGCTGAATTTCAGATATTAAAATTTTGTGCCATTCTCCACACTCCCAATTAAACAAATCTCTTGATTTTCTCTGTTTTTCATGTTTGTTTTACAGGTATAGGTTTTAAAGTTACTCCAGTGGAAACAAGGAGACCGTGCAAGCCTTGTCATCGGCGAGTCTTTTCTGGACCACTTCCACAGCTAAAATAAGCACACTGAGAGGAGGGTGAAAAGCATCTGCCTACATGCACAACCAACAGTGCTTCACTATCTTGAAGACCCTCTTTTCACAGACAGGACATGGACGTACATTGCTTTCTATTTGGGGAAAGGCTTCATTATTGTTTATTCATTCCTTCACTCAGGCACCTTTGATAGTATTAGCCTGGCAGAAAGAGTCAGGCAAAGCTGTCTGGCTGCCACCAAACTTTGTGTCAGTGGAATATTCCTCTGCACCAAGCAGGGATTTAGCTCCTCAAGTCAGAGAATGAGGAAAGCTGGTTGAAGAGGTAGCTGAATTGCACTGGTTTGCATTTCTAAATGCCTTTTAGGCATTCCATTGCCTAAAAGGTGGTGAAGGGCTGATGCTTTTGTTTCTAGTTATCAGTATACATGCATATTTAACCTTTTCTTGAATCGTTTATTTGATATTAACAAAGGTGTTTGTTTGTATGATCATCAATCATTGATGATTTTTCCTGCAGTCCTTGTGCTCGGTGCTGGCAATCCACTTGGAAGTAAATTTCTACAAATGATAAAAATCTCATCATGTACAAAGGGCTGAGAAACTAGATAAGCAGATTATTAAAATAGTGGTGATGGCCAGATTCAAGTAAACTTTTCAATATGTCTTCTGAGGGGGCTAAATCTGACTTTAAAATCAAAGTGGCCTGGTTTTAACTTCCTTAAGAGTGTCATCAGGTGATTATTGAAGAGCATACTGAAAAGATATTAAACCTAATCAGATTTCATCTGTTCCTCTGAAGCCAGAAGGCAGCTGTTCTTTCAAGACAGCGGAGTTGTGTGATCACCTCAATAAACAAAGCTTACTGGAGCATGAAATAAATGCTAAGAATAATACCAAAGGGCTGAATAACAGAAACTGAAGCACCTGCTGATACTTTAGCCATGTATCTTCTGTCCTTTCCTAACTGTCCTCTGCATTGCTGCTATTTCTCTGCCTGGGGGAGAGTCCTTAAAACTGAATTACTTGCTTGTTCATAAATTCAGTTCTCCTTCTAGTGAATATGAGGAGGAGTAGAAACCTTTGCTGCTGGGTAAATTGCAGATTGCAAATAGTAATTTTTCTGTCAGTACTCATAGTACTACTCTTTCTCTTAACATAATTGTCAGTATGATAGAAACGGTTTCAGTGCTCTTCACAATTTGGGGGAGTTGAATGGGAACAGTCAGAGGTCTGTTGTAACTCACACAGGCAAATGCAATTCCAAAAGGTCAGGTTTATGGTCACTTGCTCAGGGTCTGCTCTTATTGAGAATGTTTCTATTGTACTGAGCAATTGAACCTATTTCTGGCTCTTCTGTGTGCCTGGTATTACTTTATTTTCATATTGGTTTTGAGAGTAGGTAGATCTGACACTCAGCTTCCTATTTTTGAATGCCTGACCATGCATAGCATTTTTTATATCAAGGATAAAGGAACTGCCAGTCCTCCTTGCAAGACCTCTGAATCAGGAGGTTGGTGAAGGAACTTTGTTTCATTGTTTGGTTGCTGATGAGGGGGCCAACATATTTTATCTCTATTGTTTTGTGGAGCTCACAGAAAGAATCTGTAGAATATAAATGACAACTAAATGTAAAAGCCATTTTTGGTATTGTTTGCAGCAGGGTTTTTCTCTGTAAAATATGGCCAGGTGTTTACAGCTCTGTATAGAGCTTCACTAACAGGTTTGAAGATTCTGTTCTCTAATATGAGTTTTAGCCCTTTTCTTTTATATCTGAAAAATACTCCAAGATTTTTCTCTTTGCCTTGTGCCCTCCAAGCAGCGTGCTCCAAACTCTCCAACCCTCCTTCGGGCAAAACGTTCCCTCTGATAAGAAAAGCATAAGCCCTAGAGACCATTAACACAATTCTTACAGAAATACTCTGTGCAGGCACACAGTTTGTCGTGATTGGGGTGGGGTTGGGCCGAGCCTCATCCCCAATGGGCCACAGCTGTGAGAAGCAGGTGAGCAGCATTGACAGCAATGAGCCATGGAGTGCCCAGGGGCACTGACCAACCACCAAAGGGAGCAGAGGGCACACAGGTGCAATGCATCAACAGGAGGGGATAAAAGGTTGGGCTGGAGAACAAGAAGGGCAGATGCTTGCAGCCTTCTGCAGTGGAATGGTGTTATTCTGTATGGGCAGACACCTGAGGCCTTCTGCTGTGGTAAGGTGTTACTGTGTATGGGTGAATGCCTAAAGCCCTCTGAAATTGTATGGTGACACTCTGTGTATGGTGGCTGTCTTGGCTGCAGCATGTGCTGTGACAACTCTGGATCTCTGGAGAGATCCCAGCACATAATTGAATGCGCTTTAGTATTTTTACTCACTAAGTTTCCCAGGCTGGCCTCAATCCCTGGTTGGGGGCTATTCCAGCTAAAGATGTTGCTTGTCTGAAGTCCTAGCCTTGGCTGGGCAGAACCTCCAAACAATTTCAGCATGGATTGTGACTGCTGCCCAAATGCTTTGTTGGTTCATATAGAGCTATCAGAATGTTGTTTGTCCTCTTGAAATTCCTCAGCAGAATTTGACTCTTATGTACCAGGCCATTGCCCCATGTGGTACAACAGAGCTACCATCTGATCATGGTTTCACTTACAGGCATCTGTTCTTCCTCCTTATTTTCCTTTCAGTTCTACATGTATTTGTCTGGCATTATAGAAGAGAAACATATTTGCTCAGTGGCTTTTCAAAATACACAAGCTGTATGCTTATATAAAGTAAATTTATCTTGTCCAAGCTGACAAATGCATTTTTTGTGTCTTGTGTTTTTGTGTGCAGTCGGCTGTCAAGCAAGAAAATTGCACAGCCCTTAAGTTGCAATAAGGATGTTTCTGAAGTTTTTCTATGCCTGACAGAACAGATGTTGAATCCTGGTCTGACCTTGTCAATTAAGTGAGCCAGGTGTCTCCTCACTTTGTTTACAGCTTAATACCACCAGCTAACACCAAATCAGTCTGTTTTATTTGGCACTATGACTGTGATTTGTCAGCAGCACAGGAGAAATTATCCCTCCTGACAGGAACTGTTGGTTTAGAGGCAAGTTTTGGGATCTCTTCTTCTAAGTGGGTAGTAGGCAAAATAAAAGTATGGTTTTTTATACGAAATGTTATCCCAAAAGGTGTAATGGGGGCTCTTGATGTTGGCTTTTCAGCTCTCTAGACTGGCTCACAACTGATGCAAGGGCCTAGGTATCCTCAAGGAATTCAGGATTTTGGCTCTAGAGAAGTTCTGTTTATCTAAAGTGTGGACTACAGGGGCAACTTCTTCCTTGGCAAATGGGATCACAAGACTACACTTCTCCATGAACAATGTCATCTCAAACAATAAACTCAGCTAGAATATAAAAGCAGAAGGCTATTTCCTGTGTAGATACATGGCTAACTCTTGCCAAAACTGACTGGAAAACTCATGGTGGCTTCAGTATTCATTGGATCAAGTCTGAGGATTTGTTGCCTGATTCTGTTTTGTCCAAAGTTATTTCTAACTAGTTTTAGGAAGATGTTGTCAGATTGTGGAGGCAGGTCACATGCATCTGCACTTTTTACCAAAGCTTTTTCTGAGGAGAGTTTATCCAAAGCTTGTCTCTTTTGTCCCTCTTGTAGATTGAGGGGAAAACCCACTTATACACTCTTTTTTACTTCAGCTGTCATTAGATATAAGTAGTTATCTTTACTATAGCTGATTGTTCTGCAGGACTCATTTTTTTTAATTGCTGTTGGGGAAGGAAGGAGAGCTCCCTAATGGCAGGAGCAAGGATGTTGGTTCCAATCCATGTGTGCCTGTGGTTCCCAGTAGTCTTCAGTGTTATAAGACAGCAGCCATTGGATAATCTACCTTGCTTTTGAACACATAACTGTTCCATCGTGCTTTGTCTTCTCATCGTAGAGCAGGGCTTTCAGAACAGAAGGAATTCCCTGGAATTACTCCTGTATTCAGTGTCTCAGTAGTGGATCTCTGCTAGACAAGTTCAGGATATGGATTTGTTCACATTGTCATTCAACCTTTGTGCCAAGATCTGTTTGTGTGTTTCAGATGTACTGACTGGGAATATCTTTAAGTGTGAGGGATTTAAGCCCACGTTTCCAGGCTGATGCTCCACAAGGGAGCTAAGGACAGATTTCCTATAGGATAAGCACCTTACAATGCCATCTGGTCAGCTCTGAACACGTTATCAGAGAAATCAGGTCACTGTGTGCCTGTGAGCAATCCTTAGGTGAACGTGACTGGTCTGGCTTCTGCAGCCACAACAGCCACAACAACCTCAACTGATTTGTGGAATAAGGACTTTACAATTAAAAATTGTAAAGCAGGTATGTTTTATTCCAGCAGTAATCATGTTGCAGGTATATTTAATTCTAGCTGGGATGCACGGGGGATATTTCCACCAAAGACAGGTGTACCTGGTCAGTCATATTTTGGGTTTAAATACATATTGATCCCCCAAGCTCACACCTCCCTGCCCAAAGTCTTTGGTGGCTGTGGATGGGCATCTTTGATGAAGTAACATCATTTTCCTTGATGTTCACTGCTTAACCCTTTCTTCTGGGCAGGTGCAGGGGAGGTTTGGCTTTCTCTCATGTCAGTTTGTCCTGGCCAAAACCAAGAGCTGGTCCTTGCTGGCTCTTTAAGCAAAAGGTTCTGCTTTATGGATTTCAACGATGCCTGAGTCTTGCTTTAGTAAGTTTTCTTATCTTTATGGCCTTTACCTACCTATCAACTAAATTCTTATGTGTTCTGTTACAAGTCGTCTCTATCTAGCAGGTTACATTTCTGTAACAAACTGTGTTTGTACTTACGCAAATTTGTTAAATAGGCTATATATATTTCTGTTTTCCTCCACCCACCTAGTACATTATATGCTTCTAAAATTCTGAATTTTCATATACATGTATGTTTCCCATATCACAGTTCTCCCAAGAAGCTCTTGCACCAGGCCCAGTTTCTGCCAGACACTCAGGCTGCATCTGGGATGTTCCTTTAAGAGCTGATTGCTCCCAGTTGCTCATACAGCACAGGCACTCAGGGTTCATGATCTGCACCTGGTCTAGGAGGCATTGGAACCCCAAAGGTTCTACCACACAAAAAGCCTGTTTATTAACTGCCCACCAGGCACCTGTACATGCAGGCACACAGTTTTTGTTAATTGGGGTGGGGCTGTGGGAGCCTCATCCCCAATGGGTTACAGCTGTGAGAAGCAGGTGAGCAGCATTGACAGCAATGAGCCATGGCGTGTCCAGGGGCACTGACCAACCACCAAAGGGAGCAGAGGGCACACAGGTGCAATGCATAAACATGGGGGGCTAAAAGGCTGGGCTAAAGAACAGCAAGGGCAATGCTTGCAGTCTTCTGAAGTGGTGTGGTGTTACTTTGTATGGGTTGAAGCCTTCTGACATTGTGTGGTGATACTCTGTGAGTTATGGCCGTCTCAACTGCGACGTGTCCAATCATTTAACTGCATTGCTGTGCACTCCATTTGTGATGTGTGGTGCAGTCACAGCAATGGTTGCATCCTGGCTAAAGGAACTCTGAGTGCAAAAGCCAAACAGCAACAGGCTTTCCCCTCAAGCACCTGACAAGCAAGGTGCTGCTTAGACCAGTGAAGAAGAGTGCTTTTCTTCTGGGTTTTGTCATGTTGTTTGGTCTTCAGCACTGATGCCAACCTCAGGGGGCCAAAAGACATTCCTGAGGCATCCTTTGGGGCTTGCCTGGTCTCTGAAAAGCAAATCTCTGTAGCACATGCTTCAAATTGTCTCCCAAAACTTAGGTGCGCTGGAAAATGCTGTCTTTGCTAGGTGGTCCTCCACACAAAACTTCCTATTTGCATTGTCCCAGAACCCTGTGTCCCAGTCAGTGCCAGTTGTGTGGGCTGTTCACTGAGCAATGCTAAAACCTATTTGCATCACAGATTTCTCCCCAAGGGATCAATATGCCTGTATAGGAAGATGTTTTCATCAGGAAAAAAGAAGTGTGAAGAAGTCCATCTGTTTATGAATGCTATCAGAGAAAGAATGAGGTGGTTAAAAACAAGACTCTGTACGAGCTAATGCAGCAGTGTCTTCAAGTCCCTCTTTAAAGCGTTCTTTTTGACTCAGTGGCTTTCCAGTTGTTAACTTCTTTTACTGGGGAAACCATAAATGATGGCAATTGTCACTGAGCTCTTATCTTGATGTTGTTTGAGTGTACCAAGGTTAAACAATTCAGCATTTTCCTTTTACTTAGTTAAATATGTACCAATACTGCTGCTTTATTCTGCACACATCTTCAGGAGCGTGGTTGATGAAAAGAGAGAAAGCACTCTGTGTGTCTTGACCTTAACCTCATAAGCTCCACCTTTGATGGTCTTTGAAAGGAACTCCTCTTAAATTTCCATTAAAGTCAGGACTCAGCAGTTTTTAAAACAGATCCTTGAGTCTGAGCAGTAAAGTCAATCTACTCTTCATCATTTTATTATAAAATGTGCTTTGCACTTTTTCCTGTCTTTTGAATGGAAATTTCTATTTCCTTCCTCAACATTCTTTCCATTCTTTTTTTGTTTTGTTCCTAAACATGTCAAGTCTTCCTCCTTGTCAGTTCTCATTGAATAGAAAATTAATATTTTGCCTCTTGGCACGATGGTCCCTCACCCTTCCTTTGTCTATGTGGGATCTCAAGGAAATTCTGCGGTCTGAATTTCCTCAGGTGCTGAACTACATTAATTTGTCTCCATGAAATTCTGTCCATGAAACTGACTGGAGTGTATGTTTTCAAAAAATATGTTGTAAAATGGGGCCGCATTGCCTTTTTTGCTTTCAGACACTAATTTTGTACCAAGGACACTTACAGGATTTGAACATCTCTGTTTCAAGGCTCCATATAGTCATCTTAAAGCCACAGTATGAGAAGGGATTTTTCTGTCATTTAATTTGTATTTCAGCATTCACTGCAGTAACTTTGGACTGTGTAATCTTGGTTAGCAGATGTGAAAGTTTTTTCTCAGATATTTTATTCATTCCTCAACATCTATTGTTGAGATTCTTGCTATGTAGTTCTCTTGATTTATCTTATTGATAGATTGTTTAAAAAAAGGCAATTAATTACAGCATTTTGAGAAAAAAGTACTAGAAATTGTGGGAGGAGATGGTGAGAGCACAGTGCTCATAGGTGGAGCTAATACGAATGAAGAGACAATCTTTGGGCTCTCACCAAGTTAAACTATTTGATTTGAGAACCATATACACACCCACAGATTGTAGAAATTTCTCCAGGCAAAGAGTAGATAGTTGATGGAAAATATAAGTGAGAATAGAGCAATAGTCCCATGTGGTTTGGAGGTAAATTACTTCAAAGCTGAGTATTTAATATTCTTGTAATAGAAAATTTGTTGACACATATCTTGTTATCTAGGTTAAGGACAAGCACTGCTTTGGTATAAGGCTGCCTGGATACTCAGGTTTCCTTTGGACACAGCAATCCAAGGCAAAGGCTGGTGGATACCCTGGCCAGTGGGATCTCCATACCTTAACAAGGTAAGTGCTTTGTCACTTAGTCCAGTGTGAGAGTTGCTGACTTGTGGGGTTCTCTCTTGAGAATGGTTTAAGGCACACCACTGCATTGCCAAGAGAGATCACAGGAAGAGCCACCTGCACTCACAGTGTCATACATTTATTTACCTGAGTAAAATGCAGGGGCTGCTCACCCCTGTGGTCAAAGTGCTGGTGTGTTCAGAGCTGATCTCCAGTGAGGGCTTTGGTTCCCCTGCAGCCTTTGCATTCATGCCGTTCCTGTACTGAACAGCTGAGTCTGGTCACACATGGCAGTGAAAGGAGCATGTTTCATTTTCATACATCCCCTGCTTCAACAAGTCCTGTTACAGTCTTGTAAGCAGGACATCCACACAGGGATGCCCAGGGCATGCACACCAGCCAGGAGATTTATGGGGAGAACAAAAGTGCTTCTTTGCTCTGCCTAAACAAGTCTCGTTATTTTTCTCAGCCACACTGAGTAAACTATAAAATCTTGATTTATTCATTATTCACACCCCAACTCTGAGTTATATGTATAATTTTTAGAGGCAAAACAATGAACAATACTAGTTCTTTCATAAATAACTTGGACTGCCTGTCTGCTGCTAAATGGCATCCTTCACACAGATCTGTGTCATGCTCCACAGCACCACATCCATCACAGATCATGCTGCTGGAGTGAATGTAGGCTATCTAAATATACCTGGATATTCTAGGGACTATTTGTTCATTTTCCATCCCTGTCAAAAGAAAATGAGGAGAGTGATTCGTAGCTCCAAAGAAGCAAAGTTACTGAACTGTAAATGGATTTTGCAGTGGTCTTTAAAAGCCTCTAAGCTAGCAAAATGGATAGCAGAAACTTTAGTTACTTAGCAGCTGCAGAAAATGTTACCCTTTTCTCAGTTACCTGCAGCACCTTTTTTGCAAATGCTATAAAACACTTTTTGGCAGACTAAAGCCAGGAGAAGCTGTATCTGAGATGAAGTTACTTATTTTTCCCAGGAGTTCCCCAAACCTCTGCTGCCACCCACAGTGAATGACAATAACTCATGATAAATCATGCAGGCAAATGCTCTGAGATTTTTGGTGTGCAGGCTAGCATTTTTTTCTGATGGGAGGAAAGTACCATCTCTTTACCTGTGTGGAAAAAACGCCCACCGCGTTTTTTTTGGCAAAGCACTTTGTTGTCTCTTTTAAAGCCACTGTGGAAATGCTAAAACTGGGAGATATTTGGTGTTTGCTCTCCCTCTGTTTTCCTGACATTGTAATTTCTTAATTCCTTTGGAGATAAGAACATCATAGCTGAGTGTTCCTGTTCTTGTTATCCAAAATAGGGGGGGTTCAAACCCAAGGGGCTCAAGTTGATATAATGCTTGTAGTCACCTCTCTAAATCTTGGGTTTTCTTTCCATAAATTGGGAATGTTTTGCTTCTGCTCTGTGGGTGTATCTTCCTCAATCAGTTGAGTTACAAAGTCTTTTTCATGCTCTGTTTTTTTTTCTGATGAGGGTGGTGAAATACTGGCACAGGCTGCCCCGAGAAGCTGTAGATGCCCTGTCCCTGGAAAGATTCAGGAGCAACCTGATCTAGTTGAAGATGCTCATTGCAGGGCTTTGGACTAGATGAGCTTTAAAGGTTCCTTCCAACACAAACCATTCTATGGTACTACCCAGGTTTCACCATTCTCCTGCACTCTGCTGGGCTTTAGCATAGCTGCTTAGTGGAGCTGCAATATAAAAAAGGATCTGTAGACAGCTGAGATACAACTCATGTTCATTAAATTCCTTAAACCAAACAGTACAGTGTCACTTTCAGCCTGGAATTACTGAACTAAGAGAGGTTTATAAATTTGACCAAGGTCACTCATGATCACATCAGTATCTTTTGATTACTTTTATGTGAATTTAATGATCTTGGGCTGATTATTTATAGACTGTCTGTGCTAGATATGAAAACCCCCATGTGTCAGAGCTGTAACAATGAGCTCATTTTCCTTTTAGAATGTTAAATTCGTTCAATTAATAGCAAGAAAATAAAAGTGAGAGGAAGAAAGAGGTGTTTATTTGTTTGCATTTTAATGTGTCACAGCTACTAAAACTTCCATGTCATTTTAACAAATTTGCCTATCCTAAGTGATGAGAGGGGGCTGTGGAGAGATGCATAAACTCTCATTTAGGAGGTGGCATATTTGTTCTGGCAACTGGGGGGGATCAGAGTTTAGTGATAATGGCCAAGGGCTCAAGCACAGGTCTCTGATTAGATTTAACCACCACAACACAGGACTGATTCTCTTTTGTAGTTCCTACTGAGCAATGTTTGACCTATTGCAAGTCTGTTTCTCTCTCACAGCTGGTAATTCAAAATGTAGAGATGGACCTTGAAGACTTCTGATGAGGGACTTAAGTCTTTTCTCTCCTGCCAACAAACTGGCCCAGGTTCTTGCAGATTCCCCAGTTCCTACAGTTCCTCCCAGCAATCAGACAGAAGGTATGGTGCTGTGCTATGAAAATGTAAAATCTGGGTTGTGTAAAATGCTTCACCACCAAAACCAGTCATCTGAAATGTAATCAATAGCTGTTCCTGGATTTCCAGCATCATCTGTATTCTGTATTAATGGAAATTGGTGGAGAGTGATGATATGCCCCAGTACAAGTCATCTCTCAGTCCTTTGCAGGGAGATTTTTATGAGAAGGAATAATGTTGTTTGGTCAGGCAAGAGTGTTTTGTTTGGTTTGTGGTGGGAGCTGTGTGTTTAACTGTGTCTCAGCTCTGGTGAAACAAGAGTGCTCTGAGCCCTCCCAGGTGCCATCCAGACAGCAAAGACCCAGGCAACAAATGGGATCATTACATTTACCTTACCTCAGCATGTCCTGCTGCTCCTAAGGTGTTTGGAGATCAGCTGAGGCAATTCTTGCTCACACCATGCTGTGGCACTTGCTACTGAACTGACCCTTTGGTGTGCAAGGGACAGCCCAGCTGGGGCCAGGGCTGTTAGGGTGTCTGTCTTGCCTATGGTTTATGTCATAGCCCCTTCCTTTGTTTTCAAGCTAAAAAAGAACTTCCCAATCACTTTCAAATATGTGAGAACAGAGAGAGTTTTGAGAAAATTTGACTGAGGCTCTGCTTCTCTCCTTTGCAAAATTGCATGAGGAATTTTGAGTGAACTGTGCTGTGCATGATGCCTCCAGGGATCAGTGGTAAGTCCCACAGCCCCTTTTAGCATGTGATTTACAAACAGAAGGCCACAGTGTGATTTGGTGTCTTTCTGCACAGGCTGAGGTTTGTATAAAGGGTGCAGCACTTTCTATGTTGAATGTACATGCCCAAACGTACACACAAAAAATGCTGAGTACTCCCCTCCAGGTAATGCCTAATGTCATACAGACTCCAAATTTAAGGACAAGCATACAAAAAAAGTAGCTTAAACTGTTGTTATATGAGTGTGAACTTTATTACTTATCAATACTTGTCCAGAGCATAGAACAGAGGAAAATGGAAACACAAAATATGAAGACAGTACATAGTAGCTATAAAAGCAAAGCAGGACAGTGGAAAATAATATCTGTTATTTCTTTCATTTCATTTTTCTCACAGTTTTAAATTGCAAATCCACGTAAGCATCCAAAAGCTGATCAACATGCAGCTCATGAAAGCCTCCCATTTATATGCCAAGCAGGCATTCCCCAGGTGGGCAGCTCTAATGTGATTGCCCTGAGGTGGAAGGGCCACCCACGATATGGAAAGAGTGATTTCTCAATTTCCCTCCGTGCCAGTTCAGCCAGAGCCCTCTGCTCAGCCTGCCAGCACAGGTGGCAGTGGTGCCAGCTGGGATTCCAGTGGCACAGCAGGGCACTCCCTCCCTCAGCTGTGAACAGGCCATGCTCCTGGTGGCAGTGCTGTGCAGCGGGAGGGGCTGTGCTCTTGGGGAAGTCTAGGTGCCGTTTTATGTTGGCATCTGCTGCCAGTTCTAGTCTGGCCAACGTTTTAGGCTGTGCTTTGGCCTGGGCTCAAGAGCAGCTGTCTGTGGGACCCACAATTCCCCTGTTCAGGGTTGTGTAAACAGAAAAAGTGCAGCTCTTGTTAGTGATGAAAGTCTCTTTCTTGCCAGTCGTATTTGATTAAGAAGTACTACTAGTCTTAGGCTTAAGGTTTAGGGCTAAAAAAGTGAACATAGTGGGGGCCCAGGATTTTCCAAGATGCTCAAAGGCTCAAAGAGATGAGAGTTAACAGGGTAAGAGCTGGCCTTGTGTGTGGCTGGTTTTATGTCTGGCCCCTGTGCCCAGCAATGACCTGGTTTCATGTTGGGAAGTAGTTTTGTCTTGGGGGAAGAAAAGCATCCATGGCTGAGGGCATCCCAGGGGCTTCTCAGTGCACAGTCCAGCAGCTCTACAACCATGCAGGTGTACACCCCAGCTGTGCTCAGAGGTGGGGAAGTCTGAAAGATATTCACTGCATTATTGTAGCATCCTTCAACATTTAAACTTCTATTGTATAAAAATTCAGGTTGTCTAACAAGCTCTAGTAGATATTGCTAATCAGTTACCCAAACTTCTGTTCTGAAGATACTGGAATATTTTCAGGATGTTTTTCATACTGAATAGTAAACAAAACCCTGGGAAATCAGTTGGTTCAGATCAGGTGGGTATATTTAATTTTTCTTTTATGTTTCTTGCTACTTGATATGCTAAAGATGTACAAAATAGCAAGTTTCTTCTACATAGAGAGAGGGATCCTACCATTCCCAAAAATGTTGGGATGGAAGGTACTGCTTTCCTGAAACCCCCTCCTGCACCTTTTCTTCCAAAGGAGAAAATTCCTCAAAATAAGTCTGGATCCATGAGCTGTGTTGGTTTTGATCAAAGTGTATTTTCTGAGAGAAAAAAACAACTCTGTTGAATGTTGCTGTGTTAGGTATGGCTCTGACTGTGCATAAACACACATTAGCTAGGTTTCCAAACTGTAAGGGGATTAAGAGCTCAAACTCATTGAAATTCAGGAGGGAGGCATTTTGCTTCCTTGGAGATGCAGGCCCCAGAGATTCAGATCCCCAGGGGATGAAACCAGGGGAACAGACAGCTATTAACTTTGACAAGAGCTCTCCATCACTTGTTCTACGAAAATTCTCTGTAGAAAAAAAAAGCATGTTGTTAGTTCTGGGTTGAGGAGGCAGATGAGAAGACATTTAGGTGCTATTTATGGTTTTTTTTGGGCACCATGCAGATCTATTTCTGTGATTTTGTCAGTGGTTTAATACTATTTTTGACAGAGGTGGGATGATTAAATCTACAACAGGGACTAAATTTATATCCATCTTCTATATGTGTATCTGCCCCCACACAGTTTTCAGATTTGGATCACCATATCCTGAATTTAAATGCACTAAAAATACATTTGTTTTTCATAGTTGCCTGCTGCAGGTTTCCCTGGGCTTTACAGGCCACTGCTGCAGTTGCAGATTGGTTCAACATGGAGCTTTTGTAAATAGTGGTCTACAAATATAATCACACAGAGCCAGAGCAAAGGTCTGATCCCGTAGGAAATGGTCAGAAAGAGATCAAGATGTCAAAGAGCCTTCCCCTGGTTTAACTTCTGAGCTTCTGGGAGGTGATAATGTAGTGCTGAACTGAACCAGGGTTTGCATCTGTGTCATCACATTTGTTAGTCATCAGTGAACCCAATCTTCATTAATTTGTCTCATCCATTTGCAGCCTTCTTTTGCTCTCTGTACCATTCTCTGGTAAATTCCATTATGGGTGATGAGTTTTGTTAATATTGGCCCAAGAGTTTTGCTTTTCTCCTTTGGAGAGCCTTACAGCTGACCTGTTCTGCAGGCAGAGGTGTCCTGCCAGCAGCACTGTGGATCCCAGGGGATCTGCAGGTGCCCACAAGCCCTGTCCACAGCATTGTGTCTGCAGCAAAGGCCTCTCCCATGGCCCCCTCCAGCATTTGTCAGGGTAAGGTACACCATAAATGTGTGACAGGATCCAACTGTCAGCTCCTTCTGTAGGAAAAATATCTTGGAGCAGCCCAGCCTGTCCCTCCCCTTGCTGAGTGATGAAAGCTGTCCCTGGAGCCCTGCCCCTCTTCAGCTCTGCGCCCCACAGGCCAGGGCTGGGAGGGGACACTCTGCCTGTGTGGTCACTTCTGCAGCTTAGGAAACAACGATAAAACATGTGGGTGACTGAGGGAGCCAAACTTCCACTGCTGCCCTGTGTGAAGCTGCTTCCTGGCTCTGCACCAGCTTCCAGTGTTTGCACAGCATGTGCCCGCCTCACCTGTGCCACTGCGGGCACCCAGCATGTGCAGCTGCTGCCATTCTTTAAAACACTGGGATGGGGAACTCTTTGACTGATCAATTCCTTGGACATGTCTTTCACTCTGGATCTTAATTAACCCAGAAAACTCCATTAACACATCCTTAAAGAGCAAGTGCTTTCCTGCAGGTCAGGTTTAAACAGCTCAGCTCCAATGTAAACATCTCTGTGCTTGGCAGCCCAGGTCACAGTCACAGAATCATCTGAGCTGGAAGGACCACAAGGGTCACTGAGTCACATACTGTCACTGATGGAGCTCCTTTCCAGCAGGTTTATCTGTAAGTATCCTCAGTGTGGCTGATTCTTAAGCACATACTGTATTGGAATATATATATTTTTAGTTAGTGAAAACACCTTATATGTATCAAACTAAGCAATTTAAAAAAGCTATTCTGTTAACTTTTTCAATGTGTTGATGGTTAAACACACTTCTTAGTATGTTGAAAATTTTCTACTAAAAAGTAAAAGATGCTTTCAGCAATTCATGCTGTTTAAGAATTAAATGATCAGGCCAACTCATAAAAAGAACATTCTGCATTTTTAATATGCAACGTTGTGTATTTTTTTTGCTATCATAAGTGCTTTCTTTTAAATTGTAACCATCATTTCCATTGTTTTTGCTAATACTAGATTTTCTTCTTTTGTAGTTTCTCAAGATTACCAGAGCTAAAATGAAAATAAACTTCTATTAGCTCTTAAAAACAGATAACTGCCTTAGAGAATTAAAGATAGAGCGCAGAAAGAAAACAAATTTCTACTTTACCTTCTCCCTGACTTGTACGTTTGAACAGCACAAATACAGTACCGAAAGCAAAACATGAGAGTTACACTGATTCCTCCAAATCTTGTCTCAGAGATGAGTCCCACAGCTCCCTGCAAAGTAATTGGTCTAATTAGGTGGTAGGAAGGAGCGTCTTTAAATTCCTCAGAAATTAAGACGTGTCATCCGCTTAACATCTTAGCATCTGTTACTGCCTCTTCCACATTTCTCTGCTACATTAGTCTGAAGGGCACTTTCTTGGATGTTTCAGAGAGATAAAAAAAATAAAAATAAACACAACCAACAAAAACCAAGCCCTTATAACACAGAAGAAGTTGGCTCTTTCTTCAGTGGGATGAAGCATGTAAGGCATTTCACCCCCTCCTTATTTCTCAGTTTGGTGCATGTTTGCCTGGGTGAGTACAATAATCACTTTGTTAAGTAAAAATATAGGAGAATACAAGCAGAACCTTAAATCCTGTAGTTATCCTTACTGATGTGGTAATGTTGTTCTGAAATATTTTCCATGGCAACTGGTCCTTGTGCAAATGTTACCCTCTGTGTTTATATACTTGCAGTTTTGTTTCAAATGGGCTATTTTTAATCTCTTAACAGTCAGTCAGTAGAATGACAACTAATTTGTTGTTTTTTGTTTTGTTTTTTTTTAAACTTTGCTGTTGTCTGGCAGCAAGTAAGTATTTAATTATGGCTAATTGCTCATGTAGTAAGCATAATTTTAAGGCAGGATGTGCTAAGAATACTGGGTGAAGTACCGAGGCACTGGGAAAGTTTCAGGCTTGTATGTGTGGAGTAGAGGAGAGGTGTTCCATCATTACAAGCTGGAAAAGTTCATTTTTCATTGAAGCTGTCTGGAACTGGTTGAGTTTTTTAAGGGAGATCCTGCTATTTCTTTTCTTTCTGTTGGTTGGGAGGTTTTTTATATACTCACTCTATTTCCTGCTGTGTAAATACTGGCACAGTGGCACATAGAAGTAATTTTATTAAAAATATCTCTACAGATACAGTTCTGAAAGTCCATTGCAGCAACGGGGTGTGTTATGCACTCCTAGTATTCCCTGAACAGCTCCTGTTTACTGAGAGTCAGGTAACTGAGACAGCCAAATAACTGTCACCTACAAAATGCTTTTGTTTGGCTTCTGTTTTGTTTTAATTGCAGTTCAGGCAAATTATGCCCCCTATTTCTTTGATAATGGAGCCAGAAGCACAAACGGGAACATGGCACTTCTCAGCCTTTCAGAGGACACGCCTGTTGGTCAGTATTAAAATTTGTATGTTTAAACTGTGAAACTGGAATTGCTTGCTCTTATGATTAACATATATATTTTCTTATAGGCTGTTGTTATTTGCTGTATTCTTACAGGTTTTTCTCTCAAGCTTTTAATTGGCCTCAATTTAAAGTGACATGTTTGAATTGTAGCTGCAATTTAAAACATGAATTCTAGCTCCCTCTTTTTTTGTCTGCCAATCTATTCACAGCTTCAGAGCACAGACCTTTGGGGTCAGAAATAAATTCATGGTGGGAGGCTTCTTACCAATTCTATAAATGCTTATGAGAAGAAAGCCTAATTTCTAGCAATTTTATCAGCCTTGATAAAAGCAAGCTGTACATTGAAAAACTAAGGGACATGATTTTTCCTAAATGCATTTTTAATATTTATGTACAAATGGTAGAAAATGTTTCCACTTGCAGTGAAAATTGTTTTGTCTAAACAACTGATGTTTTTTAAAAAGGTTTTGTTTTATTGAAAACTCAAAAATTGATGCAGTTAACAGATTTCAGCACTCTGAGGCCGGTCTATTTATACTCCTTTTAACTGTAGTTGCACTAAGAAAAGTTAAATAAGAACAAAAGGTGACTTACAATCAATATTTTCTCTGGGGGAAAAATAATCTCCTAAGACCTAAGCAATTACATAAAAATATATATTAAGTGATGAACATCACCTTTACTTCAAACTTTGCACTGAGATTTTATTTAGGATTTTCTTCTGTTTACCTGGAGCTTTCACAGGCTGAATCAGAATAATATTTAGTTAATGCAAACTGGGTACCAAAGCACTCCTTTACCCGTGCCTCATGCAGAGAGGAGAGATATGGCTGCTCAGGGGGTGCAGCCAAACACCCCCTCCCAGGGCTCAGGCAGCTGGGGAAGGCCAGGATGAGGGAGGGATCAGAGGGCACAGCCTGCTCTGCCAGCCTGACATTGCCACCCACGCCTTCTTAAAGCAGACCAAGGTCACTCTGTGCTGGGAAGCAGCTGCCTGGGTTTGCTCAAAGTCTCCATTTCTGACCCAGCGGTGTTAATGTCATCCAAGACCCACACTGGGCCTGCTAGAGGGTGGGGAGGGGATATTTGGAAGCAGCAAAGTCTCCTTTACCTGCTCAGCTTGAGAAGGAGGAGGGGGAGAAGACAGCACATAGTGTACAAGTGACACATCTTGACATTGAACTTAAAAGGAGCTTGATGAGCTTGATCAAGCTGAAATGGAAACCTCAGCTTGAAGGCCAACAGTACTGTAGTAATGTAGTGGCACTTGCAAAAGCCAGAGACAGACCAAGGAGCTGCAATTTTTGCTGTACTTCTGCCTGGATTCTCATGGAAACCACACTTAGTTCAGCCTTGGCAATCCCTACAGTTCTGCTGATAGCTGGAGTTGGATTGGAATCACTTGTCCAAGCATAGATAAGGCTGTAATCCCAGACAGCCACAAAATGGGACCCCAGCTCAGTTTGTTTGGGGTGGTGCTTGCCAGCTCTGCAACTGAAACCTCAGGCAGTACAACTCACTTCCATCCAAGCCCCACTCCCTGGTGTGGTGCCAGCCTCTGCCTGCCACCACTGGGAGCCTCCAGGCACCTGCGTGGGGATGAGGAGATAAAGATGGCACAGAGCCACACAATGAGCAAAAATGTCCCTCCTGTCAGGACTGCAGCACCACATGGTCTCTCTCTCAGATGACAGCACTCCCTGTAGCAGTGAAGTACAGCAGTAATTTCCACTGCATCTGATCTGGTGCTCCAGCAGCCAAAAAAGGACAGTGTGCCTCAACAAACAGCAAAACAGCAGTGTGAGAGATCAGAGCCTGTGTTTGTGCTCTCCTAATTAGCCTGAGTAAGAATAATGAGATATATATGTGATGGGCTTCTGTATGTGCTTTTTTAACATTAGCAACCACACTAGGAACATGGAGGTCTCTGGAGAGTTTGTGCTTTGCTTGCAGCAGTGATAAAGCTCAGGCTGCCCTTTCTTGAGAGCTGCTGTGCTTCCTGCCTACTAGCTTCATCCAGAATGTGCTTACATGTGTTTAAATTGGCTGCCTTGTACTTCTAATTTGATGTGTAAATGTGCTTTAAAAGACAAGAGGGGAACAGCTTCTCTCTGAAAGCTCCAAAAGACCTGTAGGAACCCTCGGGAAAAAGAGATAAGACCTTACTTTTTGGAAGACCAAATGTGATTGCTTTGTCACACAGCTTCCAGTGCTTCTTTGGGCTAACTCCCAGAACACCTTGACAAACAGCTCTAAGTACTGCAAGGTCCTCTCTTCTGAAAGCACTTTCAGAAGTTCCATTGGAACATGGTTGCTTGGGATTTGCTTAATGCAAACTGCTGCTGCCCATGTCAGCATAGCCACTCCTCAGGGAGCCTTTGGCAGAGAAAGCACTGACACTCCAGTGCTGAGTGTGCTTTCAGCTTTGTACAGGGCAAGAGGACCAGTGTTCACAGAGGATCAGACCACAGCCAGAACTTTGTGCCAGAGCTAAACAGCTACCAGACTGGCCCTTTGCTGTGGCACTGCAGAGAAGAATATTGTTCTTCATCACCTGCTCTGATTTCCTCCAGAAACAGGAGAAGACATCTGGTCTCCCACATCCATGTGCAGTCCCAAGCATCCACACTCCCACAGTCATCTCTCAGGTTGAGCAGGATGATCAGTGACAAAACAGAGGAACTATAACTTCCATATGTTTGATTCTGGATGGCTTCACTCAGGTTTATGTGCTGCAAAAATGGATAGGTTGCTATTAGATGTTCCCCGTCCTTACATACAGCTTGGAGTCATGAACGGGATGCTTTTCTTGGCAGAAGCTGGTGTCTGATCTGTGCAGTGCCACAGACACCAGCTTTACTAAACCTCCAGAAATTTTACAGTCTTTGACCCTGCTGAGATTGCAAGTGGTTGGCAAAGTAGTATGTGTTAGTTTTATTCCCAGGCATCTGTAGGCAAGGGACATGGAACATTTGGGAACACTGAAAGGCCAAGATGGAGTCCATGTGTGGCTGTAGAAAGAGACATTGCAGCTCTGCAGCTGTGTGAACACATCAAATTCATTACCATTCTTGTATCATCCTTAACTTTACCTTATTTTCCTTTGTCCAGTTTTGCTTATTTACAGATAGTTGTAACTTGTGTACCAAGTTATCATAAAACCATCAAGTACTATTTCTGCATGAATGCTTGAAAGTACCTGCAGATTCCCAGATCCTATTTATTGCTGCAGGGCTTGAGACCCCTCATGGTAATAGAGCCAGAACAGCAGCAGCCCCTTTCAGTGCCAGATTTAAGAATGGGAGGAGTTATGAACTCAAATAGCAGTTGGTGTTTGTGGTTTGGTGGGGCAGGTGGGTAATTAGCTCTTTGCATGTGTACATACAGAATGTGCATGTGCTCCTAATCAAGGTCTTAAGGCAGGAGTGGGATGCTATTTCAGGTTGTTTGTTTCATCTTACCTCCTAATCCCTGTAAGCCTCATGGTGGGGACAGAGTGGGGCTGGGAACAGCTGCAGAGCAGGGGATTGAAGCATACTCAGAAGGCCTAAGTTCATTATCTCGCAGAGCCCAAACATCATCAGTGCTCTGTAGATCTCTTCATGATCTCCTTGCATTTCCCTTTCTGTTTTTTCCCTTGCCCCCAAGAAGGCACTCCTCCCATTAAAAGCCAGTTTGCAGTGGCAGTTCTTTGATCAAAGCTACGGCTGCCACCCACTCACCCCTGGGTGACTGATCCCTTCAGATCCCTCCATCCTTCAAGCTCACTCTGTTCCTACATGCTGCTTTCTTCCTTTCTTCCCATCATTCACAGCTGACTGAGGAGAGCCTTCTTGTCCCCTGTGGTACCTATCATTCTTTCCTTGTTTCTGTTACCCTGCTCCACCTCTAGGCAAGCTGGGAGCTGCCAGAACAGCAGTGTAAGCACAGCCTGCCTTCTGCCCCCCTGCAGCAGTGCCAGCGTGCACGGAGCAAAGCCCCCTGCAGACTGAGCGCTGCACAGAGATGCTCTGAGGACTCACAGCTGTTACAGCCTTCAATTTTGTTTAGAGTCTTCTGACAGAAACTGCAGATACATCAGAAAATTGCACTCAGATGGTTTCTTCTTGGAGTTGGTTGCCATGGGTCCTGTAGGGACATATTGCTGCTGTCCATGGGGTGATGGTCTGGGCCCTGTGCTCAGCCCTTGCTGCCATATCCCATCTCTCCAGGACAGGCACTGGCAGCTGCAAGGTGTGTTTTGGCTGCTGCTGATGCTGCCATGTTTCTGCTTTGGCAGCTGGCTGCTGCACCAGGCTGCAGGGAGGGAGCAGGAGTCCCCTGGGCATGGTCGGGAAGGAGCGGTAGCAGGCAGTGAATGGGAAAGGGGCTTTGGGGTAGACATGGTGCGTGTCCATGGCCTCCAGGAGCCTGTGCCTGGGGTGAGCTTGGTGTGAAAACAGCCCTCTGTAGCTTTAACTGTCCATCTCTTCTGCTGGGGAAGTGGGCCCTCAGCTGAGACAGGTGGAGAGCAGACATGTGACCCTGGGCTAGGTGGTGTTTGCTGTGACATTAGCAACAGAGGTGTCCTGTCCTGGGAGCATGGCCGCGCATATCCCTCTCAGCATCTTCTTAACAGTTGTCAGCTGTGCTGGCAAAGGACAGTGCATGAATCCAAAATGGGCTTGGCTTGTTTAACTGACAGGGAAGGGATCTGATTGCTGGGTGTTGCACAGCAGAGAGGGAGAGCATGTCTTCAGTGAGAACGCAAAACCAGTCCCAGAGCCCAGGGCAGAAACTGTGATTAAATTTGAGTCAAAAATGAATTAAAATGGAGCAATGATGACATGAGACAGCCATTCAGCCCAAGTGGCAGAGCAGAGAGCAAATGACTTTTAAACTGGAATAGGAAAAGCAGAGTGAAAAAGCCTGGCATGGCTCGTGGGAGGAAGCCACAGCAGGAAGCAGCAATAGTGCCCCAGGACTCCCCTGTCCCAGCCTGCTGCATCATCCCCTGGGTACTCAGAGTATCCAGCTCTTCTAACTGTGGCATTTGCCATATCTTCAGTAAAGACTCTTCTATTCCCATATTTTTATGTCAGGGAGAGGGTATTTACTTGGTATCCTCTGGTAAGATTTTATCTTTTTCATTTATTTCCTTTTCAGCAAGTAGAGGCAGCACACTGAGACTAGATTTTTAATTGGCATTAACACTGTGGTGAGAAGTGTTCCTGCGGGTGTTAATGATATGGAGGGTACTGTGCAGTGAAATTACAAATTGGAAAAAATAAGGAATTATAATGAGTTAGAAAATAAATTTTGATCCACAATCTAATTTAAAAGGCATGAAAGTATTTTGTATTATGAAAAATGAAGTATCAGCTTTAGCTAAAAAGCAAAGACTCCAGTGTAAAGATCAATGAAGTCCATCATTACCTGCTCAGAAAGCTCAGTAATCTCAGTCAGTACCAATATCAGTCTTTCTACTCATTTAGCAGCAAGAAAGTTCCTGTCTTCCTTATAAGAAAATTCTAAGAAATGTAGAAAAGTAAACTGTGAGATTTAAAGAACCAGCCCAGGTTCAAATGAGTTCACATAAACTTTCAGTCTGTTGTTCTCCAGCCCTGTGCCCTCTGAGGAGGGGTTTGCATATCTGTGCTGCTGGCATTGGTATTTCAGGGCAGCCACAGCAGAGACCTTGTGCCTGGTGGTTGCTCTCAGCTCCAAGAGAGCCCAGATGTGGTGTCCATCCTGCTTCTCCACAGCACAGAGAGCACTGCTCAGCAGCTGCTGCAGACATCCACACAAGCTAGAAACAGGCAGGACAGCCAGCACTGTGTCAAGTGCAAGGGACAGGAAAAGGTAGTAAGAAGGGCAAAAAACAACTGAGAAGTAGAGACAACTAATAACTAAAAAAAAGGCTGCAGAAAAGCACTGTATTTATAAGGATATCAGTGAGATGATGGCAATTGACACCTTAAATCTTCAGTTGGACCCAGCTGTGATATTACGACAAAGCTTTTAAGAAACAAGAATAAATAGTCAGTGCTGGTGCTGCAGAACCCTCCAGTTTTCTAATTTTTCTCTCTTATATAGATAGTTGGATCAGGAAGCAGGTGTCCTTTCAGGATGCTATTTTATATCAGTCCCAGTTAGTTCTTCTCCTTTCATTTCCTTGTGTTTAGAGAGTTGTCACAGTCAGAACTGTCTCATC
>NW_005054300.1:18175344-18179350 GCF_000277835.1 Geospiza fortis
TTACAGTTGTGTTATTTTCCATTCTGTTTTGTAGGAAAAGTACAAGAAAAATGTGGAAAAATGTTCTGTAGTTTTGTGAACTGTTTTGCAAGTCTTGGTTATTTGTTGGCTGGCTGAGCCAACTCATAACAGGATCTCTTGTTAGTGCTCTTGTGGGTGCATTGGTTTTTGCACTGTAACATTTTTCTGTACAAAGGTGCCCAAATGTTGCTCTGATAATTAACACATGAGAGTTTACTCCTAAGTGAGCACAGATTCCACATGGTTTAGTATAATCTCTTGCTATGACAAGAAGACAGCCATGCTTTGCCAATATCACCACTGACGGCTGGATGTCCCATGGCCACTAAGGCCCCTGAGCAGCTTCACAGTTTGAATGCCAAGAAAGAAGCAAATAAGGTCCAAAAGGTTGCCTTGCAAAACTGAGGAAACCTTTGAGAAGCTGACCTGTCAGTGGTGTGGGCAATGCTCTAGAATTAAACACAAAGTTACAGATCTGGTCAGTGATCTATGAAGAGAGGAGAGGAGAAAAAATTATCATTTTTGAGTACTGAATTAAACATCTGTCAAACTCAGGGCCAGAGTAGTTCAAAACTGAGCCTCAGTGTTCTTCCTTAACTTTATGCTGGCTTCCTTAGCAGGGTTCCTTCCATCCTGTATTTGGGTTGCATGCATGAGCAAAACTCACCAGTAACCAGTGAGTCACTTGCTGCAGTATTTCCAGTGCAGAGGGCTTTGTTATATGTAAAGCAGTTTCTGTGCTTAACCTCTCCGACCTGAATGTCTCAGGTAACTTACCCAAGGCACAGCGGATAGGAAGGAAGAAACAACAGTGCTTTATATTTCAGGCTTGGTTAACTGGTGTTTGTAAACTGCTTGAAGTTATTTAGATAAAGGTGTTAAAGCATAATAGAGTGACAGATATGTAAGCTTAAAAAATAATACTAATAAACACTCTTGCCATGCTTTGAAAATATGGGTGTTATAACTCCCCCAGGAATTATCATTTATAATACATGAGTCAGTTTGGTGGAAAAACTGGCACCAACTTCTCAATGTATAAAAATAGAAATAAGAATCTTTCTCCAGGTTCTGAAGGAAATACATAGATGAGTTTGAAAAATTTAATAATTGGTATGAGCATGAGTGGGTGTGTCAAGTAAAGAATTTAATGAGAGAGAGCTAATGAGTGGGCGTGAAACAGGGAAAAGACTTTTGCATTGATTAATTATGAAAGTGGGAAAGTATGAAATGTCCTTGCACCTCCCAAGTTCCAGAGCTCAGATCGAATCCTGAGGGAGCTCTCCCTGAAGGGAGATTGCCAGATTCTCTGCATGCTAGTTTGCAGTTCTGTTATTCCTACAAAGAAGAGGTCTTTGAGGGCCTTGTGGTGCTGCTGAGATTGTCACCCCCTTGTACAACAGCACCGCTTCTGGCTCACCTAGGCTGAGAGCTGGCAAAGAGCTTGTTACCTATGTAAACCCTTGGGTATGAACTGTATTGACCAGGAAAGGGCCTAAAGTGACAGAAACCAGCACTGATGAACTCAGTTTAACCAGCGGGCTAAAAAGTTGCCATCAGGACTCTTGAACTATCTGCTTTTCTGTATTTCCCAGTAAGTGAGCTTGATTGACAAAACCTTTTCCTGCTGCGGGGTAGCCAGGTTCCTAAGGAACAGACCAGTGAAACACTCCCTGATTGAAATAACCACAGGGGAATGCTGTTGAATATCAATTTTTCAGGCACCCATGTGTACACTCTGAATGGAACTGACCCAGAAGGAGATCCTGTGACATATGGCCTGACCTATGAAGCTGGATCAAGGCGTTACTTTTCTGTTGACAAGAATCTTGGAAATGTTACCTTGATTGAAGAGCTTGACAGAGAGGTACAATCAAATGGCACTACTCCAGGTGTTTGTGGGATTTCTTTCAGTTTAATTTGATCTGAGGCTTTGAGGGACAAGGCCAGTTTATTAGCCCCTGAAGCATGTAATACTTTGCAATTCTAAGGCATTATATTTCACCCATCATGTTGCATTCCAGTTGACTTGTGCCACTGACATTGCTATCAAAATTTTCAGCAGCTGTCTGTCCAGCTTTTTCAAAAGAGAAGTATATTCTTTATTTCTTATCTTCCCCCACCCACACCTCTCCATCAGGAGCTTAGGGTCAGCTACAGTCATCAAATCCTCACACAGGGGACTCTCCTGTCGTTAGGAAGAAGTAGAGATTCATGTAAGCAGTGTTTCAGGACCCTCCTCTAGTACATCATAGCCCTTTGGCCAATGTAACTATGCTGGTTATAGGTGCCTAAAGCCAGCCTTATTCTGGGAATAAGGCATTGAACCCTTCATATCTCCTCACTGAGAAGCTTACACAGTATTTGGTAAACCCTTTAAAAATCTGTACAGTAATACAGAACAATTTTAACCAAAGGTGCCATTTTAGGGAACATTTCTTAAAAAAGGTGACTAATTTTTATGAGCACTTTAGGAAGCAGCAGGGATTACCAGAGCAAGCATCTCCTGACAGTAGCCACAGAAGGTTCAAGGAGCTGGAGCTTCTGAGGAGTCTTCCTGGCCTCTGCTGGGGTTGCTCTGTGATATTAGTTGTTGCTTTCATCTGCCTGCCTAGACAGGTTTAAATCTGCAGTCCCTTTTCCAATCAGGACAAACACCATCTCTCTTACAAAAGAATTTTCTTCATTTACAGAAGGAAGATGAAATTGAAGTTATTGTCAGTATTTCAGATGGCCTGAGTACAGTAAGTATTTAATTATGCTGTAGCTTGTTAAACTGTCTTCACATACCTACTCCTATTAAATTACCTTAAAGGGGCCATCTCATTTGATCAGAAAACATAATCTCATTAGAGCCTTACCTCCTGTTCCAAGAGCCACTGAACTCACAGTTACTCAAGTCTCGCTTCATCTCCTTGCTCAGCTATTTGAGGATAATTACAATGAAGTGTGAGCTGAAATACTGACTTAGCAGCCTGCAGAATTACAGCAGCTTCCCATGAAGTTTCACTGCCAGCACAGTCGGATTTGTGCCTAAGATCTGGAGGCTTTTTGGAGAAATGTGTGACATTAAAGGAACTAGTGTTGGGTGTCCAAGAGCCGCCTGTCCCCACCCCCACAGTGTTTCTCTAGCATGATGTTAAGAAGATTTGCTTGGGCTAAGATGATGGGGTGTTTCTTGTCTGCTGTTAGATAAAGCTTTGTTCATGTCTAGTCATTAAGGACTTATCTGAGCCCCCAGTTCTGTTTCCACAGATTTTCTTGGTATTTTCAATTTATGGACTGATGCTGTCAGGGCCAGGATGGCAGTCTGCCAGTAGGAGGATGTGGGCTTCATCACCAGACATTCCACAAAAGTGGGACCCTCTTCTTATCTACAAGACTGGAAAAATCTAGAGCTCTTCCTCATCTCAAAGAAATTAATTGAGGTTATTACAAGAAATGTTTGGGATGTTCCAGCCTCCTACAGACACAACTGCCCTGGAAATCTCTGTAAAAAGGAAATAATGGGATCCATAAATAATGGGAGTCATAATATGCTCTTCATATTCTACTCCAGGTTTCTGAAAAAGTCAGGATCCTTGTAATGGATGCCAATGATGAGAGCCCAGAGTTCATCAATACACCTTACATAGTCCAAGTCCCAGAGGTTGGTGAAGTTCCTTTGCATACTGGAAATATACTTCTATAGGATGTAAAGAGGGGCTAATATGTTTTCAGTAAAGCAACAAATTGTGCAGGACAGACTTGCATTCTTTTAGTTTAGGGTTTGGGTAGATATTTAATATTCACTGCAAACTTGGGGAATAAGTCTGTAGGTACTTAAGGTGTGCTATTTTTAGGGTAAGTTCCAAGATGTGAGTCAATGTGAGTTTTTAGAATTGGGAATAGGATAGAAGTGGGAATAGGATACACCCAGTCTTACCTAAAATGTTCTGTTATTTTTATTTCACAAAGTGTTTCTTCTTGTTTTCCAGTTTTAATC
>NW_005054300.1:18179375-18186646 GCF_000277835.1 Geospiza fortis
TTCTACCATCACTCTCTGCCTCCCTGCATGCTCATTTTTCATTTCTTTCGCCTCACCTGGTTTTCTGTTTCTGTGTGACTCTGCTAACTCTTTCTGGTCACAGAACACTCCCTCCAGCAGCAGCATCTTTAAGATTGAGGCAATAGACAAAGACACGGGTTCTGGAGGAAGCATTACCTACTTCTTGCAGGTAAAGTATTGTCTGTACCTTCACAAATCGTCTCTCATTTACTAAGATTTCAGAAAGCAGATTTTAAAAAGATTTTGGGAATTGAGTGCACTGCTATAGGATTAATTTTGTACCATTCACAAGAAAATAAGCATTGGCAGAAGGGATGTTGTTTGATTGCAAGCAGCCAAGGGTGATCCAGCAGGCAGCAAGGGGAGCTGGAGTTGCCACTGACACTCCTGTGCTTGCCAGCAGGACCCCTCATGGCAGGGCTCTTACTGGCCCTTACTCTCCCTGTCACTCCCTTTTGGAGTGAGAGGGAGAGCAAGATTAGCTGGTAATCTTATATGCTTATGGGATTTCTAAAGCATGAAATAGCTTTCTTTAGAGAGGAAAACACGCTGGAAACATAAATGTGCCCTTTAGTGTAGCAGGCTGGTGCATAATTGATACCAAGATCACAGTGTGAAATGAGAGGTACTAAATCTTCTCCCTGACAAAGCAGTGACTGCCTGAAACCACCCTTTCAGTTGCTGCCCACTGGTGAAGAACTGAAAGGGCTCCAGATTTAAAGCTGAACTTCTGTATTACAGATCTTCCGTATGCCACAAGGGCAATTGTTTGCATTATGTCCTTCAAATTCCTTCTTCCTACAGGCACTTTCATCCAGGTTATCTGCAGTTCCCTTTATTCAAGAGGAAACATGAAAAAAAGTAAACAAAAGCAAAGCAAATTTGTTGCAATATTTAGTTTTGGATAAGAATATGGAGACGAGTTAGAAGATATTTACATAGCACTAAAGCTAATCCTGTTAAGAGCTTGGGTATACTATGAAAGAACACCTTGAGTGCCTTGTTGAAATTTAGCTTTGATTTCACAAATTATGATCCATGTGCAGGATTCAGTTTTGCACAGGGCTTTTTCCAGAGAGCTGATAGTCTATGAACTAAGGAACAGCAGTTTCAAAATTCTACATCTAGTTTATAATATATTTGTGTGGCAAAAAGGATAATAAATATGTGTATTTGTTGAAAAAATCTTGCCATGTCTTTGGGCACAGTCTCTGAGAATTGTCAAGTTGCACAGAAAAAACCTCTCCATAGGTATGGTAAAGGCAGGTGGTGATGGCTGCTGAAATGGCCAAGATTATCTGACAGTGGCCATTGTGTCTGGATACAGGAACAGAGGTGCTTGTACAGCTATATCCTATTCAGAAGAATGGAGGGAGGCCTTTTTTAGGCCTCTTATAAAATCAGGTGTCCTTTAGATTTTGTTTGTACATCACGAAAATCACCAGACCACACCACTGTGTTTGACAATAATCTATACATGCAAACGTCCTGGTTTTTTTTAGAAACCAGTAGAACTTTGAAACACTAAGGGGTGACACCATTTCATTTTTTGTTCCTTTTCCCTTCATCTTTTTTCTGTTAAGTCTCCCTACCCCTTTCCATGCAATTAGCTGAGTTAACCAAAAGTCTAAGTTTTCACAATGAAATACTAAAAGATTTAAAAAGTCTACATTACAAGGAACTGATTTATCCTGAATAATGAGAGACTTGTGGTCGGTTCATGAATTGTTCATAAACACAGAGGTGAAATTCATCAAATGCATTATTCACCCAAACTGTATCATTATTCTAGTCTTCAGCCTTAGCAGACGAAATAAAAGATGAATCCCTGTGGCAATCCTATCTCCACGTGTGTAATCTCTGGCTGTTTCTCCTTTTCTTTCCTTCTAGAACATCCATGCTAACAAGTTCACGATAGACCGTCACAGCGGCGTCCTGCGCATCAAACCTGGGGTCACCCTGGACTACGAGAAATCAAGAACACATTTTGTTGTGGTTGTAGCCAAGGTAAAAGGCTTTTATGTGTGACTAGAGGAGGTGTGTGTTGTGTTTGAGTGGGACCAACTAGTTTGAATGCAAGTGCTGCTGAAACATGAAGGCAGCAGAGTTACTCCTGCTGTAACATCTGGAGGTGTCGGGGGTAATGTGGAAAGGTGAGGGAGGAAAGGTAGCAGGTGTCTGCTGCTGAACAACATCTGCAGGATTTGGGAGTGGGTTTCCCACATTTCATTCATGTCCCCTGTGCCATGGGACTCACCTAGAACTGAA
Organism: Geospiza fortis; assembly: GCF_000277835.1. Taxonomy (NCBI): domain Eukaryota; kingdom Metazoa; phylum Chordata; class Aves; order Passeriformes; family Thraupidae; genus Geospiza; species Geospiza fortis. Next base: position 18,181,665 of record NW_005054300.1, read on the forward strand.
GGGTTGGTGTATTCAGCCCTGGCTTCAAGAAGCATCAGCCTGTGAGGTCAGGGCTCCTCATGCTCCCCAGGGCACAGCCCTACCACCACAAGGACAGACCCCTGGCAGGCAGACCGGCCACAGCCACTACCCACAGCTAGACCCAGCACAGCACAAGTGATGGATTTCTTTTCTGGAAATATCTGTCAATGTTTCTTTTTTTCACTTCCCTGCTACCTTGTGGCAGGAGCTTATTTAAATCCTGCAAATATTGCTGCACATCCCTTCTTTGCACTGTCTTTCCCAGCAGTACTGTGCCTGTGACTGCACATGCTAACAGGCATTAAAAGTTTATAGATTCTGAAGTCTCTCACAATCCTGCAGGGACCTGTCACACAGACAGACACACATGGGTGGAAAGAGGGCAGTTTTGCTGTAACTTCTGGGGACTTGGAGTTGCTAGTTGTCTTTTTTTAAATGTATGGACCTTTTCATGTATTTTTAACCAAGGTTCATTTGCGGAAGAATAACAAAATTTGGCTTAAATTCTACCTTTGGGGCCGTAAGGAAGAAAAAAAATCAGTGTATCTTTTAAAAAAAATTGGAATTTTTAGAGTTGGTACTGCAGACATGTTGAACAGTTCACACCAGCATGACTACTGACCTACAGCTGGTGCTCTGAGACTGAGGGTGTTAAAAGCCTCTGAAATAGCAAGTTGTCTTCCTAATTGGCTGTGCTGTATCAGTGGTGCAGAGCTGGTTGTACCAAGTCCCCAGAGACTGCTTACACAGTGTGGCTGTCTTGCAGGTTTTGGCGGCACAGCTCCTCTGTGCTTGCACTTCATCACATTGGAGTTCCTGGGAGTCTTTGAGCATGTACACTGTTTATTTCCCTCCACAGATGCACTACTGCGCATCTGTCTTGTGTTCATGACAAGACTGTAGGTGGGATGAAAAGTTGTAGACCTTGGTCACTAACTTTTGCATCAGTTTCTAGTATTCTTTTTTCCTGAAAAAGCCCTTGAATTCCCTGTCCCTTCTCTAAAGATCATTTATGACCGCATATATTGCCTCAATCACTTTTAATATAAGAAATTACTTATGAGGCACTGCAAGCTGTCTTCCTAATCAGAGGGAGAGCAGGACAAATGGAAAAGAGAAGGGAATAGGGCAGCACAGATTAAATCTATATGTTCAGAGAGGGAAAAGATTCCTGGAGCTGTGCTTCTGAAGGCTCATGAGGTCCATGCAATGCCTCAGCTGATTTGCAGGCATGCTTCAGCAGAGGCATCTGACAATGACTTCTTTTCTAGGATGGTGGTGGGAAGCTCAGGGGAGACAACAAAGTCTTTTCAGCCACAACAACAGTTACTATCAACGTGGAGGATGTTCAGGACACCCCCCCAATGTTCATTGGGACTCCCTACTATGGATATGTCTATGAGGACACGCTTGCAGTAAGTTCTGGTTTTCATACATGGGAGAACAAGTACAGCCTTTCCCATCTTACTCAAGATGGCCTTAAGGTTTCTGGCATAGGCTTTACTGGAAAAAGGACCTAAACTCTGATTTGACTCCTAGGTGAACTGAGCTGCCCAAATCTCACACTTGTTCTTCCTTATGTCTACTGCCAATTTGCCATGCAAGGTTTCCTGGTTTTTTCCACTGAAGTCAAAAAAGATTCTGCCCATTTACATTGGTCTAAACCCAGACAATGACTAAGAGCTCTTGTGTAGCTCAGACCTCCAGAGGCACTTGGCTGAAGGCTTAAGCAGGCTGCCAGTCACCTCACCTGAACACATCATACTTAAAAGCCTTCATGTGTCTGTTTGCTCCATGGTCTCACTCTGCTTTTATTTCCTAGCTCAGTTCAGTCTGCTACCAACAGTTGGTTGTACAAGGTGCAGGCAGAATTTATGCCCAAATACTCCAGACTCTCTGTGTTGTCCTGTGGATGTCACCTGGGGATAAGCAACCTTGACATCCCCAAAATGCAGGATGCTTTCTGCTCGGTGATGGCTGGTTAGGCAGGATGGGCCAGGAAGGCCTCCTAGGTCTAAACTCAACCAGATTATCAGTCAAGCAGTCATTTTCAGCCACATATTCTTGAAGCTGCAAACTAATGAATTTTCTCTATATCTAAGCAGTGACATGATTGTGTATGGATCAGCTTTCACCCCGATCCATAAGATTTAATTAAAATTTTCTTCATATATACGACAAGAAATGGTATCTACCCATGAAATTACCCAACATTAGGCTATTGATCAGTTTAGCAGTGTGGTAGCACTCTGTTCATCTGACCTTCCCTTGAGTTTCAGGAAAGATTGTGTCTTAGCTTTCTGTCCAGAAATGTGCACTGCAGCCCGTGCATGACTATATACTGCAGTTCACTGCAGAGGCTGTTACATTTCAGCAGGGCAGAAAAGTAATGCCCATGTACTTTGCAGGTGTTTAAAACGAATGATATTATGTATATTGATTTATTCTGCATAGTTACATATAGATCTTGAAATAACTATCAGGTGCACACAGGAGTTAGTGTTTACTATGGAAATGAGAATCAGTAAATGTTAATTACATCCAGCTTGAGCTCATAACTTACACCATTATGATATAATGATGGAAGTCCTTCCCTGTGTGGGTTTTGTCATTAGAATGAGCTCCACAGAGAAAGAGGCAATAGCTGATTTTAGTGGTGTTTGGGCATTTGGTGTTAATTTTGTAAACTTGCTTCTTTTCTCCTTGGTGGAGTTGTCAGGATTTACAAGTACTCTGTCACCTTCAAAGGGACTGCACTGCATTTTGCCCAGTAGGCAGATTTTATTGCTGCTTCCAGCATAAACGATAATAAACACAGTTCTGTATTTCCAGTTGCTTTAACAGAGCCTTGCTCTTGTTTGAAAAATTCACTCAAGGGTTGTCATGAAAATGTTCCTTGTTGCCATTTGTGATTCACTGAAAGTTACTTCAATGTTCCCTGGTTCTGCAGCTTCAAACAGGAACATTTTAGTGCAGAGGCCTGAATTGTACAGCTCATTGCCACTTGGGTGAGCATTTTAATGTGACACTCATCATCCCTCTGAGCTGATAGGAGCAGTCCCATGAGCAAATGGTCCTCAGTACACAAATTCTGTGTGTATGGCCCACAGCCACGTTACTTGTGCAGAAAGACACACAGTGAAGGTTTAAGGGCAGTTAAATCACCATCATTTTCATCACAATTTTATGCCCTAGATGTTCTGTGGGGCAAGTTGCTCTGTGATCTCTGTTTTCTTCTACTGCCTGTCTGAACTTAATTAGGAAAGACCAGAGTGACCCAATGACTTCTTGGCAGCTGCCTGTGTCTCGGCACATTGTGTGGCCATGGGACACAGAAGCAGCCAGAGGGAATCTTGGTGGTGCCCTAAACTAAAATTTAGGTTCCAGATTGGCTGCTCCAAATCCTCTCTCCACATCTGTGGCCCCAGGCAGGTGTCCTTGGCCACAGCTTCCAACCATTCCTGTGACCAGCCAGCCCCCAGTGCTGGGGCACCCATGGCCATGCAGGGTCTGCAGCCATTTCATACCCAGAGCAGTGGGCGCTGGCCCTTTTTGTGCTCCCCACATGGCACAAGCACAAGTGCCCACTCTGCCCCCAGCACTTCACTGCAGACAGACTTAGAGGAGTTCAGTTTATTAATGTGCAGTTCCAATTTCACTGCTCTGATCTCAGCACAGAGACTCTGATTTCCCATTTCTCCCCAGGGCTCTGAGGTCCTCACTGTTGTTGCTCTTGATGGAGACAGAGGAAAGCCTAACAGTATTCATTACTGCATCGTGAATGGTGAGTAGGCTTGTCTTAGATGAAATTTGAAGGGCACTCAAAACTCCATCTGGCATTAAATTAGAACAGAATATGCTAGAGTTTAATAAACCTGAGACAAAATCTCAGGAAATAATGTCAGGTACCTCAAACAACTTCAGGGCCCTGTCTAGCAGAGAATAGCCAAGATTCAATTCAGTGAGTTTTAGTATCTTCTTCACAGAACTGTGCTTGGAGCTGTTAATGTTGCTGATTTGTTAGGCATCAGTAGGCTGCTTGTCATTTCAGAAAGTGTCAAGGGAGATGCATTCACTCTTCTGAGCATCTCTATCACTTAATCTGGGAGGTGAGGTAATTCATTGGGAGACCCAGACATGGCATTTGGAGGGATATTTTCATTAATACAGTGATGAAAGTAGCTAAACAGTCAAACCTCCGATTTCTTGGAAGAAATTATATTCACCATGAAGAGACATTGGCTGTACACTGTAGTGGAAGAAAACAGATGTTATCAGAAGATTAACGCTTTCCATGAGCTATTCTGAGAGTGTCTGTCACACATCTTTTAATAGCATGAATGTGAAACTTAGTGAATTGGTGATTCATTAGGTGGTGAAGACAACAGCTTAGAGCAACTAATCTCCAGGCTACAGCTTTGGGGATTTTGAGTTTTATACACTCCCCCTTCCAAAACAAGGCTTCTGTAGCAACTGGGCACCCCAACTCACAGATGTGGAAGATCCCAAAACTTCCTAAGAGAAATCTGAGGTGTAGTTGAAGAGCTATGGAGTAAGTGCTTCATTGTGTTGTGATCTAAGCAGCCAGAACAGAGAGATACAGCTGAGTTTTTGTGTTGGTGTGGGATGAGACCCATGTTGAGGTTCCTTCTTAATGTGAGGAAATAAACAGGTAAAAGAAAGGTAGAAACATCAAGGAAAAGACAGTTGCAGAGGACAATGGATAGAAAATGAGAAAAGATAAAAAGAAAGGTGCAAAATGAGGAGCAAGAACAAATGGGATGAAAATATGCTAAACAATGGAGAAATTAAATAAGGAGAACAAGTGAAGGCAGAAGAGCCAGGGAAAATGTCAAAGGGAAGTAAGATTAATGAGAAGATACTAGATTGCCAAAGAAAATAGAGAAGGACCAAAAGGGTTCTCTGGGATAAAAATAAATGGTAAGTGTTTAGGAAAGAGT
>NW_005054300.1:18186673-18191511 GCF_000277835.1 Geospiza fortis
AAGAGTGGGAAAGGAAGATGGAAGGGGAAAACAGATAAGTAGAACAAAATATAACTTAATGGGGAGCAAGCTTTTCTCGTGCCCATAAACCAAGGGCTTTGTTTATGTGAAATGGAAAAGAGGGGAAGGGAATATGCTTTTAGTGCATAGAAAGCTGAAAAACAGAGAACAGAAGATTGCAACAGGTTTCTACTCCTGCACCTCAGACACTGGCATTATTTTTGACAAGCCATTATTCCAATAACTGCAGGCTGGGATGTTAAAGGACAAGAAACACTAACAGCAAACAGGAAATTGTTTGTTCTTAATAAGCCTGTCTTATCCCAGGAGTGTGGAATAATGATAGGAAGTGCTCCAATCTTTGAACATCTGGAGGAACACCAATACTGCTACATGTACTCCAGGTTACCAGTCTCCCTGGGATAACTAGACAATAACATGAAGTATGGTGGTTTGAAACCACTATTGACTTAAGCTTCTTTTCAATCAGAATGTATTTTGCAGGCCAATGTGTCTTAATAATTGGGTATTGTGAGTCAATATCTGTTCAATGTTGTGTCTAGAGTGTTTTAATGAAGTTGCAGTTATTGTAGCTATTAGCAGAAGAGGATACTATCAGATGGTTTAAAAATCAGCATTGGAAATGAGTTTGAGGAAAAGAAAAATGACTGGGCTTTCAGGTCATCATCCTTTATTTCTGAAGCCTTGATCTCCTACATTTAAAGGGATTTCCTCTCTTTTCCTTTCAATGGTAGACTGCCACAAAGCACAGAATGTGGCTAATACTGTACATGAGGCAGCATCAGGGCTGCCCTTGCTGGGCACCAGCCTGCCCTTGGCTGTGATGTGAGATGGTTCCTGACATCCTGGTGAGACGCTGCTGCCCCTCTGCAAGCTGGCATTTGCTTCAGCACAAATACAGCAACCTCAATAAGCTGCTGCCTGGAACTGCTGTTCTCTCCAGATCAATGGAAGCTGTGTAGCAGTAGCAAAGTCAGCCTGCAGCCCTGTCCTGCCTCTGTCAGAATCTGCCTCAGTTCAGAAACCTTGGGGTTTACCCCAGATACTCCAAAAAACCCTTTTTGTTCAGGGCAGCCTTGCAACAGGCTGAAAGCTTTTATTTGACAACTCAATGTTTAAGACCAGAAGACACTTCTCCAGAGATGCTGTCTGAGGGAAGTGACTGTGTTTCTTTCTGACAGATTGTCAGACTTCTCACCTTAGCTGATATTAGTGAGAGAAATGTTCTTGTTTCTCAGAGACTTAATTAAGCATTTACTAATTACAATGACAAATGTCTATTTTTGTCTAAACCAGCATATAAAGAAGGCAGCATAATAAAATTAATACCAAATTTGCATGCCTGGATGCTGAGGCTTGAGGGGAGCCCAAGCAGGATGAGAAGAGGAAAATGCTGACAGTTGCCCATAAGGGAAGAACTCCACTGAGATGTTCCTAGGGGAGGAAGCCCTTTTAGGCCCTCATCTGTGTTTTCATCTCACACCAGTCATAGAAATGCTTCATTTTTGAAGAGTGGCTTCAGATCTACTGGTACATATGGATGCACATATGGACAAAGATGTGCTTAGTGAAGTGTACAGTTGATTTGCCCATGCTTGTTCAAAGAACGAGTGTCATGCATCCAGAGCATCTTGGTTTCATTGCAGGAAGTGAAGGTTCATTTGAAATCAGCAACACAACTGGAGCCATTTCTGTGATAAAAAGCCCAAATCAGCTCAAGAAAGAAGTGTATGAACTTAAAGTTAAGGTAGGTACTGTGGCCACTTTAAGACTATTGGTCTAAAATCCCATGAGTAGGCATGATTGTCCAAAATTGTTCAATTTATAGCTGACTTTACCTGTTTCAGAAACTACCTCCCATATTTGAGCAGAGTGCCAGGTAGTATAAAGCAGCGCTAATTGCTGATGTTAAGATATTATTGTTGGGATATTTAATATCTCAAGTTATTTCTTTCAAATGAAATCATCTTGTCCTAATTTCATCTCTGAGGCTAGAGAATCCTTTACAGTCCAAAGATACCTGTTCTCTGTGTTTCCAGATTTTATTGGAATTACTGGGAATTAATGTCTTGAAACTTCCAGGTTATGAGATAGGTAACAGTCAAATCTATGATTAGTATTAGGACTGGGACAGATCATGCAGTGTTATGTCAGCATCCCCTCCTGAGGCACTCTTCAGCCACACACAAAAACATGCTCACACCTTGATGAGCTAACACCTCAATGAGCCACTACTCATGTGACAGGCTGTGTTATTTTAAGCAGTTTCTAAAGAAAAAGTGTTTTAAAATGCAGAATTAAATTGTGAAGACTGTATCAGTTTTCTCCAGCACGTTGGAACTGCACATTATTGTTGTGATAAGGGCAATACTGGCTTAAAGGCAGCTTTGAGGAATTGCACACTGCCAGAACCAGTGTGTAGCACCCCCAAGAGCACTTGCTCCTGGGCTCAAGCAGGGCAGGTACAGCTACAGCTACCTGGGAGAACATGGATTCTCATGGGCTCAGTTAAATTCAGGCACCATTTCTTCCTCTATCAGCTCTGCTTCACTGCATTCTGCTACCATTCCCCAGATGCAGAATGGGTTAAAGCCTTGCAAGCTTTTCTGATCTCCTCATTATGTGTGTGGTGACCCAAAGCTCATGCAGGCTGCAAAAGCTGCTGGAGGAACCAAAAAGGTGTTATATTACCCAGCATATACAGTGACAGGCCCTTCAGTTGCCAGACTAGTGTCTTTGGAGGAAGTGCCTTTGGTTTTGAGCCCTTTGAGCAAAAAGGCATGTTAGATATAGCTGTTGGGACAAAAATATCAGCCAGTTTCTGTCCTGGCAGAAGAAATGTCTCAGGTTCAATCCACTGAATCAGGCCACATGTTGCAGTTGTTGAAACCCAGACAGATTTGATCTCATGGTTCAGAAAAATACCAGCCAGGTTTGCCTGTCTGCCTAAACTATATCCACCTTAAATTAAGCTCATCTAAACACTGCAGCAGAATTTTGAATTGGAGACTAAATCTCGGAAAAAAAAAGCACTTTTTTATATTTACCTAAATACCGCAAGTACAGTTTTTCTCACAGTATTAAAGGCTGCAGTCCTTGCAGCAACGAGACAATGAACTGCCTGTGGTACCACAGCAAATTTAAACATTGTCTTCCTTTTCTATTCTATCAACACTTTAGGCAAGCAATTACCTTGTCTCTATTGGATTGCTTTTAGAGAACTGTTTTCACCCAGAGTGAGTTACTAAGATGACAAAATTAGAGGGAGAATCAACTGGGGCTCTACTGGGACTGGTTTATTACCATAATCTTCTAATCATCATAAACTTCAGTGTGAAATGCACTGAGGTTTTAGAGAAATATAAGCCTATGACTCTTCCTACAAGTTAGAGTGCTTTGTACATGTGGAATAATACCTGAACATGAATCTGAAGATGGAGAAAACTACTTCATCATTCTTTTCTTCCTCTTGTCTGCTGCAGGCATCAGAAGTCAGTCGGGAAGGTGACATCTCCGAGCACACATTTGCCATGGTGACCATACGGGTGGTGGACCTCAACAACCACCCACCAACATTCTATGGAGAAAATGGGCCTCAGAACAGGTTTGAGCTGACCATGTATGAGCATCCCCCAGAGGGTGAAATCTTACGGGGATTGAAGATCACAGTCAATGATTCAGATCAGGTAAACAGAAACTATGCAGACTTTCGCTTTTCCTGTCCTGTTTTCCTAAAGACTAGAAAGAGATCTCAGATGGAGAAATGGCATTTTAGAAACTCAGCTGTTTCACCTGCATTCCCTAAAAGCCTAGGACAGACAAAGTAGTGGTATGGTCCAGTACCACAGAGAGACTGGACCCAGGAGTTCAGTTAGTCTGTCCTGTACTGTTATGGCAATGAGAAGGGTGGTCCTAAACCTGTAGCCCAGGTCTTGTGTCAACTGAAGCTGAACATTCCTTATGAACTTCCCTAACTACTGGTTGTGTTCATTTGCTGCCAGTGTATTGTCTGAGAACATACTCCTTTTGAAGATTTTCTTGGAGGTTCCAAGCCCTTTAGTAACTTCAGGTGCAATTACTGTCTGCATCCTCTTCTAGCCCTTATGTTACAGTCAGGGTCTGCAGTGCATGTTTGATTAATCATTCCTACTGGAATGATATTTTTAGGTACTCTTAAAAATTATGCCCAAGCCAAACTAACTCTTACCAGATCAAGGAAAAGGAAAGAAGATTCCATCCATCTCAGCCTGCTGTCTAACTGACCTGTGATACCTGTAGGTGCTATGGCAGTGGTTGCTATAGGGACCCCTAAGCTAAATACTGTATGAATGACATCCATCTGAGTTAGCCTCAGGTTAGCTAGTGACAAGAAGAAAGCTTAATGCATCTGACAATTGTATTACTATTGGAAAGAACTCTCTTCTGTAACTGTGCTCAGTATTGTGCTGGTTTGATGGTATTGTACTTTATCAAACCCACTGGCTTCTTCCCCCTCCCTCCTGCTGCTCTGCAGCGAGCAGATAAATGACTGCTTTCAAAGCAGTGCTATGTCTATCCTGCTGTTGTCATGGGGGATGGTGCTGCAGAAGGGGAGAAACAAAACCCATCTCTTCTCTTTAGAGACAAAATATATATCTAGGCTGACAAAATATTCAGGCTGCAAGTTAGGCTATAAAATAAGCAGAAAACACTGATAAATACACTGTATAGATTTCTCAAGAAGCTTCCTAGTATAGTGTAAGGCATCACTCTAGGGGGGATGGGTTGCTTTTCTTCTAAGGCAGAGAATGCAATATTTTCCCTTCCATCCAAGATGA
>NW_005054300.1:18191521-18200544 GCF_000277835.1 Geospiza fortis
TAGAGGCTCTTTATTTTGGTGGAGCAGACAATAAAAGTGAAGAGGAGGAGGAAGCTGTGGTTAAGGTCTGGTTTAGGCGTACAGATTGATGGAAATGCCATGCTTACTTGCAAGAAAATGATACAGAAATTTCTCTCCCAGACCTTTTCAGCGTGGCTTAGGACTCAGTGCTGCTGTTCCTTCAGTCATTCCTGTGTCCCATGGCTGTCTGCTTGGAGACATGCAGCAGCATGGCTGGCTCTGAGCAGATCTGGGTTCTGTGGCAGAAATCACTCAGCTGTTGGAGGGAGGCAGTTCTCTCCCTGTCCCATGCCATCCTTCTAGTAATGTACAGTCCCATGTGCCACACACTTTGTATGACTTTGTCTGACTTTGTATTGTCAGACTGTCCACTCTCTCCATCAGCACTATTTTCCATAGCCCAGCAGCTGTGGCTTTGTGTGTTTGGCTTTGCCACCCAGCAAAAGAGAGCCCATTATCATCTCTGTAGCTGGGGAGTGGGTTTGTGTGACCAAACAACACAGACCATTGAGTTTGGATCCAAGTTCATTCTGTTTCTCTTAAGGAACTATTGCTGAATCCTTTTTCTCTTGTCATGAGCTAGGGCTGCTCAAGAACTGCTCATAACAAGCTCTCCAGGGATACAGCTGAAAGTAAAGTTGTCCTGTTTGAAAGTTATTATTAGAAATTCATCATCTCAAGATTCATGCTACGGGCAGAGCGTGGCACCAGGCAGGCAGTGAATCTGGCTGTTTGTCACAGTGTAAACATGACACTGAGAAATTGGTGAACCCAGAGAGTTTGGTGAGGTAGGCTCAGCTCATTTTCACATCTTCCCTGTAAGGCAGAAATATGAGGATCCCCCTTTCATCTTTTCTCTTACATGCTCCAGTTTGGTTTAAAAGAATTAGCCTGGCCAGCTGGCTCTGGCTCACTCTTCCCAGCTTCCATACAAGGAATGATAACCTTTTAGATACTGCTGCTCCCCATGTTCTCTCTGGCTAGAAGGTTTATCTGTGTAAGGGGATTTGCCTTCTCACTTCACCTGGAGCTGTCAAGTGTGTCAGATTTTGTCCTGCACAAGTGGAAGTCCTCTCTCCCCACAAGTGCATCAACTTCCAAAAGATTTCGTGTTTGCACCTCTGGGCTAGCTTAATCCAATCAGTGCAAAATGTGCTACTCCACACCTGTTTGGAAATTGCCTGTCTTTGTGATTCTGCATCTTCATCATGCAGAATGCATGAAGAACAACTCACACAGCATGTGAGTTATTAGGACACAGGCTGGACATGGGAAGTGCTCAAGGCCAGGCTGGATAGGGCTCTGAGCAACCCGTCTAGTGGGAGGTGTCTGTGCCTGTGGCAAGGGGGTTGAAATGTGGTGATGTCAAATGTCCATTCCACCCCAAACCATTCTGTGAGGTTGGGTTTGTGAGGTTGTGCTGTCCTTACTGGAGCAGTTCAGTTGTCTTTCCTGGGCAGGAAGCAGGGAGAGGCAGGACTTCCCTGCTAATATGCACGTGGTGGCATCTCTGTCTAGCTCCCAGTATGTGGCACAAAACCCAAGGCTGCTTGCCACAAGACTCCTCTCTTAGCCAGGCCTGCTGCAGGGTTTTTCCATTATGACTGAAAGAATAACCAAGCTTGTCAATCTATTTTAAGAAAAGCTGTGTCTGTCTTGTGACTAGGGCTGGAGGGATTATACAGCTAAGCTTCTTAGTGATCTCCTGCCCAGGGGATGGAGAGCAGAGGGCTCTCAGCAGTAAGGCTCGTTCTCATTTCATGTAGTTTGAAGAAACAGAGCAATCTAGGCTGTAAGAAATGTGACATTACTGAAAACAATCAATGTCATGTCTGCTTTTATCAACAGGGAGCCAATGCTAAATTCAACCTCCGTCTTGTTGGACCTGGTGGCATCTTCCGAGTGGTTCCTCAAACTGTCCTGAATGAAGCTCAGGTTACAATAATAGTGGAAAATTCTGCTGCCATTGACTATGAAAGTTTCAAGGTGTTAACCTTCAAGGTACTTCTGCTTTCTGGATCCTCTTTTTCAGTGTATACAGTATGGGTACGATGGCTTTTGTATCTGATGTGATTTAGCTTAATCCACCCAGAGCTGTCTGGTGCATTATCAGATACATGATAGTCCATGTAAGGGAAACTCATTTCTGCCTCTGGTTCACCACCTTCACAAGGTTTAATGGATGCATCTGTGGACTGATTTAGTCCAGTCAGTGCCAAATGTTCATTTTTATGTCTCTCTGGAAACTGTACATGTTGGTGGCTCTGAATCATTCTAGACCGAACCCTCAGGGTGTTATTTCTGCACTCACAATGATACATTCACAGGATGAAATCCTAATTTCTCTGCAGCAAGAACTTTACCTACTTAGTGCTAAGTAATTTGATTCACGATCATGCTTTTGGATGTTGGCAGCCTGAAGACCACAGCTGACTGGAAGATAATTCCCCAAAATTGCTCACTGCCTTTGTCAGAGTCTATCTATCTGTATGGCCATTTGCAGGCTGACCTGAGGCTCACCCACGCTCTAAACCAGCCCTGCAAGAACCAGTTTAATCCAAAAGCTGGAACCTTGCATTATCACCTTCCCTGATGGATTCTTTGGCTCATCAACAAGATAATTAAGTAGTCTGGATTTCTGTGGGCTGCCTCTGAAACTGAGTGTAAATGTTTCAGTTCTGACTGCAAAGAACTGCATAGACAATCCCTGTAATCATTTAAAAAAATGCCAAAACAATCTAGCTGAGTATTAACATATGCTAGTTTTGTAATGTAGAGAGAGAGGCATTTCTTGCACAATCCAAAAGCCAAAATTCCACAATTTTGTTCTCCCCCTTTGCTTCGTGTCCTCAGCAAGTTTCACTTCAGTATGGTTCAGGCCTCTTCTTGTAATGTTCCTAAGCCATTTTGAGCTTTATATGTTATAGATGCTACAAAAATATGAGGCATCATTACTGCATTAAAGTGGAAGATTCTGAAAGGGCCATAAAGTGCTACTGAAACTAATTATAACAAGCACACATTTATTCAGGTTAAACTACCAAAAGACCAGTAAAGGAGTTATACATGGCCTCCTCATGAATGCCAATAGAAATCAAAGTAGCTAATGTGATTGCCATGAACACCAAAAGAATTAATTACCAGGAAAAAGGATATATATTTTTATAGCTTAAGCAGTTATTCTTTTTTTATTATTATTATTTCTACTGGAGAAAGACTTTCCAAAATTATTTCTACTGGAGACTGTAAGACTTGGCTTAAAAAGTGCAGCCTTTTTCTGGATTCCAAATGGAGAAGGTGCAGATGGATTATATGGTAGCAATATATGGCAGCAAATACTTTATAAAGACCTCATTGCTGGCTTGACTTTCCTGCAAAGTTCAAATCACTTCCTACCCAGTTTTAGTTGTCAGTGTAGTCAATCTGGTTAGAATTTTGGAAGAAATATATTTCTATTTAATATGTATCTCACAACAGCTTTGAGAGGTTCTCTTCAGGGTTTTGGTTTTTTTCTGTAAGCAATGATCCCTCTCCTCTAGTTCATTTTTGAAGAGTAAAATGCCAGAGAATAATTAAAGCTAATTTGTCTGGGAGATGCGCTGAAAAACTTTCTGAAGCAAAGGCTGCTAGAGAAACCTATCTTCCATTTAGTGCTGGCTCTTAAATGTAGGTGGTAGTCAGGAGTTCCTTCATTTTCAGCTGTTTAAGAGCTCAAATGGGTTTCCCAAAGTATGGCAGCAGTGGTAATTCACACATCTCTGCAGTCCCTCTGCCACAGGGGCCAGATATTGCTGTCCCACCTTGTTATGGGCTGCCATGCTTTGGGGACAAACCTCCTGCCTCCATCTCCTTTAGCATCTTGCCTTGGCAGGAGCCTGGACATGCTGCAGACACTCACATCTACAGACTGGGACCAGGTGAGGCTGCAGTTATCTTCAGCTGCCAAAGTCAAACTCTATTTTAAAAAGTCACCTACCACTTTTAAGATTGCATGTCCGTTTGCTCTTCTGGCACTTAAGTATGAATTGTTGATATGTAGTCCTGTGAAGTAATAGTTTTACACTATTTTTTTTCTCTCTGCATGAAACAAACAGTACAGGTCTGCATAAGGCACTGCAGGCCAGTGAGCTGACAAAATTTCCTCCCTGAAGGAAGATGTTGTCAGCATGTTGACATAGCAGGACTGTGGCTGCTTAAAGGAGACGGAATAAAAAGTGAGTGTAGGAAACAAAGTAAAAACACTGAGCTTTCATAAGGTGTACTAAGATGGGCTGATTGCAGCAGCAAAGATGATTTAACTGCAGATGTTATAATTTAGTAATAGCTCCACGTGCACAATCAGCACTAAGATTTTACCTCTGTACTGCTTTAGGAGCTGAGATTTCTCATGAGGAGGTTTTTGCTGATGTCTGCATGGCTGTCCCTTCAAAAATTTCTTTTGCTGTAACACCACCTGAGACTCCCAAACACAAAAGTTTGGGAGGTCACAGCAATGGAGTGACCAGGCTCCCCTTTTGGAGCAGCAGTAATTGCAAGCAATCCCTCGAGATTCATTTCTTCTCTTTATTTCCAAGCATTATAAATGCCCACACAGCAGGCACAGCTCTAGGAGATGACACTGAGGTAGCCTTTTCCCTGTCTACTTGAACAGCTCCCCACCCTCTGCTTTCACCTGGAGGTGATACAAATTGTCCAAATCTGGCAGAGCAGAGCCCTGAGCCCAGAGTGTCCCCCAGGCAGTCGGGGGTGCCACTGCTGAGGAGCATCACTTCCCCGCAGGCCCTGCACAGGAAGGATGAGCTCCCAGGGGAGCAGGGGATGCTGTGGCAGCCCTGCTGCTCCTGCCAGAGCTCCCTTAGGCACTCCCTCTTTGTGGGAGCTCCTGGGACACGTCTCCTAGCAATTAAAACCCCTGCAGCCAGATTTCTCAGCTGAGCCTCTTAGATCTCAGCTCATGTCCTGCTCAGTAGTCTATTTACTGGTGTGCTGTCTTAAAGCCCTCCTGCTTTTGTTAACTATGTCTCTGCCCAAGCATGAAAACCAAACATTAGACCATTGTTTTTGGTGTTATGCATTTGGGCTCAGCCCCCACACAGCCCAGGACTGATGGCCTAGTGCTGATCCTGAGTGATGCAGACACTGGGACAGACCCTGTGAAAGTCCCAGTGGCTCTCTTTTCTTGCTTACAGAACCACCACAGACCGCCTGAGCTTGCTGCTCTACCTGCTGAGGCATCCTACTGATGCTCCCCAAATCCAGCAGATTTTGCTCAGTAAGGAGCAGATAGATAAATACTCAGTTTACTATATGTGATTGCCTGTGCTTTCAGATGAGCACTTAGAAGAATGAGTGATGTCAGAGAGCTCTGTTCTCCTCATAGACAGTGAGACAATTCAAAAGCTCTCATTTTATCTGATGAAGTCCTAATCAGTGTGAGGCAATGAGGGTAGAAGTGCCATGAAGTCAGTAGCAGAAGTCTTCACAATCTTTGGGAAATGGGGCTCTGCTCTACATGCCTGACCATCCAGCATTTGGGGTGGGAGTAATGCTGCTTCAAAACAACTGGTTCCCTCATCTTTTTACCCTGTTTGGTGCAGTTTATTGTTCTGGCCTTCTTTCTTGATGAAGAACTTCCTCTACAAAAGATCACAATTAAGTTTATGTGGTTATTCAAAATAATTCAGTGCTTCTGTTTCCCAAAGTTCTAGGAGCTGCCCAGGGATGATTGTTTGTTGGCTTCTGTTATGGTTTTTGGACGTGTGTTGGTTAGTTATGACTAGTCACATCTCTCACATGAAATCTAATATGAATACACAGGTTTGAAGGCCTCTCCTCACAGTTTGACTGCCCATCTCAAGCAAGCACATACAAACGAGCCGAGGCCGCACGCTGACCTGGCTCATCATCTCCCTGGTTATGAGCTGTCTGCTCCAACCAGGCTAAAATGCACCATCGTGCCACAGATGGTGGAGGAAGCTCTTTTAAGAGAACTAATAGGTGCCTTGTAGTGATTTCTGGTTTTTCTCTTCTTAGCTTCTTGCAATTGAGGTGAACACACCGGAGAAATTCAGCTCGACGGCTGACGTGGTGATTCGCTTGCTGGACACCAATGACAATGTCCCCAAGTTCTCCTCTGACTACTACATTGCCAGGATCCCTGAGAACTCCCCAGGGGGCTCCAATGTAGTTGCTGTTACAGTAAGTTTCATTCACCTCTTAAGAAATGTTCTCTTTTCTGGGTGTCTGTGGAAACAGTTCAAGTACCTTAAAAACAGTGGACAGGGCAAATAGCAAATCTTACTCAACATTTGACTTCTGGACCAAACTCCAATTATTTTCCAGAATCAACCCAAAAAAAAACACTTTGGGAAAAAATAAAGTTTTAGACAAATATTATTTAGAACAACAAGAGCCATCTGCTTTTAAGACAAATCACATGGCCCTTGAGTATTAAGAAAGCCTAAGCCAAATCAGTGTCCAGTGGGAAGATTCAGTTATGGCTAAGTGGAATTGGATTTACTGGATTTGCTTGCTTAAGTATGAGTAAAAAGAAAAAAAGATGGCTGCTTAGTAGGTATTAGTCTCCTCCTCTTGGGAGGAACCTGGCTGCTAAAGGAATAATTAAACAGTTAATGAGGGCAAGAATATAAAATGAAAGTGCTTAGGACTGGGAAAAAAAGATCCCTATGTATGCATCTTCTCACAGTGGGAAAAATATGCCTATAGATTTTCCAGTATCTTGCATTTTCATACAAAGAAAGTCAGGGTTGTTACATGGGCCCTGAGTGCTGGAGGAGCATTTCCAGCTGCTTCTCTCTAGTGCAACTGCTGAGACTGGAAACAGCCCTCATGTCACAAAGCCAAGAAAGCTCCTGGCCACCTGGCCTTGGTGGGGGATGCAAGTCACCTTGCAGAGGCCACACAGGTGAGGATGGTGGGGGCAGGTTGCCAGAGATCTCCAGCACAAGCTGGCAACACCTAAGAAAGACAACTAAATAATCAGAATAATAAAGTGCTGAAGGCAAATTTTACTAATGGATGAATCAAAGAACTGAACGATAAACAATAGAGAAAAGGTTATTGCATGAAACTAGTAGGAAATCTATTAGAGATTCTTAAACATAACTATCTTTGAGGTAAGAGGAATAAAAAATTCCAGGATGTGGACAGCAAAAAAAAGAAGAGATTTAAAAAATGTTTGCAGAAGCAATAAAACTTCTGAGCCAAAGTGCACGGGAACGTGTAGCTGAAGGAGCCCATGTAAAATTTAGTCATGTGCTGTCAACTCAGTACTTGACCCACATTTACAACTATACATGAAAAACTAAGATGTTTCAAGTACTCAGAATGGCAATTCTGGAAGAAGTCCCAGGTATGCAGATGTTTTAAGTGAAGGCAGACAGCACTAAACTAGGCTGTGGTCAAAATCATGGGGTGAGAGAATCTGACAAGCTCATGCCAAAGAACAAAACTACATCTATCAGTAGGGCTGCAGGTGTGTCATGTTAATAATGCAGGAATCAAAAACATTGTTCCAGTTCTCAGATATTTAAACAGGGAGATGAATGAATCAACCAGCACCACCATGAATTTTGATGGCCAGGTACAATGGTATAACACCTCCTCAGAGCTATCAGAGGAGCAGGAGTTTATGGAAATAGCTGCTACCAAATCAATAGCTTTCCTAAGCCTGAGCTAAGAAAGGAAGCCAACAAGAGTATGAAACAAAGATATCATTTGGTAGCAGTATGTACATTATTAAAAGTCAAACAGGCACAAGAGTGATTAAAAAATAAACAAAGCTGAAATACAATGTATAGACTGAAACATTTGTTATTCATTACTATAAATTGACTTAATTAAACAAGCAGAAGCTTAAAAATACAATATAAGAAGTAAATAGTTTTGTCTAGGGAATATTCATTAATGTTTAACTGATAATTAGGAAGGTCTCAGAGCTGGCAGTGTTCATGTCACTGAGATTATCTCCATCTCTATCAAAGGAGGAGAAGGTAACTGTGGATGGATGGGGCCATCTAGCGTCACTGTCTGTGCCACAGCCCCCGGGCACAGGGACAGCATTCCTGGGGCTGGCAGGGACATTTCCTGGTGGTAGGTTGTGCACTTTCTAGGTGCATATTTGCTCACGCAGTTTCCCACTAAAAATGTGATGGCAAAGAGGGTGAAAAGCATTTGGGCCTCTTGCCAAAAGAAAAATTAAACAGTTCTTTTTCTATTTTAGTAAAGTAAAACTCTCTTTTTTTTTCTTAAGGCTACAGATCCAGATTCAGGGCTTTGGGGAGAAATCAAGTACTCTATCTACGGAACAGGAGCAGATCTGTAAGTAACAAATAAATAAATAAAATTACATAACCTCTAAGCAGCATTCTGAAATAATTTTAAAAGAAAGCTAGCAAGCTCATTCTTGGTCTGCTCATTTCCAAGGACATTTATGCCCTGTTCTTTGTGAGTTCTGTGAACGCAACAACAGTAAAGCTACTGTGATCATTAAAAATCCACTTCATCAACCAAGGAATTCTACCCACAAACCCCCAAAGAGATACAAAGCAGCTAAAGTAACAATACACAGGATTTGTTCAATCACCATTTGAAAAACACTTGTAAGAGAAAGAGAGATTTTGGTCTAGTTGTGAAAAGTCAGTTCTACAGAAAAATAATTTCTTGGGTTTTTTCCCCTTCCTTTTCCATATGGCTTTACAAATAGCTCTTGTCAAGATAAATCAAGGAAGACAAGATATTCAAGGATATACACTTCAGCTTTGGAGGTCAGCTGCACTGGCTGTTAAAAGCCTTTCAGCTTTTAAATATAATAGTCCTGGTCAGAAAAAAGGGAATGTGATGCTTACTTGATTTGGTAATAATGCCTCCCTTCCTCTCCCTGAATTGGGAGACAGTGCTGGGGGTAGAACATCTTGAAACACTGATTCCTTCACACCATGTCCATCCCAGCTCCCAGACGTGGCTGGGATCAGTGACATCAC
>NW_005054300.1:18200561-18205034 GCF_000277835.1 Geospiza fortis
AATGAATGAAAAGCCTGAGCTTTTCAGGCACTCATCTCAAGAATCTTTATCCACCTGGAGCTAAAGCTGAACTCTTCTTGTTAAGGTGAAAGCCATTTAAGAGGCACAATCAAAGTCCAAAATCCAAGATGTTAAGGGTGAACCTCTTCGGTAGCCAGAAGGATACACATTTTGGAGCATTTCCACGATGGATTATTTTGAGCTCTTCACTAAGTCTTTAAGCTAGCTGCTAACTGCACAGAGAGAAGCAAGAAAAGGTCATGTCATGCAGGCAGACCTCTTAGGTTTAGAATGCAGCAGCTGGTGGAAAGAAGCTTGAGAAGGTTGTTGACAAAGGATTTAGGGGAAAAAAAGACATAAGCACAACTTTATTCTGATTGGCATTATGGGGCCGCTCAGATTCACTGTTCTTATGCTGTTGAATGAAGAAATTATGATGTGAACTTTTCTTTTCCTTCTTAAGTATTTTTGTTTGCTTTCCTCCTGCCAGAATGGCATCACTCTGCAAGGCTGGATTGATTTTCTAGCCCTGGCACTTCTAGATGTGCTGAGCACACAGTTTGATGCAGATAGGAGAATTTCAGCTAGAGGCATAATGTTTCTGTGTTGGATATTACATCAGTGGGTGTGCAGTTGCGTGGGCAGAAAGATGAGTTGTACTGGAATAAGAGAAATAGTGTTAACTGTTGAAGATGAAACCAATCTGATGGCAATCCTACTTTGGTAATCCAAGCTGCCAGTGGGAGCACTTCTATTCTTCCCCTAAAATGGGAATGATCAAAGTGCTGTCTGCATGGTTAGGCTGGGCTGGCTGCTGAGGAGGCAGCACAGGCACTGTCTCCTACACAGCTATTCCCACCTCCAGATCCTGGTTTTCATCAAAACTTGTATTTGTATTTAACAGGGTTATGAGAACAATTGAAGATTCTAGATTGCTAAATGCCCCTTTTATAGTCACTCTCAGTTGCATTCAGAGTTGGAATACAGAAAATATTTTGCTACCCTGTACATTGATCAAAGGAAATATAAAAACTTTCATCTGTTAAAAGCACTACTGCTTGGAGCCTACACTGGCTGTCCATTTTAAAAAGACACTTTTTGGTATCTTCTCTATAAATCCAAACTTTGGGCTGATACTTTTGACAGTGTCTCTATAATTACAAATGTGTAAAACTGAACTTGCAACAGATAAATCGGAACACCCACTCCATCCTAGTGTCAGTCTATGAAAAAATGGTTATTTTTGGAAAAGAGAATTTGCCCTGTAGTTTGGGAGATTTAAGAGCAGATTTTTTTCTACCCATTCTGAGAAGTAAAGACCTTAAATATGATCTGCATCACACTTCTTTTAGATATTTAGGTGACATAAATCAATCTTAATTTATGCAGGACATAATCTATTGCACTGTACTTTTAAATTGGAAAAAAAATAGGCTTAATGTTTTTCCTTATAATGCAAGAAAATCACTCTGGGAGAAGGCCATCACACTGAGCATTTACTGAGGACAAAGACTTTTAATGGAAAATGCAGCTAAAATGGCTACAAGAGAGAGAAAACTATGAGACACTGATAGTTCTCTGGTTTTTAAGCCTAAAGGAACTAGACAAAAACCAGGTAGAGTGAAAGATTTGGAAACATCACCCGGAGAGGAATTAGGTGAAGAGTACCAATGTCTGGGCACAACATTTCAGTCTTTACAGCCTGCAGCAAAGGTGGGATCTAAACCCACATTAAGTAACCAAAAGTCTTCTCTTGCTTCTTTTCCAGGTTCCTAATCCATCCATCAACAGGTATAATTTACACCCAGCCCTGGGCTGTGCTAGATGCTGAAGTGAGCTCAAAGTATAATTTCTATGTGAAAGCAGAGGACACAGATGGGAAATACAGCTTGGCTGAAGTGTTTATCACCGTGCTAGATGTCAATGACCACTCTCCAGAGTTCAATGAAAACATCCAGGAGAAGACAATGATCATTGGGTCACCAGTGAAGATAGAGGTGAGCGATGGCACCGTGTGTCACAAAGCAGAGTGCTTTGGAAAAGCCCTGGCTCTGCTCTTTACTCTCAGGGATCATGATGAATGTTTGAAAGTTGTCTTTTCTTGCAGCTTTATTTTGCACATCCATTTAGATGTAACAAATGGATTAAAGTGTAGAATTATAGTATTTACTGACTGCTGAAAAGGAGAAATAAATTCTATAGGCAGAATATAAAGTCCTGTTACAGTATTTGAACAATCAGCTGGGGACAGTCCTGGATTATACAGTGATCACAAGAAGCCCAAACAAGATAAGTGAATGAAAGGGTTTTGAATACATAACCTTCCTGACACCCCTTTGTGTTCAACCACACAACTTACTTCCCTTCGTTTTGGAGAACCATATCCAATAATCCAGTGCAGAACAGAAGGTGAAAAAATGCAATAATGATTCCCAGGCAGAACATCCTATGTTACACATTTAAATGCACATCATGAAGCCTGATCACACAACACCTAATGTTAGTTGAATAAATACCACAGCACAAAAATTAAGGCAGCTATAGTTTATGGCATGGAGCTAATCCCATTGTTTTTTATCACTTCACATTTGTCCCCCACACTGTGTGAGAAGCTCCCAGCTGAGGACCATTTGCATTCTACAGATAGGGACAGTTCAGTTTTTCCTCTGATTTTATTTAATCTCAAATGGAAGTAATTTATAAAGAAAGGAGCCTAGTCCTGCTGTTTTTCACTAGAAAATGTAGCCTAGCTTCCTAGATGAAAGCAGCCCAGTCATGGCACAGATGCTACCAGAATTGAATGCTCAGAAGGTGTTTGTCCTCAGGCAAAGATACAAACAATAACACCTTTGTTTTTCACACTTCCCCTACCAGGCCATAGACCAAGATGCAGAAGAGCCCAACAACATTGTGGATTATTCCATCATGCAAGCAGATCCAGCCAATGTGTTTGACATAGACCAAAGCACCGGGGAGATCAAGCTGAAATCCTATATCAGATCTCTGGACATCATCCACAACATCACAAACAATAAAGACTGCATATGGTCACTGGTGGTGCAGGCCAAAGACAGAGGCTCCCCGTCCTTCAGTACCACAGCAGTTCTGAAGATTGATATCACAGAAGAGGTAAGCAAATGTTTTAGAAAAATCCTTGTGGGAGACAACCCCTGAAAGGCGCCAAAGGGTAGACATTGCTTGCTCCATTTCTGAGACTTTCTTGCCAGCTCTGTTTTGCAGAGTATTTCTGTAGCCTTGTGGTGAAGTTGGATTCTACAGCCACAAATGTGAAAGATATTTTGATCAGAAATATTGCAAAGGTACAAAGGTAGGAGCATTATATAACTGGGAGATGAGTTTTTTGTTAGAGATTGTTAGATATGAATTAAGGTCTATAGACTTCTGAAAGTAAAGGTAAATCCTAACTGCCAAAGTTCTGCTTTTTTATTTTCATCCAGGAGAAGAAAAAAAACCTTTTTCCCTTACAAAAAATGAGTGGAAAACAGCTGGGGTCAGAGCGAGATAAATCAGAGAAATCAACCTAAGTGACATAGGAAAAGTGAGAAAAAACTTTACAGAAATGCTTTAAAGAACATAGAACTTTGGATGGGAGTTCAATAATTGCAATATTATTAGCAGATTACACAAGAAGACTCTAAAACAGTCTTGCACATGTAGGTTGACATTTTCTTTAGTCCAGCTTTTAAGTCAGCAGAAAAACAAGCAGCGATTTATGGTGTGCAGCACATGCTTGCACGATTCTTATTTATTGTAACTGCCTTGCCATGCCTTTAAATAGGTACCAGCAGGGAGGAAATGGGCTTTAAAGCAGATGAGAAACACATCATTAGCCTGACAGTCTCTGGACCACACACATAAACAGGGCAAAGATGCAAATCTCATCTTGCAGACAGCAGCTGGCCTTCTCTTTGTTTGGTCACAATGCTCCCACCACTCTTAGGTCTGTTTAATCTCTCTCTGTTTCCTCCATCTCCTCTTATTCCCCTGGTACTCTGAGGCACGTTCACATGACAGTTTGTGTACACAGTTCAGAGCCTGCTGGACTGCCAGGGGACTTGGGTCTGCCCTAGCAGGACAGTGCCTACATGGGGCTGCCTTTTGGGCCAGCCAGCCCTGTGAGTGTGGGCTGGGCTTGCTGCTGCAAGGCTCTGCCATGTGGAGCTGGGGGACTCTACATGCAGGGTGTGTGTGGCAAGTCTAGAGATTTAGCTGTTCTTACAGATACAAAGGAAATGCACTGTTTAACACTTGGATTTCTCATGGAAATGAAGTTTTGGTGGGTTTTATACAACAAATAAGAATTGCTGCCAAGAGCAGGAGTAGTTGCCCTCTCTGCTCCTCACATGGTGCACGTTTCAGGAGTGCATGGCAGCAGGTGGACCCAGGCCCAGACCTCAGGCATGTCCCTGCTGGTGGCCACCAGCCTCCCCTTCCCTCCCGGGTGGGCTTGAA
>NW_005054300.1:18208602-18214644 GCF_000277835.1 Geospiza fortis
CTGACAAGGTTCTCCTTATACACACTGTCTTCGATACCTGTTTTGGTGACTACTGCTCCAGAGGGGTCTTTTTCTCCGCATTGACCAAAAGCTGGGAGCTCAGACCTCCAACTAAAACACAGCACTGGACATGTAAAGTTTGGGTGAGGATTCCCTCCTGTAGTCAAAGACAGAGGACTAGGGCACAGTGGATAGCCCTGTCTTTCTGCAGCCACACATCACTTCATGACCAGCTCTCAGTAACCAAACCTGAGTGTGAATGTGCCATTTCTGAAAGGCTCTCCTGGCCTTACATAGCACTGCTGTCTGTTCAGACACCACTCGTATTCACAATGAACTTCTCTTGGGAATGCAGTCCAAGGATAGGCTACCATGCCCTGAATAAGGGTGATCTATGTGCCGTGCCTCTAGCCTTTATTTTCCAATCAGCCAGGTGTTTATATGTGATTCTTAACTTCTGTTACTGTTTCTGGATTCAGTTCGACATCATTGCAACCACTTCCTCTCCTGTCCTTAGTTCAACACATAGCTCCCTTTATTTTATAGGCTCTCTGTCCTGTGCACATTTCAGCCTAATTCCCCAGCTGTATTTATAATAAATACTGGCCTCTTTCAAATATGACCATGTGAGGGTTGACCATTTCTCTTATTTTTGATATTTCCAGATCAAGTCCAGGGTAAAATCCTATATTTTAGGCCTCAAGAAGCGTCCATGGACAATATATGGAATATGCATGAGTGGCGTCCTTTCCACCATTTCTGTTACAATGGTGATCTCCACCATCATGTACTGGAAAAGTGTGAAAAGATCCAAGCTCCACCCGCAGGGCAAAATCCGCAAAATTATACGGGGACCTCCAAGACGCACAGTGTGCTGAGCTGGAAAGTGAACTGGCCATTCATTTGTCCTTAATATGCCATATGTAGCTTATGTCATTGCTGATTTCTTTCTATAAACAAAGCTCTTTAGCTCCATTTATCTCCCCTACCTCAAAGAGTTTTGTTTTGTCTGTAAAAGAGTACTTGAAAACAGAATGCAGCACATATCTGCTAACTACTCATTTGTACACTGACGTTTTATAAGCAGAAGCTTTCTCCTAATCCTTTTCAATGCCATGCTCAGTAATTGAGCCAATTATTTTCTTGCTCCATTCTTGCCAGTTAAACACTATGGTGACATGCAGGAATGTGCCCTAATTTGGTGGCAGTACTTCTGTAAGCTTTTGTGTTCAAGTCATCTACCTCACAGTTCTATAATGTTTACCCAGTCTCCAGCCCCATCTAAATTCTCCACCCCTGCACTGGACTGGCTGTGTGACTGTCATATTTTAAATTAGAGACAACTCCCATCAATCAGCTCTACTTGTAACATATTTTGGACAAATGAAATTTCTGGGTCACTGTCTGTCCCCTGGAGTAAGTCATGTGTTTTCTTTGTACTCCTTTACAGACTCTTCACAAAGGGCCTATGGCCGCCTTTTTGATGCAAACTAAAGATAACCCCATGAAAGCCTTAGGAGTGCTAGCTGGTGTCATGGGCATAATGGTGCTGATAACTATCATGATCTCTACTGCCATGTTCTGGCGCAACAAGCGGTCCAACAAAGTCATGCCGGTGAGGAGGATCATAAAAAAGAGACAGGTGCCACCATCCCGGACAGTCAGGATGGAGTGGCTGAAGTTCAAGAGGCCCAGCAACGCTGCAGAGAAGTTTGTGGTTGAGGAGGACGTGAAGAGCCTACACAATGAGAACAGCAACAATAACGTGCAGGTTGTCCCCGTGCTGCCGGCAGCCCCCGTGCCCCCGCCACCCCCTGCCCTGGCTCCCCGAGGTGATGGCCCAGGGTGGCGAGTGCCAACCGTGTCCGGCTCCCTCACTCCCAAGCATGTCATCAAGCCACCGAAGAAGAAAGGTCACAGCAGCACCCACAACGCCCTGGTGTCAGAGCTCAAAATGAGGTTTGAGAAGAGGAACGCAGCTTTTGGGGAGCCCCACATCTAGGTGCTCTCAGCAGCCCCAGAGACTGCAGACTGTGGCTGGGCATGGATGTTTTTACTTGCTGTCTCTTCCTTGTGTCTGTCAGCACCCTGTGAACCAGAGCAGCTTCTCGCTGTGATAGCCACCCCTCACCTTCTGCAAGCACCATCGTGACTGCTGTCCCCTCAGCCGTGTCCCATGGGCCCTCCCTGCAGCTGTGTCTGCCCACGGTGCTGAGTGTGCCAGCCACAGTCTCCCCAGATGAACAGGGACTCAGGCTGCCCCTGGTTTGGAGGTCTCTACCCAGAGCTTGGGTTTTCAAACAAGATGCTCTGCAGCCAAGCCCCTGGTGGATGCTTCTTCTGACCTGGTCTGGCAGGAGGGTTTGAGGTGTCTGAAAATCCATCACTCCAAATCCCAGGCCCATTTTTCAAGATGTTGGCCTGGCTGTGGCAGCAGCTCTGAGTCGGGTGCAGGTCCCCTACAGCAGTGGCACTGCTCTGTCCTGTGCACAATGTGCTTTACAGCAGTGGCACTGCTCTGTCCTGTGCACAATGTGCTTTGTAGCAGCTGGCGGAGCGATGTGCGCCTCAGTACCTGCATTCCCAGAAGGTAAGCGGGCAGGCTTGGAGAAATTCTTCATTTTCCTGCAGCTTACGCTGGGTTTTGCTGGGGCACATTGACATGATGCTGTGCTTTGCTTCTGCCCTGGACTTGCCAGGGGCAAGATTTGAGCATGGAAGTTCAATAGCAGCACTCACTCAGCACTGCCTCCTTCTGACACAGCACCCCAAAAGAGCAGGAGCCAGCAGGAGAAGGACATGAATAAAAACACTGGGAAGACAAGGTAAAACTGAGAGGCAAATGATAAGTGGAAGACAGAGACAAGTGCTGGAAAGTTGCATATGTTGGTCAGGGAAGTGTCTGGAAAGATCATGTGGCGTTGTAGACTGCTAGCAGAAGGTGTCAAGGAATATATTTCATCACCTCTCCTGGCTTGTTGCAGGGACTGGTGTGTACAAAAGGAGGTTTCCATAAAATATTCAGGTTTTTGTTATGAGTATTTTTGAGTGAATTAAACAACATTTAATGGGAGGGGACTGGCAGGGCAGCTGACAGGTTTTTTTTTTCCTGTTACGTGACAGTAGAAAGGCACCAAGAGCAAAGCACTTTTTTTAACTGGATCTACCCCAAAGACCCCTCCTCAGGTTTGTTTCTGAGGAGATGTTTTTCATCTGGGCCCGGCTGTTTCCCATCCCCTGGGGAGAAGGCAGCACCGACTGACCGAGCTGGCTGGGGAGCAGCACCCTGCACCCTCTCTCTGGGACCCAGCCCTGCAGAGAAGCTGTGCTGTCATGGTACCAGGAACATCAAGGTGGGGAGCACTCTGTGTTAATTCAAGGGGTTCATGAGAGTTCTCCAGCTGTCATTTCAGTTGAACCAGCAGACCTGGCCCTCAGGATCTCCTCTCACTCCAGCAGCTGAAATAATTCCCCTTTTTGCACCAGGACTTCATCAGTTTAGGAGATAGCTGGTTGAATATGAAATTATGCACTTACAAGGAAAATCTTGTATTTTTTTAACTTCAGTTCAATCTGCCTAGAAGCCATAGTGCTCGTGGCTCATGTCACCTGTGAGCTGAGCCAGCAGCTGTAGCCAAGAGATCTAGGAGAGTCCCAGCTGGGGCCCATGGCAGGAGCACTGCTCCCAGAGCCTCTCCTGTCACATCTCTCCTTTTCTCTATTGTTTTCTTGCTTATCCCTCCTGGGGCACTGTGATGTGAGGCCAAGTTCTCACCTGTCCAATCACCTCATCCTTGTCCCCTGGCCATAAGCTGGCCAGAGGGAGGGGACATTCAGCCCCTGACCCCACTCCTGCTGCCCTGTGCGAGCACCTGCCCTCTGCTGGCTGAGTGTCTGCAGGTTCTGCAATGTTCCCCCAAGTTCCTGATTTATTCCCCATTCCACTGTCTTCCCAGTGCTGTGTTATTGCCAGTATTCAGTGTTCAATCTCTAATGAGGAAAGCCTATAAAGACCATTCAATTAAGTCAGATTTAACAGGAATTACAAGCTTATAGTCTTAGAGATTATATTTAAGAGGCAATAAAGATGTTTTATTGCTAGGTTGTGAGGCTCTTTCCCCGTTACTCTGTATTTCAAGAGGTTTTTTTTAATAAATAAATTTTAAAAAAAATCTGCAAAAGGTGCTTCTGTGCTTGGTGTGCTTCTGCTGGCAATGATGCCTTGTGCTCACCTGTGAGGTTGCCAGACAGCCACAGGCAGCCAGGCCACTTTTTAGGATGAGCAAATGGAGCCTTCTGTGGACTGTGAGTCAGGAGAGGGGCTGTGTGGTTTTGGACACCACCAGGCTGGAAGGAGGGAGGTGAGAAGCAGGATGCCATTGGCACAGGCCATGGGCAGGGTCACAGAGAGCCCTGGCTGAGCTCCCGTGGTACAGCACACTGCAGCTGGCCCCAGGGGCAGGGAGGCAGCAGGTTCAGTCTGTGCCACTGCCCAGGGTCTGCAATTTGTTATGAACAAATCCACATGGTCAGGGGATGTTTTGTCTTTCCTTGGCTGTTTCCTCAGTGATTCAGCAGGTCTCTCCAGTCTCTACAGTGTGCTGCTGTCCCTCCCTGCTGACTGGGGTTGAAGAAGGCTGGTCATTACTGATGGTGCTTTATTTACTTCCCCTCACCCACAGCCCCACACTGGTCTTCAACCGGCATCAGCTCATGGCTCACTCTGTGTCAGTGGGTGGCTTTCCCACGACAAGGTTTTCCTGCTTGGCCAGCTGCTGCTGCCCCTTCCTCACCACTCCAGACCCCTGTGACTTGTACTGAAGCTGCCTGGCCTCCTCCATCCCTGCAGCCAAACCCCAGAGCTCCTTGGAATCCAGGTTTCTTTGCAATTTGTAACTGTAAAAGGCCAGAGATGAAGCAAAGGACATTTGTGTATTCTGAAAACCGGTCATATTTATTGCTTTTACACTAAAAGACTGACAAGACTAGGAAGTCCTGTGAAGTATTAACAATGAGAGTCAGCAATGACAAACGGATCTCTGTTCAAAAGCTGTGTGGTACGGTACAGCAGGAGGAGGTGCTGGGAAGAGAGACAGCATGGAAAACACACACCAAAAACCAAAATACAATTAGAAAGCCAAGCTACCACAGCATGAGACTCACAACAGCTGGGGTGTCTACTCTAGATTTTTCTTTTTGAGACAACCTATAACACATATTACAAGTGCTGTGGGTCTATGGGCCACATGCTTTGGTTGTGCTGGAAAGCAAGAGGTCAAAAAAAGAAAAAGTCATGTGTCCTCAGACCTCTGAGAATCACAGCAGTGAGCTCTTCACAAGCAGAAGGCAGCTGCTTTTACATGCATCTTTGGGCTTGTTTGCCTCTAGCAAAGAGGCAAGCTTTGGTTTCAAAGCAGCAGGATAGGCAGGCACCTGTCTGCATTTAGGGAATGTGCCTGGCTTGCATCTTCAGCTCCCAACCCCATGGCCCACTATGTTCTCTGCCTCTGTCCACTTGTCCCACTAGCCTGGTTCAAGCACTTGCACTTCTCCTGTTTGTGGTACAACCAAAGCTGTGAATCTCTGAGGGTTGCGTAAACCTTGAGGAGTAAGAAAAAAAAAATCCATCCCAAAACCAACACCACCGGTCAAAATAATTTTTTTCTCCAACTAAAATAAAATCTCTTCCTCATGTTGACCCAATCCTCCCCACCATTTGCTGTTGCAGGGCTGTGACGGCAGGCGTGCCCAGCTCCCCTGTCCGTTCCCAGGAGCTGGCACACGCAGGAGAAGCTGGCACCGGGCACTGGACAGAGCTGCGGGCACACAGAAATAAAGACACACCTGTGCGGGAGAGTGAGGGGACACTTCTGGCCTTTGGCCACAAGCATTACTATTGCTTGGGGGTTGTTTTTGTTAGTGTTGGTTCTCTTGGTGTGTCAGTGTGCGTTGGTCCATGACAGTGCTGCAGGGACAGGCTACGGCGGCGCAGCTCCCCCCACACCAGCGGCACCTCCATCCCCAGGGCTCCCCGAGCCTGCC
>NW_005054300.1:18215417-18226323 GCF_000277835.1 Geospiza fortis
CAGCAGCTCCGAGCGGACGGTGTCCTCGCTGATGGGCTCCGTGGACACTGCGGGCAGAGGTGAGTGGGTCAGCAGCGAACCACCGTGCCCTTGGGCCCAAAGGCTGTGTGGGACGGGACCCGCCCGCCCAGGGACAAAGGAGTGTGCCAAACCCCACAGAGCTGACAGCAAAGCGTTGTCTGTCTGAAAGGCAATTAACACGTTGGGACACCCAGGCGTGGGACATGGGGTGTGCCCGACCCCTGGCCCAGTACAAGCGGCTGGAGGAGCTGCTGTGGGCAGAGAGAAGCTGCTGTGGGCAGAGGCCGAGCTGCCCATTGCCATCAGCATTCTTAGGTCAGGACAAACCAGGAGAGGCACTGCGGAGGCGCACCTACATTTTGGACACATTCTCCGTACTCTATTAGGATTAAATTGTCAGTCTCAAGAGGCTCAGACCAAAATAGGTGTATGAAGGTAGAAAGTGTTGGGCTGGAAGTGAAATGCAGTTTTAAGAACAGTGTGAAACCCTGTCATCTACTTAAACAGAGGTGTGTGGCTGTGGTTGAGAAGAAACTGTATGTAATTAATCAGCATGTGCTTGTGGAAAGACGCACAAGTGCTGCTGCAGCGCTGCAATTGAAGCAAATATCAGCCCAGGATTAAGGGCTAATGCTATCCTATTTAGTTAGCTGGCTTATTAGGGACACAGAACCTCTGTGCTGGCTGCCTGTATATCTTACTTCACCTGATGAAAATAGCAACTTGTCCTATTGAAGGCTCTTAGTAAAAATAAACATGAGGGAGGATGGACTGGGAGGAAGAGGAAAAGGTCTCATATTGCAACACCTTTGCTAAAGAATATAAATAAGTGAGACTTCAGGTAAACAACAACCTCTGTTTCAGTTCATTCAGAACATGAATGGACACAGACAGGAAACAGGGCTGCCAGAGTTTTGTGGTTTGTGTAGTATTTCTTGAGGGAATACATGAGAATAATGTAGAAACATACAAGTCTGTGTACATGGGTGTGGGCCCATACAAACACGTCTACATGCACATATAATTATGCAGAATGTGTGCATATATATTTGTAGTATATGACATAGTAAATTATGTAGCATATAATATTTAGTAAATATACATGCATATAATATTTAGTAAATATTCATGCATATTTAGATACCTACATTTTTATTAAATATGTACAACTAATATAAGATTAGTAGCTCCTACAATCATGTATCATGAGGAAAGAACTGCTTCTAAAATCCACAAGTACGGTAATTGTATAAAAATGAGGCCATGCTCCTTTTATCTTTGACTGATATCCTGCATGAAGCAGCTCTTCTTATGCTGGTCAGATGTGCCTAGATGCACAGGATGGTTGAGATCATTTGGATTACAGCCACCACAATAACTGTGGTGCTCTAAAGGGGCTGGGTTGCTGTGGTGACTGTGATGGCCTGCAGACCTATGTAAGTAGAATAGTACAGCATAAATTTTTAATTAAAATTACAAAACCTAAGAAGAAAAAAAAAAGCTTTGCTTACCATTAAATGCCCTTAAAAGTTTGAGTGCATAGGTCCACCAGACAGCCGGGGATGGGCTGGCTTGCACAAAGCAGGTCAGGGTGATGTTTAACCCTGCTGGGACTGTCAGGTTGGTGTCGAGGGCTGAGGTCAGGGGCTTTGTGCAGCTGTTGAGCTCCACTTCGTGAAAAAACTTCCCTGTCCTGAATTTTGGGCCTGAGCAAGTTAAATAGGAATTCATCAGGATAATAGGTGGGCCCACAGACTTGATAAACTGGACAAATCCGCGCAGGCGGCAGTCGCAAATCCAGGGGTTGTCATGGAGGGCCAGCACGGCGTTGGAAATCGCTTCCAGCGGCCCCTCCGTGCTCTGGCTTCTCTGGTACACAGGCCAGTTGTAGAAGACATCCCTGGATATGATGGTAAGCTGATTGGAGGATAGATCTAAGTAGGTCAGGTTGGGCAGATAGCGCAGTGCGTGTTCTGGAAGGACATCCAGCCGGTTGTGCTTCAGATCCAGGATCTTCAGAGTTGGGGTGTCTTGAAATGCTGTCCATGGCACCGAACTTAATTTGTTCCCTTGCAAGCGCAGCTCCTTCAGAGCTGGCAGATATTCCAGGCTCTTGATGTGCATCACTGTGATGTTGTTAAAATTGAGCCACAGATACTCCAAGGCACTGACATTCTCAAAAGACCCACGGGGCAGTTCTGTTAGGTGAGAATTTTCTATTCTAATTTTCCGGATGTCCTGAGGGATGTTTGCAGGGATCTGCCTCAGCAGTGCAGACATGCAGAGCAAACTCCTAGGGAGGAAACCAGAAAATTTTCCAGGTCACAGACCACAGTTGAAGCCAATAAACCAGTTCCCTATGCAGGTCTACAAGCACTTGAATAATTATAAGGTATTGTATATAGGGCATGCATAAACCATCCATCCAGCCATCCATCCCTGGGGTTTACACCAATTTTGCTATAAAGGATGCAATTAAATAATAAAAATGGCTATGTATGTAGCTACATATCTCAGGGAAATAAGAGAAATCTCATTCTATGCTCAAGACAGCACAGTTCAAGTATTAGAGCTGGCACTCCATACTTCAGTCTGCTTGGTTTTGGTGCTCACATCATCAGCAAGTTCCTACTGGGGCTGTCTGACCCACTTCACTGGTGCTACAACAGGGTAACAGTGTTCTTACCTTCCAAAGCTGTCCTGAGAACAAGAGCATCCTGTGATGCAAGATGAAATAGATGGGTTTATCTTGTGGAAGGCCAGAAGAAGAAGAAAGATATGACAGACAGGGTCCATATTCTCCTTTAAGAAAGCACTGTGCAGGGGTTTGCACCAAACACGCCAACAGCCTCCAAGAAGCAAATCCTATTAGCTGTAATCTTCCTTGACGCAGAAATAAATCCTGCTGGGGACCCAACCCTAAGGAAGACATGCAGTGTGGTTCTCAGTCTGTGTCCAAGTGCTAAAAACCACCCCCAGGATCACTCCTGGCATTTCTCCTCCAGCTGAGGGGATTCTGGCAGACATATTTATTTGGTTGGGAATATGAAGATGGAGCCAAAACCACTTCCTTTGCCAAGCCCTTGCAAGTAATTAACCAGGCCAATTTTTTTTTTCTTTTTTTTTTTTACTAATTTCACAGGATCTGTCTCTGTCTTCTGTATTTTAATTGCTTTTATCAAGGCAGAAAGCCACAGTAAGGGCCAGACTTTAGCTGTAATTTCCATAGTGCTCCATTACACAGTCCATCCTCCCCCAGACCCTGCCTGGTGGGTTCTGCTCATGGCGAGCATGAAGCCTGCTCCCCAAACTCAGATCTTACAGCATGGAAGCATAAACATGGCACCTTTTTCCTCTGAGACATAGCTGTGGCCAGTGCACAGGGGGCTTCTCTGACAAGAGTCTCTAGGAAGTCAATTTCTTTTGTATAAATACAAATGTTCAGTGCTATTCTCTGGCTTCCCTCATAAGACAGGTGCTGACTGCATTTCAGTCATCTTGAAAAACTAAGCCGTTCTGAGAAGGGATTTTGAGTAACCAAATGTATTGATCTTTTCTAAGCCAAAAGAGCAGGTTTCAGTTACGCTTTCCAAGGAGTTCTGCGTTCTCCTGGGGCCATCTAGTGTGGATGGGCTTCACTACAGCCTGCACAGGAGCATGCCAGGGAAAAGGGCTGCAGCTCACTGCCCTTGTGTGTGACGCTGGGGCACAAAGCAAGATTAGCCTGAACCTGCTTAACCTCTAACCTATGGGACCAGGATAGAAAAGTATTTAAAGTGTGGCAGCTTAGAGCTATATGTGGCTCTCAGGATTGTGCTGCTTTCAGCCTACAGAAAACACAGGCTTGATTCTGCAGTGTTTAAATCAACAGGAGCTTTTATTTCATGGCAAATCAGCAAAATGAACTGGCGGGGAAACTTCAGGGGACTGATATTCTGTGTCTGTCCCCCATGTACAGGGAACAGGCCACAAGGATTGGGCCTGTGGGAATGCTATTGCTGGCAGTGCCTCACATCTAATCA
Source organism: Geospiza fortis (assembly GCF_000277835.1). Classification (NCBI taxonomy): domain Eukaryota; kingdom Metazoa; phylum Chordata; class Aves; order Passeriformes; family Thraupidae; genus Geospiza; species Geospiza fortis. Next base: position 18,219,461 of record NW_005054300.1, read on the forward strand.
CGGGCATAGGGGATTTATTTTTGTTGTTTGGATTTTTAGCTGAAATGTTCCTTGTTTGTCCGTGGTGCAGTATTTGATTTTTCAACAACTGTCCTGTATTCAACCCTGTCAGTGAGCTGGGAAGGGGAAAGGCTGCTGGTCTGTAGCGCAGCAGGTGCAGCAGCTGAAAGTCCCCCACTGCGGGGGTGGTGACTGCTGAGGAGTTTCTTGGTGAAGCTGCTGCTGTTGCACTGGGGGTGGCACCACTGCAGCCCTGTCACCTGAACCCTGACTCCTTGTGCACTTTCCACGTCACCAAATAGAGGGGATGCCCATGAGCAGGGCTGCTGGCTAAAGTGAGGATGTGCCAGAGCAGCAGTGGCAGCTGCCCTGGGAGGGTGTGTCCTTCCCCATCACCCATCAGCCACTGGAGCACAGGGACTCAGGGACCCCCCACACCCAGAAAATGCCACAATCACCGGTGCCTTTGGTCTCTTTCTGTGGTCTGCCATGAAAATATTCCCCAAACAACAATTATAATTTCTGTTATAATAATACTTTTATATATTTACACTTTACAATAATAACAAATATAATTTCAAAACAATAAAACAGTACAAAATATTAAATATTATATTATATTATATTATATTATATTATATTATATTATATTATATTATATTATATTATTACATTACATTACATTACATTACATTACATTACATTACATTACATTATAGTATATTATTGTATATTATTGTATATTATAGTATATTATTATATCAAAATATAATATATCATGTAGTATATAATGATGCCCTAATAATATAATTTTATTATAATAAAATTATATTTTTTTACCCTTTACAACAGGGTAAAACAGTAACAAACTATTTATGATGTAGTTAGTTAGAAAACTCCTGGGTGTCAGGAGCAAATCCTGGAGTTTGCCCATATGTGAGCTGCAGGGCCTGGGAACAGAAAGCTTTCAGCAGAGGCAGAAGAAAATCAGTGCCTTGATATGTTCAGCTCTAGAGGAGATGGGACACCTCCCTGTGAGGGGATCAGTGGCTGAAACTCCCCCAGATCAGGCTGGACAGGTGGGAGCCATGAGGGATGGAGACACCCATCAGTGCCTGGGATTGCAGGCAGGTGGGATAGACACAGCACCCATGGCACCAGGGAGGCCCTGGGATGGGATGCTTTGGCTGTGCCAGTGGCACCAGGAGGGGCAGCTGCAGGGATTCACCACTTTTAAGGCCCAAAACCTCCTTTGCTTGAAAGAAATAGCCCTTCCTTGCCACCTTCCCACCCCTCCTCCATGGGTCTTACAGTATGTGGCAGCTAAGTCATGTCTTCAAAAGATCTTTCATGAAAAGTGAAGTGATATTTATTTACAGGTTTATAAACTACTGGAGTTTCCCTCCATGTTCATCTTCAGGCACAGAAGGTGCACAATGCCCAATGTCCTGGGATGCAGGAAGCAAAGCAATAGCCAGGGTTCTCTGTTAGAAATGCCTTAAGTAAATGAATTGTTTAACAGGAAAAAAACAACAAAGAAGAATTGCAGTTGTTTTCCTTTTCCCACAAGAGAATTCCTGCCAGTCCAGCCTATCTTCTACAGGGCTGGAAAATGCCCTTTCAAAGACTGGTATTCAGTACCATGGGCCAATGCTCTGGCTGTGTTCAGGCTGATATTTATTTGCTGCTTGAGAGGCCATTTATCTAAATATATCCCAACCCCAAGTGTAGTCAGCAGGTTCAGTATTAACCTGAGGGTCCAGTGGTGAATCACTTACCAAAGCTGGATGAATTAGGGTAGAGAGAAGGGGGAGGAGAAGAGGGAAGTAAGGGAAATAAATCCCCCAGTGTAAGCCACAGTCACTATGCTTATGTTCCCTACTGGACTGGGATTTTGCTGCCTTTTTAACTCAGCCCAGTTTATGCCTGCTTGTAAATGTAATGGTCACTGTTGTGACAGCAGATGTCCACTCAGTTCAGCTGCTCTTTAACATCATGTGGCGTCCTGGCTGAAGCCAAAATGCAGAACAAGCTGTCTAAAACTCAAGCTGTCAAAATAAATCTCCACAGAGACAGTGTCTGTGGGAAATGGAGTTTAGGAGACTGCGCTGATTGCCAAAGCAAATGCCAAGAGATGACCCACTGTGTGCTGTCAGCTATGGCCAGGGAGTCAAACTCCATCTTGAAATGACATTCCTTCTTGTAAGAAATCAAGTCTGGGCTGATGCTTTTTCAGTTAGTCCCTCTGCCAGAGCTTTCAGTGTTAGAAATCACTGCTGGGCAGGACATGAGCATTGAAGGCTCCAGTTGGGTGTTTCTGACAGTGCATGTATCCAAGTGTTTAAAAATGAGTTGATGTAATACGGTTTAGTGGGCATGACAATATCCTGTCCAGGCTTGTTAAGAGGGAATGCAATAGCAGATGTTTGCTTTGGTTCTTACAGCACATCTTGAGAATTGACTTTAATCAAGAAAGAAATGGTTTCCTCCTACCTGAAGGCAAGAATGAAACTGGGTGCCTAACAGCCCTTCCATGACAAACAGAAAATCCAGTGACGTACACCTTTACATGTCTGATACCTCAGAAAAACTGACTCAGAGCATTAAAATCACATCAGCTTCCTTCATGGTTTCACATTTCCCTCATAATTTAGCAAGTACAAAGTTTCTCCTCTGACCACTGCCAGACAAGACAGAGCTTGTGCAAGTTTGTCCCTATTGCCTATTGTGTATAAACCACCAGTGCAGTAGAGAAAGGCTTGTCTTGAACAGTAGCAGCTGAGATGATAAACTGCAGTGCCTCAGCTATGAGACAGTGAGAGAGGGCACAGGAATGAGAGAAGGCACGTTTATTCTATTGGGGATCACTATTTATTGAAAGTACAAAAAATATCCAGTAGAGTCTGTAAAATTGAGCACATCCACAGTGAATGTCCCAGGATGATCCCTCGATGGAGCACAAGCAGAGAGGGCCAGTGCTGGCCCAGCTCATGTCTCCAGTCAGCTGAAAAGTGAATTCTTCTGGTTCCCAGTCAGCTCCTGACTTACAGCAAAGTCCTTGGGCAGTAGGTGCACTCTGTTCAACACAGGGAAACTTCAGGACAGCCTTGGTTCTTCAGGAGCTTACCCATGCAGGGCCATGGTTGGGACAGTTCTGCACAGCCCAGTGCTCCTGCTGCATATATGGGCAGGACCCAGGCTTACATACAGCAATCCTTGCAACTCAGCACAAAAACTGCTACATTTTTTTCCTCACTAATACAATCAGGCTGGGACAAAACTTAAAAACTTTTTATTAAACTTTATAAATAGGGAATATATCTATTGCGTACCATCTTCCATCAGTTAATTTGTTGCATTAAAATATATAATTTTACAAAACTTTACTTGTAAACCTAAAAATCTGCACAGTCCAGTGATAGAAGTAGCATGAATTATTTTATACAGAGATTGACAAATTCTCCCAATCCAAGAGAAGTTCCTTATCATTAATGCAAGGAATACAAGGAGGCCTATCAGAAACTCTTGTGGTGTATCCCTGTTGCTGGTATTTATGTTGAGATCAAATGACTTGCTTTTTCCATCAGGCCAAGTAATCTAACATAAGTGAAACCCTTCTGTACAAGGCGGACTTGCAAAATCCATACAGGGCTCCATTCCAGCCAGTGAATTTTGTTAAGCCATGCTGTACATACACATCCAGAATGTGAGTGGAAGTCCTTCCAAAAATTTTACAAACACATTTCAGAACAATTCAGCAAGCTTTATCCCTTAGCATTTCAACTTGGCTGGATCTTTCCCATTCAACATTTGGCAGAACATATATAATTTTCTTCACGAATAATATTTATTACAAAGAGAAAAATGTTACATACAGTATTACTACATAAGGGACTTGAGTGGAAAATTACACATCTGGGAATTAGTTTGTGATAAGCACTCAGATTCAAATTCCAGTGAAGCTGCAGAACTTAAATGACTGATCAATGACTATGAAAGTACATTTAGATTAATATTAGACAGCTTTTTTTCAGGGTCCTTGAATTTGTAAAATGTTTGAAACCCAAAAAGACTGCACTGAGCCTCTGCTACCACTGAGACCATAGTCAGGAATGGCTGATGTGTGCATGGCCAGTGGTCTGACACCACATCACTTTCTCCTGCTCTGCACAGAGCAACTTCTTTCCATGACCAAGTCACAAGTACCTGGCTGATCATGTGGGCCTTCACCATCAGTTTTGCCAGGACCAGTGACAGAGCTGGAGATTTTTGCAAAACTGTCTAATGTAGGTTTTCCAGTATGATTGCAAAGCATTACACCACCACACACAATGTGCAAAGTAGGCTATTGTATGATTGTAATCTAGCACAGCTGGTGTAAAACATATTCTACTAATTACAATGTAGATACAAAATGGCAGCTAGGACTGATACTGAAAGATCTTTGCTACTGTTCCATATCTTTAGAAGAGAGTTTAGGGCCAAAATGCAATCAGCAAATGCTCTCTATTTTGCAGTCTTTGGAATGGATTGGGTTTTGTCTCTTCATTTCTATCTCCTTTGCACATTTCTCTGAATTCAGAGCATTGAGTTGTAATTATGTTGGACATATTAGAAAGGGTTGCTGTACATCTCTATTCAGTGATCTATTAAGCATCAAGCTGCATGTTTCATGCAAACATGGGGGATGTAAAAGGTGAGACTCTCAATCTTCACCTTCATAAGTGTTTTTATTAAAATTACTAAATATTCCCTTGGCTTGTCAACCAAAAGAACATCAAAAGAGCTGAGAATAAAATGCGTAGCATATTGCAGAGCAGGTCCTAAACAATACCAAGCAGAGCACACTCAGAAATGTTTCTTAATGTCCTTACACTTAGTGTGCATACTTCATTTGACAGGAAAAAGGAAAAAAACTAAAAAAAAGTGGTCCAGTAGAACGAGGCCATTATCAGAGAAGCTTTTGACTCTGTACAAAGCAGCCAACCTCAAGTGGTGTGAGCAATATGTTTCTGTAAAGCTTGGGCACCGTCTACCCTCTTGCATCCTCTTCCAGAACATGTCAGAGACAGAAGCATGGACATGGTGGCGTGCAGTGCTGGAGCAGAGTCACAGAACAGCCACCCACTTCCCCCTGGGCGAGCTGACAGCCAGCCTAGGTACTGTCAGCAGAAGTATTCATTAGGCTGTCCCTCTATCTTTGGTATGGCTTCCGAGTCCACGCTGGAGCGGGCGGACAGCAGCCTGTTGGACTCGTCAGGGGTGTGCCTGGTCAGGTATTCTCCCTCCACGCCCTTGGCCTTGGCCCCAGGGGACAGGCTTTCGAAGGTGACGTACGATTCCTGCACATCCTTGGGCTTGCGCACAAAGCATTTCTTGCAGCGCCGTTTCAGGGCTCCGCAGCAGACCACCAGGGTCAGAGGAACAGCAATGACACAGGCCACGCTGATGACAACCACGTTGATGAGCTTCTGCGTCCCTCCTGCACTGACAACTTCGTCTGTGGAAAATATGATGCACTGCTCCTTCCTGGGGATCAGCCCTTTCACACAGACGCACACGATGTATTTGGTCTTTGGCAGCAGCCCGTAAAGAGTGACCTTGGTCTTCCCTGGCTCCACATTGATCCGCCGCATGTCCCTCTCCCCAAAGACGGCATAAAGGACACTGAACACCGTGGTGTTCTTTGCCATAGGCGCCTTCCAGGCCAGGGTGATGCTCTGGTCGGTGTCCCCTATGACCCTGACAGACCTCACCATCCTCTCTGGCTCCTGCTGGCCCGTGGTGGGGCTCACCAGCAGGTTCTGGGGGTTGCTGTCCTGAGCCATGTCCGGGAGGAGGACGCTGTCTCCGGTGCCCGCCCCAGCCCCCAGCGTGGGCACGGTGGAGGTGGTGATAACGTACCTGGCCACCAGTTTGTCATTGTAGGCAGCTGCCTCCATCCCGCTGGCCTTGCCATTCCATGTGCCTTTGGCACTAGAGGTAGGGTCATCCGTGCTTTCTGAGTCTGTGATGATGAGCGAGATGAAGGCCTCTGTTGCTCCCAGGAAATTCTTTGCTTTACAGATGTACTCCCCAGAGTCAAGGTAAGAGACTACAGGCAGGCCCAGGATAGACCAGCTCATCCCATCACTGGAAATCTCTTGGTGAACTGCAGGGCAGGAAAGATGTTAAATGAACAGGCAATAGTAAATTGAATTAATTCCATGTTTGTAAAATATTGAGACTCTATCACCAAATATCTGCTTGATAAAGTATATGATAAAGAATCATAATTTCTGCTTGCCACCAAGAACATTACAAAATCAAAGTAAACCTAAGAAAAAGACTATAATTAGATTACATCAGGATTTGAACTGCTTCAAAATGAATATACATGAAAAAGTTGATGCTATTTCCTTCAAATTGATGTACAACCTGAAAACATAACAGGAAAGGTTCTTCCATTAAAAAGAAAAGTTCTTGAAAGTTCTTATATAGGTGCAATACTTAAAAGAGTGGAAGGAGCAGGCAGCAACATGATCTATTCGAGCATTAGATGCAGACTGTGGAGGCAAAGAAAATACAAACAGTGGAGATTTTATTGTAATAAACACACACAGACTAGCCTAGAGTATATGGAAAAATAGTTGAAAGATAATATCCCTTCTACTGCTCAATTATTGCAGGTGTTTATCCTTACACAGGTGTACATTTGGTTACCACCAAATGATATGTACATAGCTGAGTGTTGATTTGCTCATGTGATTTACTTGCAGACTAAAACTAGCTTTTTTGCCTTTTTCTATTGGTGCAAAGAAAAAAAAAGAGTTGGGATTTTGTGGAAGGGTAAAGCACCCTCATCATTATTTAACCAGCCTTCT
>NW_005054300.1:18226383-18228255 GCF_000277835.1 Geospiza fortis
GAGTCAGGATCCAGCCTTGGCAACCAGGGTCCCTTCAAATGGCAGCAAAATATAAGGTAACAGAAGTTACTTTTTCAGTTTAATTATTTACTCAATATTTTAAAAAGCATAAAGCTGTGGGTCTACCTATGGCAATTACCTGTAGGTACAGACTGTGGGCTGTTTCTCACTCCTTTCTGCTCAGAACACCAGCATTTCAAATAGTCATATTATAGCATTGGCACAGAAGCTGCCATTGTTGAGAAATAGCCTATCTTTCCAGCCAGCTTTTTATTGAAAGGTGCTAGCAGCTGATTTAATGGGGCACAAAATACATCATTCTCAGTTGTAGCTCAAAGTAAACTCAACACAGGCTTTCAGGAAATCACCCCATTCTATTTTTTGTGGAGGCTCTGTTTCAGGTGTAGGAGGGATGTTTGCAGCACGATGGGTACACATTACCATTATGAGGAGCAGCTCTGCTACATCCTGCACACCGTGCACAACAGAGCAATGACTTGTGCAGATCCCAGGAAATTACACTTGTTACAAATGGTTCCACTGCTGTGAAAGAGAATTGCTCTCTTCCCTGTTCTGTGCACCAAGGAGCCCTGTAACCCTTTGAAGATCAGACCCAATACTTAGCAATTTATCTGCTGGGTTTAGATCCTCTATGAAAGTCAGGGCAGGACTAGCGTACAGGAGTATTCAGGGCAGGTTGGAGGCAGGAAGGTTCAGGTCCTGACTGAAAACTTGTAGGACAAGAAGCTAAGGACAACTGTCTTCAGCAGAGCAAAGGTTTCTTCCCTAAATTCCCCACAAATTAAAGGACCAGTGTTGCAATTACAGCTCCAGACTTTCTTGTGAATGGAAATGAAATCATGATCAGTCACAAAACCAGGATCTGTCTGAAGGCTTCCCCCAGGAGAGGTGCTCAGACCAAGTGGTCAGGGTTTCTTTCACTGAGAGCTTGTCAGTCTATCAGGGAATGATTCCTTGGGGACGTTCCCACTGAAATATTGTATCCTTTAGCACTTTAGTGGGTCTTTTTGTCTTTTAATATATCAGTAATGCTGTATGTTTGCATCCTTTTCTTCTACAGCTGATCTGAATCCCAGTTGAATTCACATCAGACATCTCTCTGCCAGAGGTGTTTGCTAATGGATTAGCAATACAATAGATTAATAGAATAGAGAATAATAGAATAATTCAGTGGGAAGCCTTTCCAGTGACTGAATAACTAACTAACTGAAAACAGCTAATTGCTACTGTTGGAAATATTTCATTTCTTTAGCTCCAACAAATTTCCAGAAAATCCCTTGACTTGTCTCACCCCCACAATTGCTATGAAACAAAGCAAAACCAACTTCCTACATGTGATAACACACATTTATCTGGTAACATTAAGATCAACATAGAAGTAATTTTATAGTCTATAGAAAATCACAATGCAAGAGTGGATTGTACCTCGTACAGGCCTGTCTCACTCATTCCATGTGTGCAGAAAAGCATAAACCAAACCCACCTGTGCCATTCAGCTGAGCCCCATCAGCTCTCCTCCAGCTGAGCTCGGGGATGGGCACGCCCGTGGTGCCACAGCGCAGCAGCACCGTGCTGCCCAGGATGGTCTTCACCTTGGCTACAGACGTGTGCACCACGGGGCTCTGGCACTTCCTCAGCTCCACCTGGCTGAAGAAGACTCCTGCAAGGCTCCTGGGGGTGAAGCATTTCAGCCTGGGCTCAATGAAGGCTATGTTAGGAGACTGGAAATTTAGGAAATGCACCATTTCGTACAGACTGCAGTCACACACCCAAGGATTGTCTTGCAAACCTGTCAAAAAGATATTAGGGCACTAAGTCACTCCAACAGCACCTTTTGTTTCTGCCACTTTT
>NW_005054300.1:18228311-18234437 GCF_000277835.1 Geospiza fortis
CTGCCTGTGCAGGAGTATGTGGGGTGGGGAGGGGTGTGTCCCCCCACTGCTGCTGCATGAGTCTGATGGATCCCACATTTGTTCCATTCCAGAATGGAATAAATGTGACTTGCTAAAGTATCTCCAAATCTGGATCTGAAATCATATTCTTTCAGTTCAAAGCAGGATTATTCATATCGTGAAAACATTGTGATTTGTGCACATAAAGAAGCAAAACAAGAACTTATTATAAACACATTTTGTTCCTGGATGAAAAAAAAAGTACTCATGGGAGAAGGGCTGTGGATTCTTTTGGCATGAGGAGACTATGAAGTCTCTGACAGGCCAGAAAGTTCTCACTGGACATTCTTAAAATACTGGTCAGATTGTCATGCCACTTTTCACACCTGCAATAGCAGTAGCTGATCCTATTTGCCTGTCATAGTTCTCTTCCAGCCCTTTTATTCTAAGTTATTTTCATTATTCAGGCAATCAGTTGCCTTTCCTGAAATGTTGATTTATACTGGATAACATGAAAGAACTGTTTTAAGGATTAAATTGAAGAGTATGTCTGTTAGGCTATGCAAAAATATAGATAGACCATAACTATATTAAGGCTATACACTCAGAAAGAGATATATTGAAAATCACACTCCTGTTTCAGACTCTTTGAATGTTTCTCTTCTTTATTCTGCTCTCCCAGTTTGCACCTATTGAATTCCAATTCTGAAAAAGTTATGCCTTATTAAAAATAGACCAGTGAAGATAGTACTGAAAAAGCAAATTTGGAACTGGAGCAATGCATATCCATGAACAGAAGTTGCTGCATCTGATTAAATCTGTGTCATCCCATTTACAAATGTTCACATCCAGCTGTGCTGTGGCCAGGTTGTGGTCTCTAATGATTTTAGCTAGCAGAATTGGCACTAGGGATATGAATGCCATCCAACCCCAGGCACACATTTGAAGCCTAAACCAGGAGCATGGCTCCCAGGCCTCCTGCCTGCCACAGGAGTGAGCTCTGCTCCCTGTGAGGGGGCTGCACTCCTCTTCTCCGTGCACAGCCCAAGGACATGCCTGGGGCTGGCACCTGCCTGAAAGGGAACAGTAGTGATACTCCCTCACACTGTTTTAAAGATGCTGCTGAAAAGTTCTTCTGAGTGCATTCCATATCTTCTTCCCTGGGCTTAGAAGAGGATCTGGAAGTGATGGGTTTTGGCAGGAGGTCAGTTCTTGTAAATTAATATGTTAAAGTGAAGGGGGACTAAGTAAAAAATGAACATTCTGCTTGGCTTTGTTGTTTTGTGGCCTTTTTCTAGCAGTTTCTAGTTCATGCACTAGATAGCAATTGATCCCAGGTTCCCCAGCAGGTGCCCCAGCTCCAGCTGGAGCAGCAGCACCACAGAGCCAGTGAGGCTTTTGCTGGGCTGCACAGCACAGTTCTGTGGGCTCACGTGGGCAGGCCTCATGTGGAAGAGCTTGCACCCTTGGCACAGACTGTTAGCCAGCAACTTAGCAGAGGAATTACTTCTTCTTGAAGGAGTCTGCAAGCTCTGGAGTCACAGTGATGCACTGCAGACAAGGAATGGATTGGGCTGACTCTTTTTATTATTCATGATTTTTTATGCCTCCATGAGAAACAGTCATGAGCAGTGTGAAACAGAAACATGCAGCTGTGTTTTCCCTGCCTGCTCCTGTGAGGGACATGCATTTTACCTACATGGTTCCTGTGGGTGTCCACAGGACCTGGAAGCTGGAGTGTCTGTACATTACTGCATTAATTTTAGCATTGTACTCATATGGCAACATGAATTTTTTAGGATCCTGGCACAATCAGCCTGTGCATAGCTGGATACTACTCAATTTGGCCACATGCATCAAGGCATGATCTGTTCTTGATAAAACACTCTCCTAATCTATATTGAATGGAATAACATTTTTACACATAACTTGACTCTAAAAATAAAAAGGGAAAAGTATGATCTTGGCAGTCTTGCCATGAATGAAATGGGCAATCCCAAACTGCCAATTTTGGCTTAAAGAACTTGTTACTGCATCTGGCAAAACAGGATCATGAAACACCTGCTCCTCTCCTGATGCTAGTGAAACCTTCAGCAACATCTGCTAAGGACACTAAAAGCTTTGTAGGTGGTATTTTGTATCTTTTTTTAAGTCTTGTATCTCTTTCCACTGCAATCCGGTTTTTAAAACTTCACCTCCCTAAATTTATCAAGGGAACCAAGAGCAGCAGGTACTTTCCAGAGTGAGAGGAAACTTGCAGTGCCTCTGCTGAGATGATCAGCAGGTGCCTGAACTCATCCCTCACTGCAGAGGCTGTACATGCAGATGGCAACAACTCTGAGCCACCATCAACCTGCCGTGGATTTGAACAGTGAACAATGGCTAAAAGACCATGTAATAGTCCCCTGAACTAGGAAATGTGCTCAAAGCCTCACCTGGGCATCCTGCAACTGAGAGTCAGGTGTGAGACACCCTGACACAAAAATGGATAATTGCCCCTAAGCCATACCTCTGGGGAGCCTAGAGCTGCCCCCAGAAAGGAGCTTCATAGCTGTCCTTCAAGGCAGCACCATCTTGGTGTGTTTGGGTAGACTAGGGTTTAATTCTGTGTGAACAGATAAACAAGACTCTGGGAAGAGACAAATTGGCAGCTCTGACCCAGATTTTATACTCAGTCATGGCATTATTCCTGTTTAATTTAGGCATAATAAATTATCCATCCTTTTCTTTAGTTCTGCTTAAAATGGGTCAATTCCTAACACAGTGCTATTAGAAAAGAGCACACAAATGATGAAGAACTGTAAACGTTTGTATTTCTATCCAAAATGGCAGTGGCAATAACTAAAAAAGCCTTGAGCAAGAGTCACCAATTTTGTGCTGCAAAGATCCAAGCAAGTAATCAAATTTATGGCATAATAAGATGGGTGTGATGAGCCTGAGGTGAGTTTGTTAATATGCAAATGAATTTACACATATTATTTAGGGTATTAAATTGTATACATATAATAGCAGGGTACTTGCTACAGTAACCACAGTGAGCGAAAATACTGCAAGGAGATGAGGAACTCTTGACATTTGTGCCCCCTGCAAAATGGCAGGCACTTCTCTTACCTAGGATGATCTTGGAGTTATCATTGGGGAAGTAGGGAACAGCCTGGAGGTTGGCCCAGGTGGCAATGAGAGCCTGAGGAAGAGTCATCAGCTTATTGCTGGACAGATCCAGGTATGTGATGTTCTTGACATAACGAGCAGCATCTGGAGGGACTGAGGTGAGTTCATTGTTGTGCAAATCTAGGAGCCTCAGCTGGGGCATGCCAGCCAGGCTCTCCCAGGGGAATGAGATTAGGTTGTTCCCAGCCAGCCTCAGCTCCTGCAGACGACGAAGGCCCTTGAAGGTGATGCTGCTGAGGCTGCCCAGGGAGTTATAGGGCATCCAGAGGTACTCCAGGTTGTGGAGCAGGTGGAAAGCCTCTCCTGGCACCCTGCGGATGGCTGTCTTTTCTATCCGAAGCTTGCTTGTATCAACAGGGATGTTCACAGGAGGGAGGGTCATCTCTGGGTCATTACACAGCACTGTCCTGGTGGGGAAAGACAAGGATGAGCAAAGAGGTGACTTTCTTTTATTTTGAAATTATTTGAAACCTTATTTTAATGCAAGATTTTGATCTGCCTTTCTATTTTCACAAGATTTCTTCTTGCCGTTTCATTCTTGCTGCTGATCTCTGCATCATCACCATAAATACATCAGCCTGCAGTAATTAACATGTGCCTTCTGACTGCAGAGATCACAGTGTTGTGCCTCTCCTGGAGAGGTGTGAGTCCGAATCTGACCCTTTGAGTGTTCCTGTTGGGTTTTGCTATCAGTTTTTTTTAGAGTCCTTATGATAGCAGTGACAACATTCATGCACAGAGGATTCTAGTGCAAGTTAAAACAAAAGGATCCATAAATTGAACTACAAAAGCCCTACAAAAAGAAGCCTTACTGACATGTGGGAGGGCAAGAAGTTATATAGATTAAGTATGACAGAGAAACTCTGGTTTGAGAAATGAGGATAAGAAAGCCAGCTAACAACTCCTTGGAAATGCTCTGGAGTAAGCTCTGCGTTACTATGGAGGGTGTGTAAAGATGGTAGCAGTCACTGCACTGCAGACACATCTAGTCATGAGAGTGAAAGCACAGAAAATTAACTCTTTGGAAAATGCTATACAGAAAGCAAGACAGATTTATGTGTTTTAATCACTCCTCCCCATTTCTAATCTCTAAAGATCAAGGCCTGAAAATCCTGTGCTGCATTTTGCAGCCTTCATACAAAAAATTGTGACTTGGGATTGTAGAGAGCCATGAGAAATAAAGGGAGACAAAACAGGTCTCTCAGACTGAATTTTAATTTGCCTATCAGCAAGTAGGGGAAGGCAAGTTCTTAACAAAACACCAAGCCACCTGCAAAAGGTAAGAGGTTGGATGGGCATGTTCCAGTCTACTCGCTGAACAAGACACCACAAGAAATGGAATGTGATCAGTCAGGGAACGTTTTCCTATCACACTGCCTCTATAAACAGAATATTACAAAGCTGTCAAAACCAGGCTGGTTTTGGCTGAAAGCAATTATTCTTCTACTATCAACAAAAATATATAACATTGCTGAACTGCTCAAGCAGACTTCCCGGATTTAAATGCTATTTGAGCCTACAGTTAAATTGTTAATTTATAATCAAAACACAGTACATTACTCTCACCCAACACTTTTATTGTGGCATTAAATCCTGCCCACCCTCTGCTGAAGGCTTAGATTTGAGTAAGCTAAAAATCTACCAAATAAGAAAAATCCAGAAATCCACTTTAAATAAAACATTTTACTTTGTGTAGTCCCGTCACAAAATGTTACTAACAGAAAGACCATGGCTGTAAAGCAGAATGCTTCTCATAGTGTCCCTAAATTATGTCAGTGAGCACTAAACATTTAATCTATGGGATAATCTCCTTCTGGTGAGAAATATGAATCATAATACAGAAAAAAGGGTGGCATTATGCTCCTTAAGGGACTAATGGATATTTGCTTCATTATGTATCTTACTAAAATGTACAACAGCTTTTTCCAGTCACTGAGAGGAAATTCCCCTGGGAACTGTGACATTTATGGAAAAATAATTGGCTCTCACGCTGTTGCACTTCCTTTTAGCAATTTCAGGGTACTTGTGTCTCTACCATGCTTCTTCTTACTGTGAAAGTTTCTAGTATTAAATCTATAGCACCATAAAAATGATAAGAAAGACCTATTTCATGGGGTTCCAAAATATGTCATTTCAGTAATGAAAAAATATTTCAATCTAGAAAAAGTTTATTATAAAGGATTTTGCAAATCCTCTATCTCTGTCACAAAACTTCCTCTGCTGTGAACCACACCTTATGAAAATATGAGCTCTATTTTCTTTAAGTCAGATACTTCGTGCTTACCCTTCAGAAGGACTCTTTTATAACAGTCCTCCAGAGAAATGTGTGTTCAATGGCTTTGCATTCAAAGATGGGTGGCCTTCTGATCTTGCCTTCTTTTTTAATGGAAAGTTTCCAGTCTGAGAATTAACTTCTTTGTATTTTTATTTTGTTGTTACTGTCTGGTTTTTTAGTTCATTTTTGTCTAAAGTCTATTGCTATGCCTAAAATCACCAGCTGAAGGATTTTTAAAGCAAATTGTTGGGCTTGTACCACAACATCAATCAAATCTAGTCACACTTTAGCAACAAACCAGCAGAGCAGAATAAAACCTTTTAGAACCAGAATTTTCAGCAGAAAGGTTATATATATATATATATAGTTTAAATTTTATTCCCTTTTTGCCATTACACCAGCAATAATTATGTCACTCCTGTTCTCACAGAGGAGATGCCCGAACGCTTTCTCTGAAATCAGCTTACTGTGTTTTCAGGAGCTAATCCTCTGCAAATATAGCTAGAGCGTGGAGCAACTGGAAAAATAATGGTTACAAAGAGCAGAGACAATATTTTCTCCTGCGAGCATCCTTGGAGAGGAGCAGAACCACCCCCCGAGCCCGCCGCGGGAGCGCCCGGCGTACCTGGCCTTGGTCCCGTCGCCGAGGCTGTGGAAGGCGCCGCGGGCCCGCGGAGGGG
>NW_005054300.1:18234447-18250383 GCF_000277835.1 Geospiza fortis
GCAGGAGCCGCCGGCCCGGGGCAGCCCCGCCAGCGCCCAGCAGCACAGCAGAGTCACCGCCAGCCGCATGGCACCTGGGCATGGGCACACCTGGCTCTAGGCTGCGTGCGGGGCTTCGCCTATTGTTCTGTCCATCGGCCGGTCACATCTTGTTAACTCCCTTTTGTTTTCAGCCACACTGTGATCTTCCAGCCCTCGCTGAGTCCATCAGATAAAAAAGGATAGGCAGGGATTAAGGATGGGGACTTGAGTTATTTTCATGAAGGTGCTTATTGCTTCCCGGAACCACTAACGGCATTTCTTCCTTCAGCAGCCCCTTCAAAACACCCTCCTCTGGCAGCCTGGGGCTCTCATGTAAGAAAAAAGCAAATCTATTTTTGGGGGACATACATCACAGGCAAGATAACTGTAATCTGACCAGGAATTAGCAATAATTTACTTCCTCGCAGAGGTATTGGTAAAATTTAAAAGTTATTTGTGCTAATGGAATGTAAGCCTTCTATCTAAGAACACTAATATATATATATATATAGTGATGCTATTAAAAGGCTTTATTTTCTTTTAAAGACTCCTAGTTGGATAAAGCAATTATTGAACTGTTGGCAACAAGCCTGCTACTGCTAAACAGTTAATAACCCAGTAAATATGTACATATTTCAGTTTCTGCCAGGGCTAGCACACACCTGCAGGACTGACCACTGGCTCTGACTCACTGACACAGCTAAGCTCAGGTAAGGGCCCCTTCTGGGGAGTGCCACCTGATGCAGAGCTGAGTGGCAGGAATTCAGGAATGCTAAGAACAGCTCAGCTCTCTCTTAAGGTCAGCTGAAGACACCTCACTTTTCCAGCATTCCTCCCTGTTGCGGTCCTGTTGTTTTCTTTTTGGCATACATAATGAGAAGGTACCACTCAGAAGTGCAGCAATAACACACCTGTCTATATACAAACTACCTGAGGGTTAATGACTGTGCTTACGTCAGTGTTGTTCCTAACGAAGATTGCTCACCAGGATTTCTGGAGTGGAGCTCTTCTCATGCAGAGTTCAACCTGTGTTCTTCAGAATTAAATTATGCTGCTGATTTTTCAGTAATTCTGGGTAATGAACTTTCAGTTTCAAGGTAATCTAGAGTAGTTTGGGGCTAACTATTAAACAGACATTTTATGGTGCCATAGTTTCACATAAGCTTGTTTCACATGAGCTTGTTTCACAAGTTATTCCGATAATTAATTAAGGCTTGCAGAAATAATTTATTGAGATGATGGCCCAAAGGATTACTTTTGCCCCTGCTGTTTTCACATTCTACATTTACTGTTGTTCAAAGAGAAATTCAAGTATCTTATTATTTATTTCTGAAGAGATGAGAACATAATGCAGTGCTGCTCATTAACTGTCCATAGTTATTCTCTCATTGACTTCCATTAGGTCCCATTTCTAGATTTAATGATTTCTCAGTTCCCGTAATGATCTCCAAGCTAAGACCAAGCTTATTGGTTTTTTTTAGTGTACTCATTGGTCAGCTTGCCTTGCTGCCCAGACTCTGCCTCAGCTCAATACTTACAACATTGACTGAAACATCTGAAGTTAAATTCCACTTGAAAAGGCAATGCAACATAATTAACCTCTTGCATCTGTTTTCTTTTCAATGCATCTGATAAAGTAGTTTCCCTCCATTGGAGTTCTTGGATAATAAACTTGTAGAAAGCAGGACTGTATTGTAAGGTTTGCTTTCGTGAACCTCAATTTTGCTTTACTAATGAAACATTTAATTTACCACTAAATGTCAGGAGCAGTAGAAGTAAACTGAATTTGTAAAAATCAACAGCAATCAATAAAGCATACCTTAGCAGCAGCTAATGCTCTGCACTTTGTCAAGAAAGCTGCTATTTACTTAACATGACAGAGTCACTTCTGAGCAAGAAAGTGAAAGACCTGGAGGTGGGCTGAGAGATTAATAAAACCAGATAAATAAAAGAGGTAACATTAACAGGTTTCACATCTTGGAGTGTATTCACAAATGTGTCTCTGGAAGGAGGAAAAGGGAGGGAGAAGGATCAGTCAACTATTAAGCCAGTTATGTTTTATCAGCACTTACATGTTGGAGTTTTCCCTCCCTGTTGACTGGATTATTTTATAATCCTTCATTGACACATCACCACCAAATGATGGGTTAACCATCAAGGCACCATGTTAGGCTTGATCTGAATGGTCAAGAGAATGAGTCTGCCCTCACCCTGCAGAAGCTCAACAAGAGGTTCATCAGGAGGGTAGGCTCAGGTAGGCTTTGGACATAAGGAACTGGAAGAGAAAGAAGTGGAGGAGGCAGGCCTTGGTGCACAGGGAGCAGATATATTCCCCTGGTTTCCAGGCTGCATAGATCATAGCATCACACAATGGTTTCATTTGGTATGGAAGGGACCTTAAAGATCACCTGGTTCCAAATTTGCTGTAGTGGGCAGGGACAACTTCCACTACTACCAGTTGCTCAAAACCCCATCCAGCCTGGCCTTGAACACTTTCAGGGATGGGGCATCCACACTTTCTGTGGCCATTCTGTTCCAGTGCTTCACTGCTTCATAAACAGTAGACAATTTCTTCCTAATATATAATCTAAACCTTCTACACAAAATTCTGGTCTATCCTGAAGCACTGTTTGCAGTACAACAGCTTTCTAGATTTTCATGGTATTTTTAAGGCTTAAGTGCATTACCTCCTCCCAACTACTGAACAGTTATTCACTCATTATGCTATCCAATGTAAAATCAACACTCATTAGATAATTTCCCTGTAAGTGCAGATAATATTTATTTGAGACTTTAAAATCAATACCACATTTTGCAGTGCAGAGTAAAAACATTTTTTTCCATGACAGACAATTCCATTCCATAATGAAACTAGTGGGAGTTAGGCTCTTTACTTACAGTTCTTCACTCCCAATCATAAAAATTGTGCTCCTTGCTGTTTACTTAGGAAGGGAAATAAACAGTTTCTTCTCTGCACCAAACTAAAAATATCAGTTGTAGGAAAAAACATAGAAAGAAGCAGTCAGAAAGTGTCATTCATCTGAAGTGTAAGAATTTGTTTTGCATTCTCTGAGAAGAACCAGATCTCCCGTTTATTTTTGATGTAAATAAATGCAAAGCAAATGAGGTGAAAATCTACTGTCAGCAAAGTTCAGCTGTATTCAGCCATGGCAGTCTTTCTTATCTTTCTTAGGTGGGGTTATAAATCAGAGAAAAAAAATTGCTTTGTATTTAACAAGATTACATTAATTATTTAACATCATAGTTTCAATTTTTTTCCCAGAAAAGCCAGAAATGTTTTATCAGAAGATTCTCCTCACAAACTCTACAGCTAAACCTGCATAACAAACACAGCATGCTCCACTAAGTTGCTCATTTTTAATATGGCAATTGGACAGAATTTATTTTTATTTCTTTTCTCCATATACTTAGAAAAATAATGGCCTAAAGCAAATCAAACAGCATATATTAGCATAAATGAAAGCTATAAAATACCTTATTATCATGATTTTGTATGAAAGATTTTATTAGCAGGCAACACAGACCAGACATTAAATCAATTTCATTAGGTAAATGCACCTCCAAGAAGCTTCTGGCAGGGCACATGTAAAGTGGAAAATCCTTGCCACTGATGCAAGCCGAGCGCACGCTAATGCATGACGTCATTGTAAATTGGATCTTGCACTTAATGCTGATGAAGGCAGCTCCTCCAGACCTGTAGGACCAAAGTCATTAACAGAGCTCTGGACATGCTGAAGAAATAAAACAAACCCACACAGCTTTTGGCATGGCACATTACAAGCCTATCAGTGGTAGTTGTTTTGTGCATATTTACCATGCTTGTTACAGCCAGTGCAGAAGAGCAGATGTGAGGGCAGAGCTCTGGCCCGTGGGGAGATAAACTCACACACCTCCCTCACTGCACCCATTTGTGTCCATGCAGCAGAAGCCGCCATGAGGCCCCACCATGGCCAGCAGTGCCCAGCAAGGCAAAGTCTGGCAGAGGATGGAGGGGTGTAACCCAACCCCCCTGTCTGCTCCCTCTGCGCTCAGGCACCGACAGAGGCCTCGCCCTGGCTGAGGCAGATGTGAAGGGCTGAGCAGAGCCTCCAGGTCCAGTGGAGAATGAGCCCCTCAGCAACCAGTGAGGTAAGCTGGACACAAACTCTTGCCTCACCTTAGGGGAGGAGTGGGCCAGCCACCATGGCCATAGTTCTTCTACTCTTCTTCTACAAATGCTCCACAGCAACAGGAAAATTCCACCAGGATAGGACATTCAGGGCCCCAGAGCGAAATTCTCTGGGACAAACCCTTTGTGAACTCCTCTACAGAGGGAAAGCAGCAGAACAACTGACTATCAGGGATTACCAAAACATACACCTACAACAGCATAAATGTCTGTCCAGCAGCATCATTCTCACTGAAAAAAGTACTGTTCTCTGAGATGCCTCAGCCACATCCACATCCACAATAGTCCAGTTAAATGACTAGACATACCATGGTCATAATCTGAAGTATTTTAAATGAGTGAAGCTTTCTTAGGTTTATATTCCTGGTCCCTATGTCTATTGTACCTTTATTGCCTAAAATCCAGTGCAGTTCCCTCAGTTCCACAAAATCAGGTAACTCTGGGCTTAGCATCCTCAGCTGCATGACAGAGGGGCCCATGCTGTAATATTGCTGACTGCAACCACCTTTTCTGATTTGGACCTTAATAGTATTAGTCTAAGCCCAGCAGAGTCACCTCTGCTTAGGAAACAGTGGCTGTTTTATTTTGCTTCTTCAGGCATGCAAAACTTCCAGCATTGTTTATCTGGCTCCTGAATGCAGATGGAGCACAGTGTTTTACACAGCAACCCTCTGCCCCCTTGCCAGACTGACAGTCACTGGCTTTCCTACTCTGATTTACCTGAACACAGCCCCGAGATTTTCCAGGCTGAGTACTTTGTGGCAGTTCTAGTAAACCTCTTGGAAGCTGCAATGTTCCAGAAACTTTATTAACTTTCTAGCCTGGGTGGATATACATATATTTATGAATTACATATTCCATTTACAGTGAATTAAGCTACCTGTCTGTGGAGAGGTAACTCAAACAGTAGAGGCAATGCTTCCCAGCTCTACAGGAAGCTCTGACTCTCGAAACACTGAGGTGCAGCAGCAGGCAGGAAAGCCAGTCCCAGTGCTGCCTGGTCACAGGTGTTGCATCTTATGGAGCCAATCACAGGGCTAATGTGTGATATTTGGGGAGCAGGTGATGGATCTGTGTCCTTTTCTGAAGAGACTTTCACACAGCACTGCTCTGACTCTGAAGCAGCCCCTCCTGGCTTTCTTACTTCTCACCAAGTTTAAAGCTCCTTCATTTTTCTGAGCACAGCCAAGGAGCTTTCCCCAGATATTATCTCTGACCTTGATGCTTTCTCTGTACTTGCCAGTGAGTCCTTTCCTCCACCTTCCTCTGCACAGACAGCACCTCCACCCCTGGCCCCATCCTGCCCTGGGTCCCTCACACCCTCCCCACCACACCTGGGCTGCCATGCTCCGTCCCCAAAGCACAGCCCCTGGCTCCTGCCTGCCCCCAGCAGCCTTGGCCCTGCCCAGGCCTTCACCACTTCATCTTCCTCCAACAGCTCTGAGACAGGTGCAGAGAAAATCAGATTGAGCAGAGTGCTATACTGTGTTACACAGATTGTTGAGGAGAAGGGTTATTGTGTGGCTGCAGGCATTTCCAGAGGGCTGATGCCCATCCACACACTGGTGTGATGCCTTTTTCTCTGCATCATCCCTCCTAGGGCCAGCACCAGGTGCCTATTTACAATCTGGGTCATATTCTCTACCACCCCTACCAAACTGAAACAAATTTACACAACTGCAACTAGAAGGTCTCCAGACAATACACTTTCTGTTTCCTTTCTTTGGCAAGAAGCCTTTCCCATGAGGACCAAGATTACCACTCATTTCAGTGATACCACTGCAGTTCTGGGTGACTGCATTCCCAGCCTGCTTCTGCTGAAATGCTGCCATTTTTCATTTAAAGGCATATTTCAACATAGAAAGTCAAATTTGGCTAAACCTGAATCAGAAGAAAGGATTAGGAAGGCAGAGGAATAATAACACATCAATTTAGCTAAGTTCTTGCTGTGAATATAAAATACTGTGTCAGTAATCTGCATTGATTCCTTGAAGAAAATTCAGAGTGCATGAGCACTCTGTTATCTTTGCACTGCACCTTTTTTGTTGTGCTTGTACCAATGCATATTTTACAAAGATTAATATGCTCCCACCAAACATATACAGTTCTATGAAATCCACAGGGACATCTGGCAAGAACCTATCATATATTTTTTCTGTGTATTCCTTGCAAACAGATTAGTAACCAGTGAAATATTCTTCAGCAAGAGGGTAAAAGGAAATGGATCTGTTATTGATGCAGAAAGGAGATCAGTGGAATTCAAATTATGAAGTTCTAGGATAACATCAGGTTGAGCAAAAGACCTTTCCCCCTCAATTTGGAAAGAGCAAGTAGCTATTGAAAGAGTGCATAAAATAGAAAGGCATCACAAAAAACTTTATCACTAAGAGTTAATGAGTGTCTTTGGCAAACCTGTTATCATTTGCATGTTTCCCCTGACTTCACAGGAATACACGATGTGAGGTTACCTCTTACATAAAAAGGGCAGCAAGGAAATGAATGCAGCTTTGTTTTACCAACTGGAAAAAGAGCTATCATTAGAAGATTCTATCAAAGTCAGTAATTTATTCCTTATTTGCACCTCCTCTTTGCTTGAAGAAAACCATTTACAACCTAAACTTAAAACTGAAGTTAGCAGCCATATTGGACCATATATCATTCCATACTATCTCAATATACCCTTAGGAAGTCAGCTTAACACAGCATCAGCAAAAGAGTTAAGAGACTGATGCAGGAAGTTTCTGTTGTCATGAATTTCACGTGAGTCAGATGCTGAACTGCCACTGGAAAGTTTGCCTATGACTGACTTGTGCAATTAGACTCTGCACTGATAAATTAAATGAGATTTAGACATGGAAATTGTTAAGATATTTAAAGAAAAGCAGTCAACAAGTTAATAATAATCATTCTAATAAAGGTCTGTTAAATC
Organism: Geospiza fortis; assembly: GCF_000277835.1. Classification (NCBI taxonomy): domain Eukaryota; kingdom Metazoa; phylum Chordata; class Aves; order Passeriformes; family Thraupidae; genus Geospiza; species Geospiza fortis. The sequence goes on from NW_005054300.1 coordinate 18,241,587, forward strand.
CAAGAGGACTGGGGTAGTAGCCTAAAATAAAAATAGTATTGGAATGAGCAAAGTTTGCCCCACAGACTTTGATACACTCCACAAAAACTCCCAGCAGTGTAACATATCTGGGAGATTTGCTTGGGAGCGAGGTGAAGTACAGTGGCAGGCAACCAAAAGTACCTGACAGGCCTCAGGAGGGCAGTTCAAATATCTGTGTCCTTTATCCCCAGTCTGGAAGAGCTGTGCAGCTTTATGTTGCCAAGCATTACAATGAGCCATCCATTTTCAGAACTATCACACTAGGAAGATTTACAGCACATTTACAAGATCTAGCACTAATTTTTTTGCAAGAACATACAATGGATCACTATTAAAACACAGGTTTATATCATTCATTTGCCATGCTAGGAGGCAGGACTGTCACCTTCTTTGTCATCAAGACATGTAGGTGAGTGAAAGGCAAACATAACAATGGATTTATGTGGTGCAATGTAATTTTACTCTGCTTAAACCAAATATCTGTACAGCCTAACAAATATCATCCCCTCCTGAATTCTACTTCAAAATCTAAGAGCATATCCATCAAGGCAATTACCTGCATCAAAAAGAGCTGTAAATTGAATACCAGAGATCAAAAAAACTCAGCAAGATGGTTTCACAACAGCCTTGAAGCTCTAATCAGTTCTCCTGGGCATCACAGCCTTTAAGCACAGATTTCATGAAAACTGCAAAAAATCCACCATCTTCAACCAACGCCCTGATTGTAAATGCACCCCTGAATGGAAACTTCACCATGTAGTCAGGAGAGCTGAGCAAGCTCTGGTGGCATCTGGAGTGAATTCACTCTGCCTGAGACCTCAATCAACAGGGAGCCAGGTCAGCACAGTGTGAGGCCTGAGCTGAGGGAAGCTCATATCCCCTGTGCTCATATCCCTTTCTGCTCCCATTTTGCAGTAGGATTATCAGGATGAAGAAAGTTACATATCAAAGAAGCAACTGTCATGCTAGTGGCACCTTGTTAAGGCAATGAGCTGGAGGCTGGACAAGCTGCAGGCTGCAGGTACTCCAGAGCCACTGTGCACCCAGACTCCAGCCCCCAAACATCTCCAAAAGGACAGTAAGGTGATTCCTGTCAGTGCTCACCACTGAGTAACTCACTCACGTCCTTGTATGTTTAGGGCCCCAAATCAGTAATTTGTGTTTGTCTTTAATCAAGCTGGGCCAGTGTGCATATTAATTTAAGCCTCAGTTACAAAAAGGAAATATGTTAATATACAGAACAATCATTGCCAGAAAAATACACTGGCCAGTTCCTAAAAAAATGGGTGAGGGGAAGATCTACAAGCTGCAGAAATTATTGGTTCATACTTTTCCTCTAATTATCAACTCAATGAGTGCCCCTTTGTTTTTCAGATCACTCCCCAATTACATGTTTCCTTTGTTCCACAACATTTAATTCTTTTCCAGTGTTGCAAAATTAACTGGACAGGTTTCTTAATCTTGTGTCTACAAAGAACTTGTTGTAATTGCCATGAATGCTTTCATTTTGCTGGTGTCTGAAATACGATTTGCAGGGGAAGGGGGAGTGCGGGTTGATGCTAGTCCCATCATTAATAACATTCCTGCAGGGATTGTAGTGGTGGGAGTAAAAACCCCAAAGCTTTTATATAATAACAGCATGTGTTTGCACGTGAGCTGCTCCTTTAAGAAGCCTTGGGCTACTGGAAGTAGAGAGATCCAGAGAAAAGGCAGCCCCACAGCTGTAACAGAGGGCAGAGGTTAAATCTTTTGGCATATTTACCATAAGAATGGTCACTGCACACCCTCTCCCTGAAGGCTTCACTGAAATAGAAGTGTTTGCCATTGGCACTGCCCTGCTGGTAGAAGGTAAGTTTGGTGTGGGACCTCGGCAGCAAGAAGATTTTTTTCCTCCTATTATTTCTGGTAAGAGGGGGAAGGAAAACTGAAGTGAATAGCAGCATTTGTGATATGCTGACCCTGGTAACTGTGGCTACATCACCAGTACTTCTGGTGAGTAAATCAGAGTGAGCTGCAAGCTCTTTGCTTTGCTGTGAAGATCTGCACTCTATGCATAGCTGTGGCAGTGAAGTACTTGCTACTCAGCTCTCTTCTCAGGAATTTGGGATGTAGTATTTTGCTGTTGACTTTTAAAGGCAATTTTATCTTCCTCTGGGGAAAGAAGTTGAAATGGCTGATAATCTCTCAATAAAATTGGGCTGCTTGTTTTGTGGGTTGTGATGGCTGTCTTACAATCAAACATGATTGCTCCAAAAAAACCTGTAAACTGTTAGCATACATCCAGACTGCATTGGTAGCAGTGTAATTAATGGCTGCTGGGTAAAAGTAACAAACCATATCAATTTAATTTAGCCAATGTGATCTTTTCTTAAGGTATATTCCACTTATTGAGAGACTGCAACAAAAATGTGAATTTATATCTACCAGGCAGCTAGCAAAGGCTCATAGCTAGGATAATGTTGGTGTCAGTCCCAGGGCCTGGGATGCCATTCCTGCATAGTGCTGATCAGAGGGGGATGTGAGAATTGTGGGGCCCAGCAGCAGAGGATGAGAAGCTGTGAGCACCCTCAGAGTGGGATAAATGCTCCTTAGCTCACCCCATGAACAAGGAGCTCACCTTTGCCTTGCACCTGAGCTTGTATCTGGCTGCAAAGGAAACCTGGAAATGCTGTCACACACTCTTCTTTGGAAGAGAGAGGGAAAAGCTTCTTGCCCAGGGGCAGCTGCTGCCTAAACAGGGCTAAGCCTGGCCAACAGTCCCTGAGCCATGTGCACAACCTGGCAGGACCTGCACTCCCATCCCAAGGGGCAGGAAGCAGCAGCAGGACAGGGACAGTGCTGGGGGCTGGCAGAGCCCCAGAGCTGGGTCCTGGTGGGGACCTGCCTGTGGCACCACAGCCCTGCCAGCCCTGACCTGTACCAGGGGCTGCAGCCTGCCAGGGTCCTGCAGCTGTGGAAGTTCCAGCAAAGAGCCCTGTGGTAACCTTCAGTTAATACTAGGTGTAGCCTAATACATTTATGGTTTGCTAAACACAAGTATTTTCCATAGGGTTTTAGGCAGAATGTGCCCAGTAGATTGGCAGTAAAACTTTGTTATTGTCATCTGGGTTAGAAGACCAAGCTAAACATCAAGGATTAATTCACTTTCTGAAACACTCTGAGACAAAGGTGATGAAGACCTCTTCTTTTCTTAAGGCAGCTTCTAAGTGCAGTTTGCAAAGAAAGGTTGTGGTGAAGAGTAGCATTCACTTAATTAAGTGAACATATTTGCTGATCTAAAAATGAAAATGCAATGCTTTTTTAAAAAAATTAGTAAGTTCTCTATTTGTGCACTCATGCTGACCTTCAAGAAAGTAGAATCTGGTAAAGCCTGAGGCTTCCAAAAAGAGGGAAAAGACAGAAAAAATCTGACATAGTAATAACTCTTCAGCTCAACTCTAAATATGCTCAGAACGCATCTCTCCTGAAGGCTTCTCTGCATTTGAGAGAGTTGACAGCAGTTTTACCCTGTGGGTGGGAGGTAATCTGGCAGGGAGGAAATAAAAACAGCAGATCTCAAATGGCTCCAAATATTTCTCCTGGAAATATTTTGTTATATGTTGTGCAATGATAGACACACATCAGCTGTTACTATGGTTATGCCATCAGCCATTAATGCAATTAAGGTAGAAGCAGGATTTCTGACTAGGAAAAAATCATCCATCTTATGTAACTGCAGAATTAAGACAATAAGCATAAGTAACTACACTACTTTACTGAATTAGGGGATATGGATTTTTTCTGTGCTGCAGCATTTCTTTTTCGAAGAAGGACACAAAGACGTAGTGCCTCTCATCTAACTGAGACTTAGAGACTGGATGTTGAGTCAGATCCTCATCAGAGCTAAAATAATTCAGGTCGCCTTGAAAAGGGCATTAAAGGACAAAGCTTGAGTTTAAACCAGTGAAGGATGGGCTTCAGAGTGGAACAGCTCTGTGCTGGGGGAATAGCTTGGGTTGCTTGGATCCCTCCCTGAAGAACAACATAAACTTTTTTTTTTAAATCTATCAGTGACTGCTTTTCATAATTAGATTATTCCTTTCCATGTATAGTCTGTTGACGAGGGACAGTAATAAGATTGAGCTGGTGTAATTCAAGCAGTGTGTAGGCTACCCTGAGACAGAAGCCCAAAGGGAGGCAGGCTGACTGAAACATGGTTGAGGGATTTCTGTGCTTAAACAAAAAGGACTGCTACAATGGATATTAAATACAAATCATTTTTCTAGCAAAGTCAGGCCTGAACATGTGCACACCAGCAGTATGTGCTGGCTGTCAGCTCTCTTGTAACTGCCTCCTCTGCATCTCACTCGCTCTGAACCCTGAACCATGTGTCCCTGCATGGAGCCTGACAATCCAGTTTCTCTTATTATAACAAAAGGCACAATTACAAATAAGATCAAACTGCTTCTGCTCCACATGACTGAAGAAGTCTGAAGCACTGGCTTCAGCTGTCACCTATGACTTCTCTTCTGAAAGCCTTTGTAACTTGCGTGCAGACTGACCACTACAGATATATTCCCCGTGCATAAGATTCCACTGTAATTATTGTTCTCTCATCAAAGAAAACAGCAGTATCATTGTAGTTATTTTCAGTTTCCAGTTGAATCACACCAAACAATTCTGTCTTTCAGCCCTGCTTGGTTTCTGTCTGAATGGCTTGACAATTATTTCTTTCCGCAAAATCAAAGAGCTGCGGACGCCCAGCAATCTGCTGGTTCTCAGCATCGCCCTGGCCGACTGCGGGATTTGCATCAACGCCTTCATCGCTGCCTTCTCCAGCTTCCTCAGGTATGGCACAGAGGTTTTCCTAAAGCATGTTGGGAGAGCCACATGAAAATCAGCACCTTAAGTTTTAAGAGGTCTAACCAATTAAATGGCACTCTTTCTACCATAAGTCATAGCCAAACTTCTCATTCCCTCAATCCAAAACAATAAAACAAAACCCTACATGGTTCTATGGCAAGTAGAAAAGCAGATTTTACTGCATAACATCACTGACAGATTGTAAGACTGACTAGAGAAGACATTTAGCCAGACAGCCTTACCAGTGATTATAGAAACTACTTGAATATCAAAATATCACTTTACTAAACTGCTAGATTGACCCTAAATTTGTCTGCAAGTCTTTATCTGTTTGTTGTGTTGCACTGACTTGCACACATTGACAAACTGGCTCCTCACAAAGGAGGCAAATCTTGAAGGTCTGGATAATTGGATGAAATGTAGATTTCAAATTTAAAAACCCCACCTTTTTAATACACAGATGCAGGATTATATTTTCTTCTCAGTATTAAGAGTACAAATAGCTGTTGTACTGTAAGAGACACCACAGCAGGAAAAATGCTGGCAAATGCCTAAAAGCAAGCACAGTAACATTTTTCACAGTGTTTCTCAGACAGATTCTCAGGACAAGCACAGGCTATCATTTTACCCTCTCTGTTAATGCAATTTCCAAACATGTCTTCACCTTTTCTATCATTTCCTTAACACATTCCTTGTTTGTTGACAGATACTGGCCCTATGGCTCTGATGGCTGTCAAATCCATGGATTCCATGGCTTCCTAACAGCCCTGGCCAGCATAAGCTCCAGCGCTGCCGTGGCCTGGGACCGATACCATCACTACTGTACAAGTAAGGGCTGCAGTTTCCCTCCAACCTTACCCACGTGCTGCAAAAGGCAGCTGCCTCAGGTTTCTGAGAATCAAAGCAAGCACATACTTATTATTTGTGTATTTTATATATAAGTTTGTTTTCCTTACATACTAGATACAGCAAATATAAACAGTTTCTCTAAAGGACCTCTTCCCATACAGGGGAAATTATCAACCACCTTCAGGAGATATTTCCTTGTCCTGACCACATCCAATTTGTGACCCTCTTGCCATGCTTTCTTTAAATCCATAAGTAAACTTTAAAACAAAATCCCATATAAAATCCAATTCCTCATATTGAAGAAAAATCTATTAATCTTGGGCTTTCATCCAACACCCTGCTGTGTACCAAACAGATCATCATGTCCATGCAGAGTTTACTAATGACAGGTAAGTTTGGTGTAAGCAGAGAGCCGCCTCTGCAGACACAGTGGCTGGAACAGAGCCCGTGCAGAGGCATGACTGGGCACACAGAGCTCAGCAGCCCCTTTGTGCAACACACAGGCATTTTGGGGCGCAAGAGACTTTTTTTTGCCCACAGAGCCTCCATATGATTCCAGCAGCAAATGGCAAAACACACCCAAAGCACATAGGGAATATGGTCAGTCTGATGATCCTGTTGAGGAAAGGCTGCCAATGTTTTTGTTCTGCAATTTTTGCGGGAATCCAGCTCAGGCAATGAAATGTATTTTTTCATGTCTAGACAAAGGCCCCAAATAATGCAGGCTGTGAGCTAAATCCATACTAACACCCCTTGGACACTGAAATGCATTTGGAGCTGGAAGAGGAGCATCTGTATTTTACAAGAGAGAGCCTGAAAATAAGCATCTCTGAGAAAGACATTTTACTCTCTGCCACATTGACTTTAATGCTTTTGTGTCATGCACTCCTCCAGTCAAGAACATAGACTACATTAAGAGGACAGAAGGACCCTTAGGGCACGAGCTTCTTTACTTTGCTCAAATTGTTACTTACTGATGGCCAAACATGGCTCCTAAAGCAAACATTTTGAACAACAAAACTAAAAACCCAGAAGGTGCTCATGCCCTGTGGTTATTCCAGGAAAACCAGCCCCTTCTAGTTCAATTCTTCACATGCTGATTGCAAGGAAGATTAAGTCATATTTCATAGATGTGCTGCACCAAGCCCACAGGCTATACTGTGTTCTCAATCCATACATTAAACTCCTGTTGACACTGGTGTGAGCAGCATGCCTGTACAGAAGGTACAAAATACCTTTACCTAATACACAAAGCTATCAGCTTTTTATCTTCATTCCCCAGAATCTGCTACTCCTTCCAAGCTCAATTACATCATCCCCAGTTTTTTGTTACATCCTAACAGTTTCCCAAGAAAACCTTCATTGTGGCATTCCTCAGCTTGGCACTTGATTATTCACTATCCTTATTTCTGGGAAGAAAGAGCTGGTGAGAATGTGAGATTACTACGATGACAGGATAACTTAGGACTTTACAACCATTCTGGATGCTAATACCATAAATTTGTTCACCAACATTCTGAAAATTGACCAAGTTTTTAGATTTGGAAGTCAGCACAGCCCTAAGTGACAAAGCACTATCTTTAAAGTGTATTGATGACTAGACAAGTCCCTCAGCAGAAATCAGGTTGGTGTTGCTTGGCATATAAAAGAAAATAGTATTATCACCCCATGTGACAGAGAAGGTCAGGATATTTTACTCTCCCCTCTCTTGTTTTTAATGATATGCACAAAATAAGCTATTACACATTACAGTTTTCTTACTTCTACAAAAATTGAATACTTGTGAGCGCCAGTGACTGGTGCTTTTTGCACTGCAGATAAAGTAGGTGTTAAACACCTCTTTTATTTATGACTGATATATATTTTTCCTTGTCTGATTTTCAGATATTTCTGTCTTTGACAAACTTAGCTAATTTTAAATTATGCATGCCATTAAGTTTGGTACAAGCCATATACTGTCCTGGTATATATTATAACTTAATATTATACAGCTATTATAACTTAACCATTTGCAAGAATGAGAAAAAGGGACTATTTTTCCCCTCCATCATAGAAAATCCTGTTGACCTTTTATTTCAGACACTCCTTTTGAACAGCAGACTGAAATCTAGCTGAAAGGTAGCCCAGTGTCAGAGATGTATTTTTCAGTCTGTGAAAATCAGCTAAATGTTTGAACGAATCATAAATCTTACAAAAATACATTCATAAATGTTTCCAAAGACTAAACCCTGAGATATAGTTATGATTATATCACTGAAAATTGGCTTTCATGATCAAAAGGATTAAAGTTCCATGCTCTATCTAGTACTTGCTAGAAGTTCATCTTTTGGCATCACAATTTTAGTAATCTTTGACTGATGAGGGAGCAGTCTTTCTGTTCCAAAGCAATTAGAGAAATCATTTAAATTTCCCTGTATCACTATTTCACTGTGTGGAAACGAGAGGCTTGCCTTTTGCTTTTCAAAGAGAAAAAACCAAAGCACAAGAGTGATCGGACTTAATAGGACCAAACTGCCAGCACAGGGCCCTAATTAAGAATTATATGTGTAAGCATATGCTGCACCCCATACACATGCATTTAATTGAATTAGGACCTACATAGCTATTACATCAAATTTTATCAGGCCAAGGAAAGGCATTTAAGGTAAAACAATGGCCTGCTGTGTGCAAAAACAACTGAACTGCTCCCAGCTTGTGCTCTTGCTTTCAGCCTTCTCAGAGGAGGATATTTTTGTCACATGAGGACAGCACAATTCTTTCACCGTTCTTCTGGTGAAAGTGGTTTTTCTGAGTAAAACTAAAATAATCTCAAGCTTGTTTAATTTTACATGCCTACGTATTTAGCTACTTATGATCTGTGTGTAAATATTTCTGAAGGGTCAACCAGCAGCTGATTTCACCAGGTCTAAAAATAAATGCACCTCATCCCCAGTCCTTCACCTCTCAGGGAAAGATCAGAATCGGCCTGAATCTTCCTGCCTGCTGTCATGATGCTGCTGTCTAAGGGCAGACAAAAAGATTGCTTCCCAACCTCAGTGAAAATTACATCATTACTTGTCCCCAATGGGAGATTGGATTAGGAAAG
>NW_005054300.1:18250707-18287114 GCF_000277835.1 Geospiza fortis
GAAAGAGTGCTGGAGAATGTCACTGTTCTCCTTGCTGCTGCTGCTGGCATCACGGGCTGCCCAGCGTGGGCATGATGACAGACGCTGGCCTCAGTAATTATCCAGACCCTTCTACATGCAAGCAGTGAGGCTAGTACAATATCCTGCAGCAGCAAGGAAGCCTGCCTGCCTTCTCCATGAAGAAATACTTCCTGTGTCTTCTCAAGTCTCCAATCTTCCATTACATTCCTATAGTATTTGATGGCATCGGATGAGATAGGCACAAGGGAACACTTTATTATAAAATTATTTTAAAATTACTAATGCTGAGCTTCACATTTCCTGTTATGGGCTAAGTGATGATCTTAAGGGCAAAATTACTTGTCCAGTAGTATTTTTAGAACAAGCTCTGTTCTAGGGTTGTATATATATATTCACATACGTAAATTGATGACCAGTAATTTTAGAACAGGGTATATGAGATATCCACACCCTCCTGGCCTGGCAGGAAGGAATAGCGCAGGGGCTGGGGAGTGTGTGCAGAGTCGCATTTCTGACCTGCCCCACACTCTGCAATTGGACTCAGTTTCTTCAAACACTGTTTATTGCATCACCCTGTTCATTCTACTTGCTGCCTCATCTGTGTCCTTAAACACATTCCCAAAACACAAGAATATAATGTTTGTAACAGCAGCTGTATATCCAGTGTGGTACAATGCTGAGTAGCAATACAGCATTTGTCTAAGTAAAACACACAAAAGGGAAGTACAGTTTGCTGTTTCCTAAAAGCTTTCTTCATATTTTATGGAAGACTGATTCCTCCAAACTCAGGTCAGCTTCAGGACACAAAGCACAAACAACTGCTTGTTTCTGCCTGAGGCCCAAGGGCCTGACAGCTGTTTCCAGTGGTTTTGTTCAGGGCATGGAGACCCCCTTTCCTCTTCCCACAGGAAGCAGGCTGCAGTGGAGCACAGCTGCCTCCATGATGGTGTTTGCATGGCTGTTTGCTGCCTTCTGGTCCGTGATGCCCTTGCTGGGGTGGGGAGAATACGACTACGAACCCCTCCGAACCTGCTGCACCCTGGACTACAGCAAAGGGGACAGGTGAGGGCCAGGGCCAGCTCCCACAGGAGCAGAGTGGAGGCTGCCATCCCCTAGGATGGCCTTGGTGGCACACAAAGCTCCCAGCTGTGCCCAGCACTGTTCCTGGGGCAGATGTCCTTCCCCGGCAGCTGGGACAAGGCACCACCCCAGGCTGCCTGGACTCACATGGTGGCACACAGAACAGCTAAACTCAGATTCCTCTGTGGGACAGCTTGGTGCTCAGCTTTCTGCCATTCCCCCACTCATCTATACGCTGCATCCTCTCTGGGTTTAGGGCTTGAAACTCTTTCAGAATAGTTTCATAATATTTTCATAATAGTTTCAGAATATTTTCATAAAGCTTTTGGCTTTATGCAGGCCAACACAGATGTCTGAGTAGTGGTGTTTGGGTTTAGAATACAAACACCTGTTGTGATTTTCTACAAGACTATCCATCCCACACACAATAGCATGGCACAGCTTAACTGGCCTCCAGCAAATGCTGCACCTGAAGCATGTTGACAAAAGTGGTTTTAGCAATTTTTGAATTACAATTTGGTAAATACTTACAGCAAGTTTACATAAATGCACTAGACTTGAATTAACACCCTCTTTTTTTCTTCCTTCCTCACCTTTCCCAGAAACTATGTCACATTCCTTTTTGCTCTGTCCACTTTCAATTTCATGATCCCAGGCTTCATCATGCTGACAGCCTATCAGTCCATACACCAAAAGTTCAGGAAAACTGGGAACTTTAAGGTAAGAAAGCTCCCTGAACCCCTGCAATCACCGTGACAAAATAGTGCTGCATTCAATAGAGACAAAGTCCTTGAAAAAAAACCAATTCTTTCACAAAGACTTTGACTCAGCTCCTTCTGTCCTAACTCCCCAATGCTACTTGAGTAGGAGGGTAGTGCAACACAAAATGGAGCCATTCAGAAAGTTCATGGAAACACCATCCTTGGAAATGTGAGCATTTTACCAGATGGCCACATTTGCCCCAACCTAGTGCTGTAAACAGTTCCCCATCAAAGAGGAAGTTGCACCAGTGATCCCGAAGATTTCCCTCCGTCAACACTGGTCCAACTCTCCTCAAAAAAACCCCACAGAGTATACAGAATATTTGGCAATAGCATATCAATTTTTAGCCAGGGAAATATATCTCAGGAAGGATTGTTATTTCCTACTTTGCTACAGGCCTTTGGCTTATGGCTGAGGAAGTCAGACAGAAGTACAGCTCTGCAAGGAAACATGCAGGCACCCCATGGGGGGAGAAGGGCCTTCCCATACACATTGTGTTAACACTTGGCTGAGGAAAGTCAGAAATCTTTATGAACTGGAAACAAAGGAATTGCTCCAGTGTGGCAGGTTTATGGGAATCTAATGTGGTGATTATATAAGTTGTTTACTGAGGTGCAGGCTGTACAGTCTGGGGCACTATGCATGGCTGGTGGGCACAGCCCAACCCCTGCACTCAGTAAAGACAGTCAGATCTCAAGAGAAATGTTATATTGGCAGTCAGGCACACTTGTTTGGAGCTGACTGGAATAAATACTTGTGCCTTCTATATATTTCTTGAACAAATCTCAGTGTTCATTATTATGTCTATTACTTTTTTCCAGTGAGTTTGTATGCACTAACACGTGATTTCTTTGTCATGATTCTCTGTAGCAGTGTGGACAAGTTACAATGCAGAAAATTTAAGGATGAAATTATCACTTCTTTAGTCATTAATATTTATAAGATACTTGGGAACAGCTGGTTAATGCCATGGATAGGCCCTAGCATAAAGGACAGAGAAATGCTCCTACCACCACACAGCTACTGCATCTGTACCAGCATAGCAGTGGCTTCACACAGTTCGTCTGCAAGACCATCTAGGAAGCCAGCAAAATATAATTCCTTTTAATCTGCTTTTAAATTTTCACTTAAATTTTCACTTAATTTTCAATTGCTTCAATTTTACTTAAATTGTCAATTGCTCTCTCCCCTCAGGAGGAGTTACTGGCCATGGCTTCTATATCTAGCACACACAGATTTATCTGATCTACCACGAGGTGTTTTGCCATGTCTGTCACTCCCCACCCACGCCCAGGATCAGAGCTTTGGTGCTGCTGCACTGTTCTGTCCCATGTCCTGTTGGCTGATCCTCTCCTGCTACTGAACACAAACCACAATGCCACAGGACCTCTCCCATCCATTTGTTGCAGCATGTGATTGTGAAACACAAACCTATTGCTCTTGTTTTCCAGTTTAACACTGGTTTGCCACTGAAGACACTGGTCATTTGCTGGGGTCCCTACTGCCTCCTGTGCTCCTACGCAGCAGTGGAAAATGTGATGTTCATCCCACCAAAATACCGCATGGTACGTGGGTGCCCCCAGACCCCAAAGTGACATTTCATCCCTCCCCTCTCTTTGTCTCTCTTGAACATTGCCAATTTACTTACTACTGGGTTTACTGGTAAAAACATATATAAGAAGTAGTCCTTTTCCTCAAAGCATTCTGTTCATCTACCATTTTTAGTGAAAACAGGCAAGCATAGTGATATAAAAGGCATTGCATTACTGCTCTGATCAAGCAAAAATTTAGGAAGTCTGGGGTATTTTTCTTCAGCAGTTAGTTAGGGGTGTGTAACCTGTACTGAACCTGTATTGTTTTGTGCCATGTAGGAGCTTTTTGTGTCCTTCTCAGAGTGAGGTACTAGCTCAGAATTTTCAGTTTTAAAGAGACTCATTGTCTCATTCATATTTCTAATACTTCTCTCTCCTCAGGGAAGCTGTAATTGATCACTCCTAAGGCTCTGCTGCCTCCTTTTTCCCCGTTTCTTCTATGAGTCTTGGCTCCAAAGCCCCCGCTGGGACTCAGTAATATCACATCAAACCTTTCAACTTTCATTCCATGCCCCAAAATCAGCCCAGTTTCAGGTCACCAAATGCATACTGTATTCAGTATCCCACATGAAATGTGTTACCAACATCAGCCTGTTTATCCATCCAAAGGTGTCCATGGCACACCTTTCACTCCTCCTGAGCGTTTGTATTCACTCTCAACTCAATTATCCCTGTTTCAGGCAATGCCAACCTAAAATCTTTCTCCTGGAAACTGTAATTTCCTGAGTAGGACTTCCCACCAGCCAAATTGGTTTTACTTCTCGCCTGTCTGGGAGTAGCAAGCTAATGCTATTGGAGACAGGCTTTTTTTTGGTAAAGGGAAACTAAACATAGGCTGACATCAGCCCACTGGAAAACACTTCTCAGTGTTTTCCTAGTAATAAATATTGTGTCTCATGACAGATTCCTGCTCTTGTTGCCAAGACTGTGCCAACGGTGGATGCCTTTGTATATGCCCTGGGAAATGAGAACTACAGAGGAGGAATATGGCAGTTCCTCACAGGACAGAAGATTGAGAAAACAGAGGTTGATAACAAAACTAAATAACCCATTATGGTATTAAACAAAATTACTGCAGGTACATCACTGAAAGCAAAATTCAAGAGAAAACCGAATGCATTCTCTGATATGTATGTGCAAAGGTGGTTCCACATTGGAAAGGCTATGCATTGGCTGCAAACAATGAAGTATGGAAAGAAAGCCCTCCAGACAACTGTCCAAACCATCATGAGCTGCTTGTCAAACAAGCTGCCTTAAACCTGTGTCGATTGTCATCAGTCTCATTTTATATGTCACTGTGAATAAACTATGTGCTGGAAAGCATTTTTTTTCTCCTGATAAAAGCTAACATAAAAGCTCAGCAAATTAACTGAAGCAGGATATTCATTTACCCACTGAGGCCTCATCAGATCAATCTGTGCAGGTTGTCCATATGGTAATGTCTGGATTACTAGAAGATTAAACCAGTATCCAGTATTGACCACATGTCTGTATAAATAGCTTGTTCATCTGAACAACTCATTTTCAGTGCACCCAAAACAGGCATTTCCAAATTTCCATCATGAATCTGACATCCTAGTTCCATAAAAGCATTTTAGTGAGCATGTTTCCCCAGTAAGGAACATTGGCTTGGCTCCTATTCAAATGAGTTACTGCATGACATTCAGCTTTGTCACACACTAAACTGCATCGGATTTTGCAGCTGCTGCTTAGCAGGACAATCAAAAGCTTATAGTCCCTCATAAAAAACATTCATCTTTTTGTTGAATATTGAGCAAAAACTAAAGGGAGGTATGAGTCAGATTCTGTTCAAAAATGTCATAAGAATAAAAATTAACTTCACATCTTCCATTAAATTCCCTTATGTTATACATAAGAGAGCAATTCCTGAATCAGCAGTGATTAAAGAGTCTGAGCAATTAAAAAGTCACTTTCATAATTATCACAATTTAAATGTATTTTAAACTCTCAGAAATGTCCATTTTAAACATTTGTATTTGCTCATGTTGCTCATATTGCCTATGGGATGAAAAACTGTCAGTTGATATTGCCTGTTATTACAAGATGTGTCTCAGAATTGCCCATTTGTAAAAAAATATGTGCACGACACAGATTAGGAGAGATTTTGTGCACAAAAAAACAAACTTAATTGATACTTACAGGGATCATATGGTTCATTTCCAAGCACTGACAGTGAAAGGGTTTTTGAAACTAACCAAAGAAAAAGCTGATCCATCCTTTTGATGCCTTCCAACATACTAAAAGGGAAAGCAGTTGTTTATGAGATACAAAAGGGTAAATGGTACAATCCTGCAAGCTAAACAATCAGTGGATAGAAGGAAAATTCCTCTCATGTCTAGAGATGGGGAATAAATGTCATTTTGTCAGCAGTTAACCAGCAGGATCCCATTCAGAGATGTGCTTTGGGACTTCATGAGGTTCAATCTGGTCACAAACTACCTGACAGAGCACTGAATAATGCCATGACAAAATTATGCAGAATAATAACATCTAATGCTGACAGCTAAGACTTACATCTTAGGTACATATAATATAAAGTGAGAAGATGACAAAATGTTTGCACTGATAAGTGCAAAATAATGTGTCTGGGCGCAAAACTATCTCTCAGTATGTATCTACAGTGACAGGCTCTGAATGTGCAATTATCTCTTTATCAGGAAAGAGGCATGGGTAGGTCTTGCAATCACCAGCTCCACTGTCAGCAGGGTCACAAAGACAAATCCCAGCAGAATGCTAAAAAAGCACTGAAAAAGGAATAGGTAACAAAACAGGACACAGCCACACCACTTGAAAACCATTTATTCAGTGAACAGGGTGCATGGTTTGGGTATTCCAACTCAGAGAGGATAAACTAGAAAAGGGCCACAGAGATGATCAAACACAGGGAGAAGCTTGAACACCGTAGGGAGGAAATGAAGGCAAGAGTTGGCTCGGAAGAGGTGGTTGGTGAGGAGAACAGACAGCCTTATTGAACCAGGGATACAGGGCATGAGAGATGGAATGATTGTTTGCTGCTCCCAGTAGCAGAAGAATGATAGGGCAAACAGTAAAATTCATTTGAGATGCGCATTTTCTGAAGTTCATGGTTTGAGGTATGGTCTTCATGTCTGCCTACTGAAACACATTATGGCTTACATAAAAAGACTGTAATAACCTAATAAATAACAGCTAAAGACATTTGGTTGGGGACTGAGTCCCTTTGGCTTAAAGGAAACACATCAGGAACTCAGACTTTGGCTCTTAGTCCATTTGCAGATTGACTTTTGACTTGCTCTACAAACTTTTTAATGTGGGAGTAGAAAGCAGCAGAGCTGTTTCTTTGTTGGACAGCTACAAATCTAAATATGCCTCTGCTTCGGTTTGTGCATGCTTTTTCGTATTGATTACTGAGAAGTAGTGATGGGTAAAGCTGAATATCATGACTTAGCATATAATTGGTAAATGGTATTCAAGCCTTGAGACAAATGGGGCCTCTGTCCTGAGCAGCAACCAAAGCTGTCTTCTAGAGCTCCACTGAAGAAATGCAAGGTAACAAAGTCACTGAAACCTTCCAGATGGTGTAAAACTTACAGATGGACTGTGAAGAACACAGGGTATGTTCATATGGCCCAGCATAGTGCTATAAGCCTGGGACTAAGCAGAGGCAGCAGAGTGCATTACAGTGAGATGAGAACAGCCTGTCCCACCCAAGAGAGAGAGACACTCACTTCAGATGGCTTCCTGTGCACTGTTTCTCCCACTGGGTCAGAAATCCCTCCTGGTTTCACTCTGCACCTCTAAACCTAAAGATGTACACAAAACCTGAGTCATTTCTCCTGTCATTTATCTCCCCCCTAAATATCTTCAACAAATTCTTCTCAGCCACTCAGGCCCATAGCTGTCCCAGCCTGAGGGATCCTTCATACAAATTACAAAAAGCTCCTGAGTGAAGAGAGCATTTGAACAAATTAAACAAAGCATTTGAACAAACTCTTCAAACTCTAGTTTATAGCCTTGGCTGCTGACTTCCTGCCAAAGAAGGGAGGAATTGAGGTTGCTCATGGCTCATTTATTGCATTATGGATATTTTCTCTCCACAAAATAAGTTGAAACAAAAAGATACGTGGAAATAAACATGAGAGTTTCCAGGGACTGGTCACCAAGATCTAGCAGTACCTGATAACTGGTCTCTCTTCTGGCTGTGACTAGTTCTCACCATGGGTTTATCCACATCAAGAAGTGGCTGATGACCACTAACAATGGCCTAAACAAGTATGCTCTGCTTCAGGAAAATGTCAGAAAGCAAACAGCAGTGCATCAAGAAGCCCAACACATACTTCCAGTTAATTACACAGTTTACCCTTAGCACAGTCACCCTTCACCACAATGTGCTGGCCCAGTGCTCCATGGCACTGCTGGTTGTCCAGGTCTTGCCAATGGATATCTCTTACCATCCTGATAAGACCTGTCACAACAAGGTGTTATCTTGAGTAGTTTAGGCTGAAGCATACAAAATCCCATCATGTTTTTGCACTCTGGAGAGTCACAGATGGCTAGAAACAGGATTTTCATTACCCTAACCAAAGTACAGGCCAGGGGGTTATACAGGGGATGCAAGACACTCCGGTACACATAGTATTCCACCTATTCCCTAAAGCAAACTGCATAAGAACAAGAAAATGGAGACTTACCTTAAGCCAGTACAGCCAATATGAACAGCAGTGATTAATACCTGTCCTGCCACTAAAGATGAGAGTGACTACAAGAACTGTGTGCCCACTGTTAAAAATAATTAAATGACACCTCAGGTTATGTCACATTAGCCACTGCAACCCTTTGTTGGGGAGATTTTGAACACAGAACCAAAATAGAAGTGGAAGGTGGGCCTCTCCTTAGGCTTCAGTTACTTGATTCAGCATCCAACTCCTCTTAATGCCCGGTGATCTGCAGCATTATATCCAATATCACTTAAACACCCTTCCATCCCTCTCACAGGCAAACTAATTCTGCTCAGAGTGAGCCTCTGACACAATGATGAAAAACAGACTTTCAAAGAAAAATCAGAAGGCAATTTTTTCTCCTTTTCACTAGATACAAAGTGTAATTTCTTCAGGTTTTCTTTCAGCAGACATAAAAGCCTCACACCTCAAATAGCATTTCACTCAGTTCTATTTTCAACGTTATTAAACACCCACAACTCCAAATGAAGTTAGTGTGTCCTCAATAGTGCTGCAAATCCAGATCTGGCTGACAGCTTTCCTGCACTGCCCACACTTACAAACACCCTAGAGTTCAATAAAAGGAGTCAGGCTTTTCTGCAGTGCACATTCCTCATGTGCCTCACACACATTGTGATGTGTTTTTCCCAGCACCTGCAGTACAGCTGATGGGAGCATTACACAACAATTCAGCGAGAGGGTCAGAGGAGGAATCTACACTGTTCCCAGTCTATCATCATGCCTCTTGGAACTGCATTACTGTAAAACAGGGCAGTGAGCTGGTTTTGTCATCATAGAGGAAAAAAAGGATGCCAAAATCTTAAACATGGACCCAAGTGCTAGTGATTGGCTTGGTTCAACAAGATGGGATACAAAGACAAAAAGTGAAATATAAGATCCTTTGAGCATGATGAATGGCAAGTGTTAGTCACAAGTACTCATCCTTCCTGTTATGTCCCACTTAAATTTCTTTTCATGTTCCACCTGCAAGGATGACAAAGTAGAGGTTCACACCCCAGCCCATGACAGTGAGAGTTTGCATGTTTGAGTTAATCTGCAAAAATATTTGGTACCATCTGCCTTTTTATACATACTCACATTTGAGATTGTTCATCAGAGGATTACAGTCAATGGTCTGTATGAGCTACCCTGGCCAGGTTAACACTGTAAATACTCACAAGACTTTGTTATGAAAACAGGCATTTCACTCTCTGCAGAGAAAAAAGGAGGATGGGCCTGGTGCATTATTATTATGTAAAATAATAAGAGTTTTCAAATGGTGAGCACACATGCCTACACATCTATATTAGGTGTTGTTTGGAAGCTTACTAATGTAATCTTTTGTGTATATCATTGAAAGACAAAAGGATGCAGTAAGAGCACTGTTAAACACAAAAATGCTTCTCAATGAGATGCAAGTCTGAGTGATTATTAATACAATTGAAATTGTACATGCAAGTTTTAAGACACTGTGAGACCCTTGGATTCCTGCAGACTGAAATTTCTTCCTGTGTTCATCATGTATGAAATCTTCCAAAGCAGGTTTTGTTCAGAGCAGAACTTCAGATCACAGAACTGTCAGAAGAGGAGAGCTGGTGCTGTGTAAAGGGGCTGTGCTGGGCTACAGGTTTTCCTTGGTTCAGAAGAAGCAGGAGACAAGCACAGGGCTCACTGCTTAGGAATAATACCCCTGAGCAGTGCCAGAGAGGAGAAGCAAAGGGAGCTGCTGAGAGCTGATACCTCCCTTGAGACTCTGACCCACAGAAATGGTCAAGACAATTAAGATTTTGCACTTTTGGCCTTTTGACATTTGCGGATTTGGCATTTTTGACTAAATGCCAGTTTAATGTACTTCAGATGCAAATTCAATTACCTGTTTTAAAGGAATCTAATTTTAATTAACCCAGGTCTCAAATTAATGTAAACTAATTAAAAATTGTTTAGAACTATGTTTCAGAAGAAAATACCTAGTTCAGTAGGTCTCTAATGGTAGAAAATGTGTTTTCTTTACTAACAATTTGTTCTTGGGATTTAGAAAAATAATTGTGTAGCTAAAAATCAAGGCCTAATACTTTTTTACAATTCTGTCAAAAGTCAAGTTTGAAAAATAATTCTAATTACTGTAGTACAAAAATATGACTCTAGGAAGACAAACATTTGTATCCTACAAACATATATATTTTTTTAAATGGAGACAGCAGTAGTTCCCTTACATATAGGCCAAGTTGGATGGGGTTCTGAATAACCTGGTCTAGTTAAAGGTGTCATTGCTTAAGGCAGAGGGGCTGGAACTAGATAATCTTTAAGGTCCTTTCCAAACCAAATCAAGCCATTCTATGATTCTATGTTATAAAAACCAACAAAGAATATTATGCAAGTGGAAACAGACAGCAAGCTTGCAAGGGCTACAGCAAGAGTGCTAAGCTTTCAGTGTGCTTTAGATCTTGACAGTGAAAACAAACTGTATTTTGACAGGTGACAGTTGGAGGCTCAAATTGCTGGAGAAGCCACTCTTTTAATCTTCTTGGTGAACAGTGAGAAAACAGATTTTTTCATGGTGTTCATTGATTTGTGTCCACTGTCCCAATATTTCTTCCACTGAACTACACCCTGAGGTGCTACAGCAACATTCTTGATTTCTCTATCAATAAGCTGACCCATCATTCAAACACAATCAGTTTGCAAGGAAATTTTATCCCATTGGATGAGAAACCATTGTGCTGAAATCAGCCATAGAAGCAGCAGGTTAAGGATGCTATTAAGTACAGATGGGGCAGGGAAAATGCCATCAAACAAACAGAAGAAAAGCAAACCCAGTGCTTTGGGGGCAATATTTGTCAGCTCTTTCACTACTGAACCAGAGCCAGTTCAAACTTTAAAGCTGATCAGCACCCTGCAGTTGTGCTTCTGTCTCAGCAGCTCATCGAGTGGAGCATGTCCTGGGTATCACATGGAATGGTGCCTCTGAGGCATGGATTAAATACTGCATTTCCCAGAGAACTCTGAAGTCTTTCTTTTACTAGGAAGGTTCAACTCTCTTGAAATAGATAACAAACAAAAATCTTAATGGAGACAAGACAGTGGACTGATTTACTGTTAGCCCTTTATCTACAAAGAATCTAAGTATTGAGATTCTTGGCATGTGATACAGCAGCTCCTGGAGGACGGTCCCCAAGCCTGAGATGGTACCTAAGCTCTCTGTCAAAGTGGAATCCACACAGAAAGTAAGGGAAAGGACCTTAAGCAGACTATAGATCTGAAAAGAGAAGGGATTTTTGTTTAATGTCCTTTGTCAGCACATTGAACCACTTCACTGCAGCCTGTTTTCAGCAAGGATTCAAAACCTGGGACTAGGCAACTCAACATTATTGAATTGTTTAAGCCAGAAAAGACCTTCCTAGAATCACATTCTTGTACTACCAATTAGGAATAATTATTTTTAATTAATAATTGGACCTGGTTTTGACAACTGAACAATTTGGAATTTATTTGACTTGACTAGATGTGAAGAAATTTAGATCATGATGTTTTTTCCAGGATAAAATGCAAAGACTCGTGTTCCTAGTGAAAACTTTAATTTCTCCAGGATATTTGTAAGGATAAGTAAAATACAGCAAATAATACCTTTTACAGAATTACCACATAACATGTTCTATGAACTGAATACTAGGCTACTGGCAGCTCTTAAAATACAGTTCATAGGTAGATACCACTGAATAGGGACATTTTAAAATCAGAGACATTTTTTTGACTCTTTTGTTCTGCTTCTCTATGCTATAGTCCCATCTTCAGGTGGCATAAAACTGTGTGGAGTAGTAACTAACAGACAGATCGGTAAGTGAGCCATCAGGGTAAATAGTTGTAACCTGCAAAAATGCATTTTGGTAAGATCAAATGTTTGAGATCCAAGAATGGAAGTTGCTTATATTTACATGATAGAAGACTTTGCTTTGAAAAACAGAGCTCAGAAAAGGATTTAGGGGTCATTTTAGATAATCGCCTCACTGTAAGCTGTCTGGGCAATGCTGTTGCAAAAAAGACTAATGAGATTCTTGAATATGGGTGGGGGAGAATAATATGAAGCAGAAATAATGAAGGATTTCAGCATCATTTGGCAGCACTGCCAAGACCATTACTAGGTTACTGAATGCTGTCCTAGTGTCTGCATTTTAAGAGGATTTGAAGACATTGGACAGAGTTCAAGTGAGTGTCACAAATGAATTCTCTGCTTTAAAAAAGCCCATGCCTTCTGACAAGATGGGTAGGAAGCTCAGCATATTCAGCTCACTGAGGAGAAAGTGTAGACATACCTTCATCACACTGTGTAGGTAATTGCTCTTGGGGAAGACACACGTGAGGAGCTTTCCAATCTGGCTGACAAAGACCCAATGAATAAAAGTGGAAGTCAGAAAAATTCAGCCTTGAAATAAGGGGAATTTTCCCAGCAACAAAGTAATGAAGGACAGAAACAGCTTTCCAGGGGAAGTAGTGAAACCACCATCGCTTGCAAACTTTTAGACAAAGACAGATAACTCTGAAGACACTTTTGGCCTGGTTTCAGACTAGATGATTATGGTTGTCCTTCCTGGCTCAGTAAACCCTGACCCCTTAGTTTCCCTGTGCACAGCTTTATTCCCTCAGCCCTTGGTGAAACAGGACTGCCTATACTGTAATCAATGTGCTTGCAATGCTTCCATAATGGCTCAAATGATGCTACAGGGGCTGTGACTGGCAAGGATGAAGGGTTAGCATTGTGGGGCCACGTTGGCCTCATGCTCAGAGAGAAGGGGTAACCTTATGTCCTGTTCTAACATAAACAGACAGGTAAGGTTTTGATAGCAGGTATTTGAGAGATCATAATCCATTCCTAAGGATGCAAATCAAGTGTAATATCTTCTTGGGTAGCAGTGGAGTGATCAACCCTTGTGAAGCAACTAATGCTTTCTTTTACATTAAGGCCAAAACTATTTTGAAACATTCCCCTAGATTCTCCAAGAGCCCTTGGAAAGTGGAGCACATCACAGATACAGTCAGATCTGATCCCAATGTGCTTGCTGAAGGGAGTCACACTAGCCAGCTTCACTGGTCTAAAAGTTTAGAAGACACCAGGTGCTTATTCAAAAGCAGGATCCTCCAGGGGAAGCTGTACACTGGACAGCATTCCAGACAGACAGACACACCTGCTGTGGGATAGACAGGTGGGGAGAGCAGAGTATCAGCACCTCTGAAACAATTGCCTAAAGAGGGCATTTGAAATCAAATGTATAATAGCGGCCATAACTATAAATACAGCACATGAAGCAGCAATGAATTTCAACCTGAAGCATCAGTGAAAAAACATGGTTCTTGACTCCAGTGAAACCCCACCCAGCAGTTGAAATTAGAAACATTAATCCCATGGCATTGCCCATAATTAAAGACTCCATCTACTACCAAACAGCTGTGTAACTACTGCTGGCTGAACCTCAGTGCTTTGAAATAGGATTAGGAGGAAATTAAAAGAGAAGCAAGCATTGCAAGCATCAGTAAGACAAGAAATACCATTGTGTTACATGGACCAAATTATAAAAATGGTGTTCTTTTGCAGTTACTCTTTCTCAGAATTCATTACCAGCAAAAACGAGAGTATTACAAACAAAACTAAGGGATTCAAGTCTAGAGGCAGGTCAGAATCCTATCACCCAACAGTTTCTGTTTACATTGAGCATTTATTAACTTCTTTTTGCTATAACATTTCAGAGGCCTGAACTTGCCACTTGTTCTGGTTTTGGCTGGGTCAGAATTAATTTTCTTCATAGCAGCTAGTGTACAGCAATATTTTGGATTTGGCGTTTATAATACAGTGATGTTTTCCTTATGGCTGATCAGCATTTACACAGAGCCAAGGCCTTTTCTGCTCCTCACCCCATGAGTGAGGAGGCTGGGGGTGCACAAGGAGCTGGGAGAGGACACAACCAGGACAGCTGGCCTCAGCTGACCTAGGGGATATTCCAGACTGTATTACATCATGCTCAGTATATACAGATGGGAGAAGAAGGAAGTACTTCCCAAGTAACTTGTATGTGAGGAAGCTCAGCATTCTTGGGGATGGCTGAACACCTGCCTGCCCATGGGATGTGCTGAATAAATTCCTTGTTTTGTTCAGCTTATGGATGTGGCTTTTGTCTTACCTATTAAAGTGTCTTTATCTCCACTCATGAGTTTCTTCACTTTTACTCTTCCAACTCCTCCCTATCCACTGCAGGGGGAGTGAGTGGACAGCTCATGGGGCTTAGTTGCTGATTAGGGGTTAAACCAGGACACCACTGAAATCTACTCCATTGATTTACCACCACAAGAGAACACAATGCCTCAGACAAAGATGTACAAATAACTATCCAAAGGGATGGTGCTCTCTCCTTGAATGTCTCTAAATGGTGTCTGTTGTTTTTCTGGCTGAAAACTATTTGTAGATATGGAAAAATGACAGGATAGAAATAAGAAAGTGTCATCCTGTGAGAAAGGTGCCATATGGTACACAAATCCCATTAAGAGGGTTTAATTGTTATTTAAAAGCCTACAGGCAAGCAGGAATAAAAGGGAGACCAGTTCAGACATTTGCTGGATGATGATTTTGCTTCCATTTTGGATGCAGTCAGATTGCAAGATCCCTCCCTCCTCCTGCTGGGAGCTGTTAAATATGACTGGAATAATGTGGAATAACCAACCCCCAGTAAGCCTGTGCTGGGCACTGTATCTCACCAAGTCACCAGGCTCCTGCAGTGCCTTGGGGCTAGCAGCCAGTCCTTCCTTTGCTGCACTGACAATTTAACTCAGAGAAGCTGGTTCATCTATAATGCATGATGGGAATTCCATGGTTTAAAGCTTTTTCTGCCTCTTTTCAGAAGCAGCCCACCCTCCTGACAGAGCCATGAAGTCATGGCTCCAAACAACATTATTTGTCACTAGTCTGTTTCTTATTTCTTTTCATCCCAGGTGATGGAAAAGAAATTAACTGGGAGGTCTTTCTAGGTGAGGTGGCTGTACTGTGACCAAGGAGCAGTACTGGAGCTGCAGAGCTGCCATCTGCACTGCTTCCTCACATCCCAGGCTGGGCTTTCTTGTCACTGGCATGGAGGAAGGAATACAGACAAGGAGCTGGCTAACTACTGCCTCCAGCAATCAAAAATTATGGCACAGAGCTGACTTGCCAAGCTGCAGGCAGTGGAAAAAAAATGACCTCTGAAGATGTATCCTGGCTGTTCCACCAAGGGTAAAACTGAAGTGTCTAGTTTGATTTTATTAAATTGGTGTATGGAAATAGTACATAATTTAGAATCATAGGCTTTGGTTAAAGATATGATTGCAAGGTTTTTAGCAGGTCAGGGGCTCAATTAAAAAAATTAAGTCCACAAAATTTAATCCCTCTGTACCTTTATGCTTCAATGTGACTCTTGTTAACTCCCTAAAATTAGATTTTTAATCTCAGATTGGCACCCCATTCTCTGCCACTCAAGTAACACAAGCAGTGAGAAGATTATGGCCACTTATGTAGTATCTATTTTCCTATAATCCTTTTAGCACCATAAATGCTAAATATAGCCTCCAGTTTAAATTAGCTTTAACCTCAAGTTGACTCCAGTTAACTGTGCAGGAACAGTCAGAAGAAAAGAAATACAAAACAAACAAACAAAAACACCCTCTAGAAAGAAGTAGAATTATTCCCACACTTAAAAAAAAAAAAGCAGTAATCTGTTCAGTGGATATTAAGAGATGACTGCAATAGTGGTGAATTGTCAACATCTTTTTGAAAACGTGGGGCTTGTGAGCCCTTAGTCTGCCACACATGAGTAGATTGGTCACAGTACCCATCCTTGCAAACAGCCATCCCAAAAAGTACAAAAAGAAATTGGAGCTACTCCTGCAGCTCCTTATTCCTGGCTATATTTACAAATCATTAACACTGAACATGGAGGCATTTCTGTGAATCAAACTCCCACCAGTTTTTTCAGGACAATTCTTTATAGTCACCATGAGACCCTTCACAAGTAAAACTGATACATCCCCTAATTAGGGGAGGACCACCATCATAAGTCAATGGTGAGAAGAGCTAAATCAAGCTCAAAACCTAGAACAGGAATGACTTCAGTGAAACAACTGCAAAGAACCCTGCCTTTTGCCTGGCAATTGCTTCAGGAAGAAATGTCCTCAGGACCAAAGCAGGGGTTTCAGGAGGTCTCAGAGAGGGACACCCCTGAGGGGTCCCAGCTCCTGCTGAGCACAGCCAGCCTTACAGCTGCCAGGGCCAGATCACTCCATGCATTTACCTGGGACATTGATAGGTTACATACTCATTAACCCGTATGCTCTCTTTCTGCCTCTGCAACAACACTCACTCTGACCAGCTGTTTTTCCAGCTGTTTTAGCCAGTTTGCCTAAGAAGTATAACAGCAAATGAATCCCAAAACCAAACCATCCTGAAGTAAACAACCATACACCATTAAAGCTAGAGGTTCATCTCAGAACTTAACACTAAATTTAATAAGGCTGCAAGTTTCTCCACTTCTTACTTTTTGCCCTTTTCAAACACCACATGGAGACAAGGGAAGCCCACTCTCAGCCAGCCTGCTATTTTTTCATACTCCAGAGACAGAATGACTGCCAAACCCTACTCTGGCATGGGAAACGTCATCAAGATGCAAATTAAAATATATCTGATTGTGTCTGCCTGTCCATTTTGCTTCAGCTTGCTAGGAACAATCAAACAGATGCCTAATGCTGAGCAGTAAAGTGAGTACCCAGGAACTCTTCCCACAGTTTTCCTCCTTCACTTGGAGGACTGCCACATACACAGATTGTGACGTTCTCAAACGTTCATTATTGAGACACACTCATCTGTTAAACACAGATTAGAAGGAGAGGATAGGCAGAGCTGGTCAAAGGAGAAATAATGAATTGGGAAATGTTCATGTGTACTGTCACAGCCACTACCAAAACATGTGGTGAGCTTCTGTTTAAAAAGCTATGAAATCTCAGCAAAATAAACAAACACATTGATGAAATGGAATTGGGGTTCTACATCAAAAGCAGAATCAAACTGGCTGTAGGCAGGAACTCCAGAGCCCACAGGACCCTCATGCATCAAATTTCTTCTATTTTTTGGAAAGGTTGCATCGTAGAAGAGCAAACAAAACACTTTCAACTACACCTGGCTACACAACCAAGGAGCAATAAGACAGCAACCAGTATAGGTCATATCTGGGGGAAATATAAACTCCAGGTATTTATTTTGAGCCTCCTGAGGTTGGACTGAGCACCTCATGGACCACAGCAGGAGTATCACTGCCTGAGGAGCACTCAGTCTCACTGAGAAATGAGGGGAGCAGCAGCACCATAGAGAGCAGGGGGAACACAAAGGTGAAAGACAAGGACACAGTGGTAGATCACATATTTAGAGGGGAAATTTATTCAGTTTTGCTATGTTGCACTTGCAAACCTATTCAACTGCTGACTTCAGCAATCTCTTTCACTCTGGACCAAACCCCTACAGTAGGTGATGGACAAAGATCCCAAGCAGGTTACACAAGAAGTTACCTGGCTTTCATAAACTGAGCCCTTTGAAATAAAATCTGATTACTTTCATTCTGCAGAATTTTCAAAGCGTGCTCACTGGTACTTTTAAAGTGATTAGCAAGTTGAGCAAATATCTAAGCTATCATTTCCTCCTGAAATACAAGTTAGTTAAATCTTCTTGGGCTCTGCAGTGGTACTATGGCACAGTTACAGTACAAACAAGTCACTCCAGCTGAAGGAGGCTGTTAAGGTTTTGCTCTCCTCTTTATTCTTACAAACAAAAGCCAAAACCTCATCATAACATAAGAAAGCCCAGTCTTACAGAAATGGAAGAAAGAGATTAATGTTATTATGCTAGTGGGGCCATGGCCAGTAATAGTGAAGAGCCAGCATATCTTCTCTTTATTCAGTCCTGTGTTACCATCACCAGAGTACACTGAAAGGGCAAACTTCCACCAGAGGGGGAAAATAAGTGGCTCTATGCCAAGTCACCCCATCCTATGCCCACAGCCAGAGAAGATTCACAGCTGGTGCACACCTGAGGTTGCCTAATGACATTTCCCATCACTGCAGCAGCCTCAGTGGGCCCCAAGGAAACCTCAGTCAGTCCTTTTTTTTTTTTTTTTCCTAGTTAGCTCTTTTTTTGTCAGAAAAAAACACTTCAAAACTGAAAGTGTAGTGAAAATATTATTTCTTTAATACTGCACTAAGATTTTAGGCTTAGCCAATACCCAGACATTTCCTAATGTCACCAGTGCTGCATGTCTTCTCACAAGAGCACTGGACTTTTTGGGTATTTGTTTGTTTGGTTTGGTTTTGTTCTGGTTTTTTTTTTTTTTTTCATTTTTGTTTAGTTTGGGTTTTGTCGTTTGGTTGTTGCTTGTTTGGTTTTTTTACCATGGAATGAATAGGGATTAATCAATTTCACATTAGATTTTTCTTCACCTTCCCCTCAAGACAGCATTGAAATCAAACTCATGTCAAATTGATTTTATTTGTCATGAAACAACAGGTCTGTGTGTTGAGGAGTATTGAGTGCTACTCCTCACATATAAACTCATGTACAAATATGGGAGTGACTTGTTTAACCTCTGCAAGAGGCTGCCAGGTTCTGCTGGGGGTTCACAGCCTCTTCAGGCAGGAGATACACTGCAGAGGCAAAAGGATGTGTGACCATTTGATTTGCTCAGCCTGTGATAATCTCACAGGCAGGAAAACAAAAATCACAGGGCATCTCTTGGTTCTGCTTTTTCTGAAGAGTCAATATTCCTACCATATTATTTCTCTCTTGTTACAGAAAGAGAAATACAAAGCCCACAGCCTCTGTTAACCCAGCACATGCTCAGAGCACTCCAGGGTACACACTCAGATGTAACCTGCCAAAGGTGTTAGCAAGCCCTTTCGACAGCCCACCAGGACAGGGACACAACACTTGGTGGCAGGATTTGGGACTAGGGTCTCTAAGGCACAGCACAGGCACATATTTATCTCAATGACTGCAGGGCATCGACTGCCCATGCTGCTGTTTGAGACCATCATTGTTCCTTAAGTGCAAGTGTCCAAGCACTCCAAGAGAAAAGCCCTTTTCTCCTACCATGGCACCCATGGAAAGGAAAGGCACTGGCAGTCTGTACTGCTGTTAGTTTCCCAGGCTGTCTCTCACTCCAGAAGCACATGCATGTAGGGAAGGGAGCCAAAGACAGGGAATTACCTCCATTTGCTAGCAAGGACCATCCTCCCAGTCCTGGAGATGTATTAAACCTCTTAGGGACCTCTCTAACCAGGTCTCTGTCATTACTTCCAAGTAATGACAAAACAATTTCTCCAATACACTGTTTCTAATAAGAGTAGTGTTGGAGGGAGAGAACAGTCCCTGCATCTCTTGCTGAGGGGATCTGGTGTCCTGAGTACACACCAGTCCATTTAATGCAGTGACCTGTCTCCATTTACTGAATTGATTTGGCATATGAATGTTTACTCTGCTGAGTGTATTTAAACTAATGGCTGCTAAAGCAGCTTATGTGACTTTTTAATCTAGCTTTTCCATAGAGTCATTTGTGGAATGACTGTTTGACAGGGAAACAGACAAGAAATTGGGGCAAAACTTATGCTGACAGACACTGAAAATGGGATGATGTGGCCACAGCAGTAACACAGGCAGATTTGTGGCTCATTCATTACCATCACACTGTTTCCCACAGCTGAGCTTTTCTACAAGCCATCTGACCAGAGGCACAGCCTGCTCCCTGTGAGCAGACCTCAGGCAAGCCTGGACAGTCTGCACTTTACAAAATTAATTTCATCCTCTGAAGCAGAAAATACAAATTCCTCTTTCTCCCCGAGGAAAGGGGCTGGTAGAGAGCATGACCAGTTAAGAAAAGCCCAGCTGGGTGCCTCATTCCCCTGTGCTCTCAAGGGTGTTGACTTAATGATCTCAAAGATCTTTTCCAACCTAGCTGATTTTATGATTCACACAATTGTTTATAGGATTCTGTGTGAATTACAGTGAACCTCAAAAGTTGCCACAGATAATTCTGTGTGACTATCATTAAGCACTGAGGCAGAAGGATCATTGGTGACTAAAAGATGGTTTCAAAGGTCTGCTGCAATGTACAGAGACTAGCTCTGATCACAGATTACCTGATTTATCGAGCACGTATAATATTATGTGTCACTAGATGGTCAAAGTCTCTTTGTGCCATTTTCCCTTAGATAACATAATGCTGATCTTTTACAAAATACTGAGATCTGTTAGCAAATATATCCATATAATACTATTTTCCTCTTCAAAGTCTTCAAAACCTTTTTATAGTAATTAAGCATGCTACATCAAAAATCAAATCTCTACAAAATCATACTGACCCCCAATATGTCAGACAACTCATCTTGTTTCAGCATATGATGGAAAAAGTGAATCAAGAGACAGAAAACAGTCTTTGCAGGAGTAATAATTAGATTTATTTCTCCTAATTCCTTGCACATGATCTTCTGATTTGCACTGCAGGCTTATCTACCCACCACACTTCAGCCCTACAGACAACACAGGACCAAGTCTAGGTATTCTAGATAGCCCATAACTTCTTCACAGGCCTTCTTGTAGGCAGTGACACTGCTGTTTCAAATATGACCAATAAATTGACATAATATTCATTTACAAATAAGCATTGTCTAAACCTGCTGTTCTGACACTGATATAACCTTGCCAACACTTGATACAAATACTGCTTCAAAATTAGAGACAATAAAACAAAAAAACTCCTTCAAGAGGATTGGTGCCTGTCCCATCAAACATCTCCAACCTGTAGGTGCCCCCACAGAGCCAGGAGCTGGGGCTGCTCTCTCAATCACAGATTGAGACTGTCCCACTGCACTCACAACTCTGCTCAGAGCAGAGGGCTGGTGATCCAAGATATAGGAAAATGAGATGGGAAGTGACACAACACAATTATGGTTCCCATCTTTAGTTTCCTGAAGGAAACCCTATTCCATCAGTGTGACTCCAAAGGTGAAGAGTCAGTTCCCATCACCTGTCACAGCAGGAAAGGAAGAAGTCACCTCTAGGTTATCTCATCCTGGGGATAATCACGTTAGCTCCTCCTGACAGCTGCTGCAGATCTGACAACAGGAGGAGCAGATGCAGCATGATGTGGCCAGCCCAGCTCTTGATGAAAGCCACCTTCACTCCTGCATGGTTGAAGCCGTGCTCTGAGCAGGGCTTTCCCCTTTTCTGGGTATCCCACCTCCCCACAGCAATGGTAGCACCTGATTTTGCTGCAGCATCCAAAACTTCGGAAGGAAATGGCATGATCTACTCAAACTGCAAGATCCACCCGGCAGTGGATTTGAGCAATTATCACATACCTCGGCTTGTCCCCGGACCTCAATCACCTAAGAAGTGTGATAAACCCCAAAACACACGCCCTAGCGTGTTTTATCTGTGGCAGAAATCACAGCGATGCATAAGCAATGAGTTGTGCTTTCCACACGCGGGTGGATCTGGCATGAATCCCAGGAGCCAGCTCATGCCCTCTGCTGGGTCAAGTGTGGAAATCGCCTCTCTCCTCTCACCACTGCCAGCTCAAATGCACACCACAAGTCATCTCCAAACACAGTTCATCGAGTATTTGCTGACTAGATACTTGGGTTCACAGCTGGGAAATGGAAAGTCATTCAGCACTGTGTCTCCTCGTAGAAAATAATATTACACAGAAGAAAGCTGCTGAATGGAGATCGTCAGTCCCAGGCTGACAGCACAACATGGCAGAAAGCCAAGCAATGAGAAAGGAAAGCCACAGGACCCTGCCATAATTATATCTTCAGTTTCAGAAATTGCTTTGATGTTCTCTCAATAGGGGATACCTTCCATTTCCTTCAGTCTTTGCTGAAGCTTTAGTAGAAACATTGGCTGTTTCTGTAGGATTTTTAATTAGAAGGGGACTGTATGATTTCCTGCAGAAACCAGGGTGTCCTCCCTCAGCACCCATTCAGACTGTATGAAAAGAGAGAGGTAAGAACAGAACCAAAGGGGTGCCTGAAAATACAGAACATATTCCTTGGAAGAAGGCAAAGACACAGAGGTGCATTCAGGGTGTAGTTACAAAACAGTGCAAACCTCTAAAAGCCTGGCTGGCTCCTGCATTCAGCACCTCGCCTATGGAGCATGGCCACAGCTCAGCTTGTGATTTATTTTAGACTTCCAGGACAGAGCTGAGTGTGACAAGCTGGAGGAACGTTCATGATCCGGTCTCTTCAGGCCAGTGGCCACTGGCAGCACACACCTCACTGCAGCTTAATCAGCTCTGAGCAGCCCAGACAGCAGCTGCCACTTGCTTTGTGCTCTTGCATAAATGCTAAGGATTTTACTCTGAAATCTGGATTTGACAAATTGGGAACAAATAAAGATAGCTGATACCCAGGCATCTGAGCAGACTACTCTTAATGGAAAAGAACTCTGCCAGGAAGAAATTTGTTTCTTATATTTTTTAAGATTTATGGTTTTGTTTGCTGTTCACCAAACAAATCATTTGAACATTGTAACCCATCTTCACTGACATAATCTTAATGCATTACTGGAATTACAATGGCAAAAAATAAGAAAAAGACCCAAAAAGGCAATGTCACAAGTGAATTAAATTAATATTTGACCCACTGATCATAAACCATAGTGCACACATCCTCGGAGAGAGGAAGCTTTTATCAGGATCCTCATGAAGCGTTTAGAGAGTACAAAACCAGGACTTCCTCCTGCAAAATGCCTGTTGAAGCCAATAACTTTAAGGTAGCTCCTAAGTTGCTAAATGTTCTATCAAGCATGAAGATACCAGCATTTGTCAAGGAATGTTTTACTTTTCATGTTAAAAACACTACCTTGTACTTCTTAATTCTTTCAAATACTTCTACCACTACATACATACCATTACCTATACATAATCTAGTGAAAATATATGACATTAATTTTAAAAATTTTTAAACATATAAAACTGCCATCAGAGTCTCAGAGAGATCAAATCACACAGCTAATGTTTGTGTGCAGAATTCAGTGACAGCATACACCAGCCAAGAACAACGCTTGCTAAAGCAGCAAATCAGGGTTTATAGTGGTAAGTAATAGAGAATGAAGTTTATATATCAAACCCTCTAAGAAACAAGAGGAAACATTAAATAAGTGCACTCTGTCACCCCGAAGGTCAAATTAATTTTTTGGTATGCCCCAATAACTGAATTCCTTCTCATTTCAGAAAAGCAAGTTTTTTACATGCAAAAGGTGCCATCAGATGTTTGTGAAAAGAATGAAAAGGCAGAAGCTGTTCCATAGCTCAGACATGAAAATAAAATACTTTTCCCACAAAAAAAAAAAAAAAAACAAACAAAAAAAACACACACGCAGAAGTGTTTGTTTTGTTTATAAAAATACTCCCTAGAAAATAGAAATTAGTTACAGTAAATAGAGGTAACCCCATTCCCTGCCAGGCTGCATCTCCTGTTGTGATTGGCATACGTGTAAAGTGAAATTAGATTTTATCAAATAATGCTTCTCCATCTGCTGACACGCTGCATCTTCTGTGTTCTTTCTCCTTTGTCATTAAAAACTTCCTTAAAGGCTAAGCACTAGATAAGAGATGTGAGCCTGAAGAAGAAAAGGGCTTTTCCCCCAAAACACATGCTACCTTTGCACCCCCTGCCGGGGAAACATCCACGAGCAAACAGCCTGCAGAGTCTCACCACGGAGATCTTCCCCCATCACCCAAATGTAAACACAGAGGAGCAGTTTTCCCCTTTAACAGGTAATTTCTTCTAACCCCGTCATATCCATCGGATTCTAGTCAGAATCTTTACTGACTTTAGTTGGAGCCAGTGAAAAGTTTACGCATAGGACTGTATAGTAAGAGAAGATCATGAAAATCCTTTATTTACCATGTTCTTGCAAGGTAACTCAGTTTTGTTTATTTGTGGGGGGTTTTTTGTTTGTTTTTTGTTTTGTTTTGTTTGTGGGGTTTTGGGGTGTATTTTTGAGGGTTTTTTTGTAAGGAAGGAGTCCCCTTGTGCTGAGTAGAAAGACCATTTAAATAAATTTAAAAAAGCCCTAGTAGCAATATATCACTAAATAACATGTCCAGAGGACAAACAGTTGCTAGCTACTGAAAATCGGACCTTTGCAATTCATACACAGAAATAGCTGCCACAGATTTTTCTGTAGTGAAGCTGGCAAGTCCTTTTCCAGAACCTCCACCCT
This sequence comes from Geospiza fortis, assembly GCF_000277835.1. NCBI lineage: Eukaryota > Metazoa > Chordata > Aves > Passeriformes > Thraupidae > Geospiza > Geospiza fortis. The sequence continues at coordinate 18,275,166 of NW_005054300.1, forward strand.
CCAAGGTAGGCAGCAGATCACAATATAATATTTTTGTTCTTATCTTCATTATATTTTTTCTAATATAAACAGTAACCCAGGGGAAAATTTTCATGTTACTTGGTATAAAAATGTGTTTAAATAAAGTTATCCAAGAAAGCCACCAAAGAAGTTATGTATTTGTTATGCCAGTTTATCAAAGACAGCAATAAACCCTTTAGGAGCAGCTCCGCTGCTACACTTACAACCAGAAGGTGGCATTGAATGGCCACGAATCGGCTCCCAGTGTCCTTAGCTGCTGCCTGCCGGAGCCGAGCAGGGAAGGGTCCTGAGCGATTCACGCAGTGTAAACCTGAAATTTAGGTTATCCCTGGAACTAGAGCGATGCAGTCAATAACTAATTCGTGTTACAGTAGGGGAAAAAAAACCCACTTTCTTTCTTCTCTCCTGTCTCTTCGGTTTGTGCAACCCAACCATGGCATATCTGCTCTGGGTTTTTTGAAGCCCACTGAAGCCATAGGTCTCAGAAGGATCCCGCACCCGGTAGTGTGTGCAGTATGTGCAATACTGCCATGTGGAGCAGAGGAGCAGGATCTCAAAAGCTCGGCAGAATTTCAGAGGAACGGGTTCCCCTGATTCTTACCACTTATTCACATCATCTCCAAGGATAAAGGTGACATTAGAGAAACCGGGGGTGTGGCTGAATCCTCAGCTGGTTTCCAGCAATTCTGAAATGCACGCTGCCACCTTGCCTCTCCTACAGCGTTTCTGTGCGACTCCAGGGATGCCCTTCTATCGGATGGCACAGGCAGCAGCTTGGCGGGTTTTACTCTGGACAAAGTCCTCTCAGGAGCCGGTGCACAGACAGGAGCCCTGCCCGAGCGCAAGGGAAAGCTGCCCATCGAAAGCATCTCTCGCACAGTTGCAGTCTCGGGGGAAAAAATCCACACCTGCACACCGGCAGCAGAGAGAGCCTCCGAGCCCGGCTTTCCTGCAGGAGGCTCAGGGCAGCAGGAGCCCGAGTCCCTCCCGCGCCGCTCCAGAGCCGCTCCGCTCCCCTCCCACCCTGGGGCCGGTGCTGCTCCGGCTGTCACGGCTGCAGAGGATCTGTCCCGTGACATGGAGAAAGCGAGGTTCAGGGGCTGCTGAGACCGGCCAGTAAACGTGGCTGAGACCAGCGAGTAAATGTGCTGCTCCAGAGCAGCCCTGAGCCGCCCGCAGACTGAGCAGCACTGGGGACAGGCGCAGCTCCGGCTGCCCCTCGGCACAATGGCAGGAGTTCCAAGAGGACTGCAGCAAAGAGCAGAGCAGGGACAGAAGAGCCAGGGCCCTGCTCCCCTTGGTCTGCCACATCCCCTCATCAAGTTGCAGTCCTGCCAGCTCTTCGAAGGAAAGGGCTTTGCTGTCACAGCTGCCAATCAATCATACTAACAGCATGCAAACATATGATGCTCTGCCAGGAATAGTTGCTGTCTCAACACAGGCTGCGGTATACTGACAGAAAAGAACTTAGAAACAAATAAAAAAATTAACTTTTTTTTCACTAAGCTTAGCATGGCTGTTTCATTTACCCTTTTTAATGAGTTGATCATTACTCCTTTTCAGTGAAGCCTTCTCTTATTTATTCTAGTGTTTTCCCCAGCCCATCAGAAAGAACACATTTGGGAGAAGAAAATACCATTTACTAAAACAGTACAACAGGGGAAAAAAAAGGCAGGCATCCAAAACTGCAAAATGGAAGGATCAACTATTCATGATATTTCAACTGAAATGCAGGATAAGGTGACGAGGTGAATACTGGGATTTCCTTCCTTCTGTAATCATTTACATGCAAATGCAAAAGGAGACTCTTGCAAGGAAGAATCCAGTTGTTAGAATCTCTCTCTCTCTACACAGAATAAGTAGCAATTATCTCAATGAGCTTTGACCTCATCTCGAACTTTATGTGTAGCTTTGCTTAGAAAATAAAGATAAAAATATATTTTATTCCCATATTTCAGATAAATAATTCAGAGGTTTCTGAGTTTTTGGACGTTTCTTTGTTTTGAAGAGAAGGGGCTCCAATGATGGACATTTAAAGAAGAGATCAGCTTTGTCAATCCTCATGGCAGCCCAGACAAAATGAATATATGCATGCAGAGGGAAAGCAGAGAAATAAAATTCAGGGTTGGAAGAAACCTTGCCATTTGGGCTGCCAGTCATCTGGATCAGCAGAGCCTCCTGACAGCCTACAAATCTGCATTTCCTTTTCCTGGGGCTTGCTAGTTGAAGGACAGGTGAGAGCAGCTCCCAGCATGACATGAGCTAGACGTGGTCCTGAGTCACACCTGGATGTACAAGATAAACATGGTACAATAGAAACGTGAGTTCTGGGGATGCTTAGGTGTGAGCCCTGTTACTGCTGCCTCGGAAAATATAAGGCAGGGGAAGGTTTGGCGTGAACAGGCAGTGGCCGGTCGATCCAATTAAAAGCACAGTGACGCTCAGTTAGTAGCACATGAAACTGCTGAAAGATTGAGTGCTCAGAGAGACTGAGAGAAACGCAAACAGAGCCCCCGGAGGGGACCCATTTTTCAGCAGGTCATGAGCAAGCCAATAATGATTTCCACTTCATTTGTATGTGTGCTAAACATACTTGGCATTACTTCAGAGACTGGGGTCAAAAGTTCAATGATTGCTAAAGGCATTGTGCTAGAAGATGCATCTGGAGAGCTGCTAGGGGAGGGTAAAAGCCAGGTTTGCACTAACCCTTACCCCTGCTCTGTCCTGGTGGAGTATCCCAACTGAGATCCAGTATATATGCAACTGGCACACTGAAAAATGACCACAAAGTGTATCTTGCATCGTACCTCACTGCCAGGATGCTTGAAAACAGCAAGCAGAAAACAGAGCAACTAGGGCCAGCATTACTTTTGCATCTCTCAATAGCATTCCCATGCTGCTGGTCTCATGGGCCAGCAAGAGCCTTTCTTTGCTCCTGACCCTCCTCAGCAAACCCACCAAAACCATATCTAAGCACAACATACACAAAAATCGAGTCGCACACATGATCTGGGGGAGCAGCTCCCTCAAACCACCATTGCCACAGCCCTCTGGCAATGGAGGACACTGCACATGAGCTGCTCACTGCTGCCTTTGCTGTGATGCAGCAGCAGAGTCAGTCCCAGCACTACCTGACGTGCCTTGAGCCGAGACACACTTAGCCAGCAAAGGGTTGGACAGCCAATAATTTAATTTCTTGGAGACACCACTGGCATTTAACTTCACTCTTCAGCCTTTGGTGGTCTGGTGGGCTCAGTGTCAACATCACATGCTCTGAGATACATGGTGTAGTTTCCCCCCACCTCCAGAGAACTCCATGACCTCCTTATGGTCCCAGTAACACTTCATGGTGATGCCTGGTGATAAGTGGAAAAGTATTTGCAACCACAGGTTTCTCTGCCTGAGGATAACAAAGCCACAGCAAAAAAAAAAAAAAAAGAAAAAAAAAGGAAAAAAAAGAGGGTCAAGTACACAAACACAATGCTACAAGTGCCCCTTTCCACCAGCTCTCCATTTCTTCTTCACTCCTTTGCCTTTCTCTGAAACATACCTGTGTGACAGAAAGTCTCACAACTCCCTGAGTTTCAGCACACAGTTTGAGTTTCTTTGCATTGCACTGGCAGGAAAGAAGGAGATTTACATTGGTCCCAAGCACATTACATTGACTGTGTTTTCCAGGCACAAGTAGCCCCATGGAAAAGAAACCTTCCAAGGAAACAACAAGCAGACCCAAGGGAAAAGGAGGAGCAGAAGCTTCCATTAACTCACACAGGGTGTGGCTGAACTGAATTCAGGTACTGAATATTGGCTGGGGAGGATAGAGGCTCATTTTTCAAAGGCACCTGTGCAACTGTCTTGAACTTGACTAGGAGCTTGCAATGCTTTCTCCAAGACTGTAAGCCTGATAGATATGCATTGTCAATTTGACTTTTCACAAGGTGGGGAGAAGTAAAGAAAACAAACCCATCTCTTTTTTTAGCAACTCTCCTCTGCCTTTTTCATAATTAAATTCACCATAATGACCACTGTACTAAATCTAATAAGAAGTCTGAGTTTCTGGTTTCCATTGGCAGTCATTAGCACAGCTCAATTTAGGCAACTGACTAAAGCATACGAACAGTATTGTAAGGCAACCTTCTTGAGTCAGTAAGTAAGACGAAAAGCTTACCTAGACAGTATTAAATCACTAAAATTGATTGCACCCTATTGCTTATGCTCTGATTCCACTGGCAGGAAGGCTCTGAGCTGGCTTATTTACACATGCACTAGTGAGCTCATTCACACACAGCTGCTTTCCACCTCAGAGCAATAAAAATTCATAATAAAAATAATTAAACCTCATCAGCCTTCAAGCATTTGGAAACCCCAGAGCCCCATTGCCAGATCCTCTGAAAATGCATCAGCCTTCCCATGAGAGAGACTGGGGTTCAATTCCTGCAGGGACTGGCTGCCAGAGCGGCCATGGCGCCTGGGCGTCACACTCCAGCAACAGATTATTCCATGCTATCGACCCCCCTGCTCTGGGTTAATTCTTTTAATTGTCTCACCACATCTTTTCCCATTAGGCTGATGTAACTTGTTTAAGCATACACAGATTGATTTATGACAGCACTAGGGACATTAATCTGATGCCTGCTCTCCAGTTAATGCATGCACGGTGAGAGATGCAGGACAGCAGTCTCCCATATGGGAGCTCCAGCCCTTTGCCTTGAAATCAAAGGCAGCCTCCCAATGAGAGCAGAATTACAGCACTCCAAGAACAGTGCTTTCCACTGCCCTTATGGGTAAGGCAAGGTCACTGCCTCCTGCTCTCAATTCTCAAGTGCCATCTTCTTTAAATACAGCTGCAATCAAGGAAATGGAAAATCTCTTTAAAAGTTCACTGTTAGGAAATCACTGGAGCCCACTGAACTCCTAAAATCTTGTCAGGAGGTAAAGAGTTCCCTTCAAATGCAACCTCATTTATCTCCAATTAGAAGCAGTTTCCTTCACAGTGTATGTTCAACACCCTTTAGCTCATTGCTGCATGTTCCCTGCATTTCCCTTTTACTCAAGGGATGTGCACATAGTACAGAAACCTGCACAGAGCAGCCTTCTTTTCCATACATACAGTTTAGGTCATGAAATACATAAAATACATAATGCTTATATAGTATGAGTTGAAAAACAGAGTTCTCAACAGTACCAATAAAAACTTGCAGCTTTGTGGAAAAAAAAATAGGATACCCCACAGAACAAAAGTACTTTTCCATTCTGTTGCCATGTTCACAATTAAAACAATTGGGTACATTAAAATAGAATTAAGTACATCTGCAAGTGCCACCATCTAACTGAAAGTCAAAGAAAACTTGCCCCATAATTTTGTGTTTCTGGGACAAAAAAAAAAACACCCAAGGAAACAAAACAACCAAACAAAACAACTCCCACACATTGACTGTGCCAAACTGCTTAAGAAAACTGAAATTCTGCTTCTGAATCTAACCTACATAACCAAGCATTCTTTGGGATTACAACTGGGACACCACCAGTCCCATCACATTTTGACAGCAAATCCCATGCATTTGCCCACTTCCAGGAGGGCTCAGAACAGGAGATCTCTCAACTGTTTATCCCAGGTAAACTGTAACTATTTCTCCTCCTGCTCCCCAGTTGGTCCTGCCTAGGTTAGTAGTAAATGCACTTCATCTCCTTAAATTTTTAAATCCTCCAGAGAGCTTCCAGTACAATTTCTAAATACAAACTTACTAGATGTGCTGTCAAATCTCACCACTTTTTATGAAGTTTATTCCACCTATGATCTACTCTTCTCAGTGTGAGGGGCATAGACATGCTCAGGCTGAGACACTAACACTAATTCCATGTGCTTCCAGCCCAAGCAGGGGAGCAATAGGAGGTGTTCCACCCCTGAGAGCCAGTCAGTGTAGTCCAGACTTCTAATGTCAGGCACCTCATTTTTCAGCAGCTTCTCTAAGAATAACCTTCATGCAAGAGAAACTTACAGTATTTTCAAACAAAATAAGAGACAACTGTACAAGTGTCTCAGCACACACCACAGTTGAGACAGTCACCATACACAGAGTGTCACCATACAATTTCAGAGGGCTTTAGGCATTCACCCATACACAGTAACACCTTACCACAGCAGAAGGCCTCAGGTGTCTGCCTATACAGAATAACACCATTCCACTGCAGACGACTGCAAGTAAAGAACCCTTCTTGTCCTCTAGCCCAACCTTTTACACCCTCATGTTGACGTATTGCACCTGTGTGCCCTCTGCTCCCTTTGGTGGTTGGTCAGTGCCCCTGGGCACGCCATGGCTCATTACTGTCAATGCTGCTCACCTGCTTCTCACAGCTGTAGCCCATTATCACAAACTGTGTACCTGCATACCAGTACCTTCAGATAGTTCATGAATAAAAAGAAGAAGAAGAAAAAAAAAGCCTAATGTATTATTAAGTACAGACTGTTATTCAACTTTATTTAAAAATACCAAAGGCTGCTTTGATAGATCTAAAAGCAGGAGTCACAGCCCCTTTGAACCTTGCAAAGAAGAGCCCCCAGCTGACAAAGGCCACATAGGGACTTATACACTGCTCTGAAGTTGCAGTGGAAACACAGACTTCAGCAGATAGTCCCAGTGAAAAAAAGCACCACAAAATTACCAACTTCGCTCTTCTGCCTCTACTGACAACCAGTTCCAAGCCTTCACTCCAACAGCAGCTTCACAGTGACACCAGTGACTCATGCCATCCCAAGACCAGCCTCAGGCTAAGAATCAGTCTTGTAACCTCCTAAGGTGGAAAGCATGATGCACCCCTGATTTCCCTTCCTAAATTTGTGTGAATACTAATCCCACACACCTATAAGGACCTTCAAGGTGGCTTCAGTCTCCACTGGCTTTATCTATGCTGTAGAAAGGAGCATTATTTCCACTTCTTTACAAGCACTTTTCAATGCTTTGAGATGCCACAGCTATTCAAAATGTTAAGGCACGGGATGAAAGCTACAGAAATATAATTTGTTATGAGCTAAACAGTGCACTGGGAAGAGATGGGCAAGTCTGGTGGCAAATGCTGCCACAGACAAATGTAACATACAAGATATGAACATGAGTAAATAGCTAAGGTTTAGATATTTAAATGCATTAGATGTACATGAGTAATTATCTAGGTTTATTTTTTTCTGATTTCCTTAGGTCACATGGGAAAGTAGGACCCAATACAACTTTCTGTTGTTTGTCTCCTGACACCAATGCCTAGTTCATATTTAGAATTTTCTCGTTGGCAATAATTTTGTAGAAAGGCATTAGAAAATTGCCAGATGCCTAAGCTTTTCCTGACAGTGAAATTTTACTTAAATAGTTAGAAGATGCAAGCTGACTTGTATCCTGTCACTGGGATATGTCACTTACAATATGTCTTTCAAACGTATATTTAATTATTTCCCAAGATATCTGCCTCCCCATTTAAGTAAAACATTCACATTTATTTCATTCTGCTTTGGACAAATGAAAGTCTTTGCAGATTACCAATCCAAAATATCTGACAGGTTTTTTGATATATCTTTCTTCTGTAGTCAGCATGAGGAGAATGTCCAGCATGATGGAAATGCACATTTGAACAGTCAGCAAACCAAATCACCAATCTGACAGCACTTTTAAAGCCCAAGAAACTATTTGTGAGCACGTGGAAGATGTGTTTCCTGCTATCACAGTTCTGAAAGGCTGTTAAGCAATGAGAAATTTGATTTGGACTGCAGCAAAGCCCCAAAAGTTGAGCTAGTGGAGAAGGATGTTAAGAATCAGGAGCATCCAAACATTCTTTCAGCTCCTGTTCCCTGCAAAATTGGATCAGAAATGAACTTGAGGAGTCTTGGAGCAAGGATAGATTCTGTATTTTTACAACTGAAAAGACAAAAACCAGGATAACTTTGGAGGAAAATAGACTTTTGTTCTTGGTTGGTTGGAGAACATTTTGATAGCCTTCCACAAAAGAGCAGATAAAGACATGACAGGACAAAAATGGTGGACAAGAACTAGGAAGAGAAGCAGTCATTGGGAGAAACAGCATCTCCCCAGATTTTATAGCTGTTTCTTGCATCTCAAAGACCAATGCCACTTGTCATCCTCGTGTAGTCTGGGACTAACACAGCAAATGTTTGAAGAATATAAAGAAGAGAAAAAAGTGGTTTGAGGTGATGCACATGGTAGACATAGGTTTAGCAGGAACAAAACAGGAAAAGAAATTTCAAACTGAATTTCAGGAGACTACTCAAGCCCTGAATTTTATTGGACAGATAAGTATTCTCTAAGAGGGAAAGTGGAAATTCCATTCACTGAGCTATTTACATGTTCAGAAATGACTCTGTCATAGAGAATACCCTGTACTTTTAGAGTTGGAAGATATGGCATCATTTACTGTCTTTCTTTTAACTCTAAATGAAGAACTGTCTATTACAACTATCAAGAACATCAACTATTGCTAGAACTGACATAAGTTTAGACACAAATCCTTGAATTGTTTTTTCTCTTATTTTCCCTATCTTCAGCTATTTTTCCTTTCTTGCTAAGCACTATTTCCAAAGAGTGAAGCAGCATGAAGTACGGGTGTAACATTAACTTTAAAAACCCACCCTGATCATTTTACCATTCCTCAAAGTATGACAACCATTAATAAAAAGCAGTTTTCCTATAGAACAAAGCTTTTACAGAAGTGGAAGGGCACACTGTCATGTACAGCCTCCATCCCACATTACACCTGTATTGCACAAGAATTTCTGACAGAGTTACAAGACACGTGGTCTCCCCAGAAGGCTGTGCCTGGTGGCTAATCCTGCTAACCACCAAAGTACCAATGGTTGGAGGGGCTAAGGCTTGTCCAGGCAAAACTGCCAACCAGCCCAGCTAGAATCCAAAGCAGGACCACGGCACCAAGCCCTGCCTGGCATGCCCTTGCCCAGTGCCACCTCATGGCACCACCAGCCACTGGCAGGACTCCCTCTTTCCTCTGCTCTCCAAAGCTCCTCTATGTGCTTCATGGGCTTCTGTCTGTACTGTGTCCATCTGCCTTTGCAACAAAAGATTTTAGAGCTCAACAGGAAGAGCAGGAACCTTAGCTACTACTGACATACAGCAGTATGTTAATGGATAATGCAAAATACCTGTTGTTTTCTCTAAAATTACATTCATGACAAGAACTTATTGGCTGCCATTTGACAACCTGACCATTTTCTGCACAAAAATGCATTTGAAATTAAGTTGTTGAAAATGGACCTTACCTTCTATCTCTTCCATTTTCCTCTACCACACTTCTAAAGATTGTAACATACTTGTCAAAGTAGGTGAGCCTCCCCTATTTGGCAGAATCACATTAGCAGGTCTTCTAATCAAAAAAGAAACACATAATTAGTTCAGTCCTAAGTGCTAAAAAGTATTGCCATACCCTGAAGAGGGCAAGCTCTCCATTGCAGACATTAAGTACTCAGGTTATTAGGAGTATTAACATTTTGCAGACCTGGAGGACTCTTAACTCTCTGACTCATTGTGTTTGGACACCTCATTGCAAAAACTTTTTCTCCTGTGAAAGAAAGGCTCCTAAGGATGCACAATTAACTCCGTTCCATTCCTGACAGCAGAGTGCATCACAGCAGTTGTTGCTTCTCTCTCTCTCTTTCTCTCTGTAAAATTGCCCTGATACAGCATCAAAAACAACTGTCATTTCAAAGCACAAGGACTATCAATTCAGTAGGTAGTAGGACAACCGAGAGCAGACTGTACACAAGTAATTTTATCTGTTTAACTACTTATATATTTATTTTGATGTTTGGAGAGAAACCTCTCTCGTTTTTTCCAAAATTCCCAGTGCAGGTAGGTCTCCTTTTTAAGCTGAGTATTAGAAATGTGATCAATTGGTCATACTAAATGCCACTTTACCCTTACATTCAATTTAAACTGATATAATCATCAGATATAAAAGTTTATATATATATATATATTTGTTACACATTTTCCAGGATTTTTTCTGAAATCTTCAAAATCCTAAGTAAAATTTCTCTTCCTGGGCTATGGGCTCTTTTAGAATCAATAATAAATTTCTTTTTATTCCCAAACAGTCATCCTGAGCTATTTTTCCTGCATCTAGAACAAAGAAAGCAGTCATCCCTGTTCTTTACACAGATCCAAAATCTTTTCTATCTCCTTGATATTAACAGTGGCTTTCCAAACCCGCCTGTTCTGCACTGGAGGACAAATGGAGTACATCACCTCCTCCGCATTCCTCCTCGCAAACTACATAATTGTCACATCTCTTGGCTTTGGGATAAAAGCACAAAATTTTAAAAGTCATCTCATTTCACCTTAAAGTTCCTTCCCAAATGTAATTATAAATTTCTAAGCCAAACACCAGGGAGACATTTTTAACTTTAATTTACTGTGGGTCCATCAACTTTGACCACACTTGAAGGTACATTTTCTCCCCATTAGTTCTGTCTAGTCAAAAAAGCTCATGTAGCGATGACGCATCTCTTGCAGATAAGGGTATCCGCTGATTTGATTTACTAAGGAAGCTAAATTTATTATGCAACATTTTACAAGTATAATTCTGCTTTCTCTTGATGGTAATAAATTCGATATGAACTCCCATGAGAAAAGAGAACCAGTCCTTTTATTATCCAGACATGACCCCCAGAGCCAGATTCCATTTTAGAGACGGGAAATGACCATATCTCTGATTAAAAGGGAAACTTTAATCAAATAAAGTGCCTCATCAGGCGAGAGCCAAGATTCCAATACTCCTGACTGCAGCACAGCAACGATCCAAAGTCATATCTGCCCCCAACCCATTACCGCCTACCGCAACGTGATATCCATCCCAAACAGGAGGTGCATCTTTCAGCCATTTCCTCATCATCTGGGTAGCTGCTGCTCCCATGCTCACAGTCCTGTGCAGAAACACGTTCTCAAGAAGCTACCCCAGGGTCTGTTTGAGGAATCAGAGGAGGATGGACTTTGTAGTGTTTAGTTTGATTTTTTCCCAACTAAATCAGTCTCACAGGTGACAATTGACTTGACTCCGTGCAGCAAAGTGCAGCAGCCTTGGCTTTTAGCTCAGTACCCATCCAGTTAGACTCTTCTATTCCTTCAGACACTTTCCTTCTACACCCTGAAATTACCTTTTGAAGCATTTGGGGTTATAGCTTATTTAGAGTCCCAGGTCAAGAGCTTTATCCCAATTGTCAGTGGTGCATTTCTGCAGTTCTACAGCGGATATAGTAAATGAGTAACAATGGTAACAATGACAATATAGATGTCTTGGACTATTGTTATTTTAAATATTCTCTAAGGTTCCACTTCTGTGTAAGCACAATTGGATCTGTATGCTACTCCATGCAGAGATCTATCTTTAAGTGTTTCTGGCCATCTAGAATGTTTTCCCGCAACAGAGCAAGATACAGCTACTGACAGATAAATCATCTCCCTTTCAGCTGTGGAAACCCGGCTACGCAAGCAAATGAAGTTGCCCAAACTCCACATCCACTCAGGAACCGCTTGGCTGAGAGATGGGATTAGTTCATACAGCCTTCTGCAGAGATCCTCCTTGGATCAGCCCACACGTCATTTCTGCTACAGCAGTACAGATGTGCTGCTTTGTGCTAAGGAGTAGTTCTCAATATACTAAAGTGTCTGCACCGGGCAAGGCCCCTTGCTCCGCAGCTCTCCCAGCTGCTGCACTGGCCCGACAAAATGCGGGCAGTGTGCAACACAACAGCACATAAGGATTATTTCTCTGGCGTTTGTCTGAGTGTCAGAAACACGCTCGCAAGCAGGAAGACAGTTATTGTATTGCTCTCCGATTTCCAATGAAGCTTTCGTGGTCTCACGTCCGCCCTGAGGCGGGGGGCTCAGCCCAGCCCTGCCGGCCCCGTTCCCG
>NW_005054300.1:18287914-18290533 GCF_000277835.1 Geospiza fortis
GAGCCTTCTGCCTGCGCGCTACCCGCCGGCCACGGGGAGCAACGAGGACGTGCAGATCGGGGTGCTGTTCGCCTCCAAAGCCATGCTGCAGCTGCTGGTGAACCCCCTCAGCGGCACCCTCATCGACCGCGTGGGCTACGAGGCACCGCTGCTGGCCGGGCTGGCCGTCCTGTTCCTCTCCACCACCACCTTCGCCTTCGCCGAGAACTACGCGACGCTGTTCGCGGCGCGCAGTCTGCAGGGGCTGGGCTCTGCCTTTGCGGACACGGCCGGCATCGCCCTCATCGCTGACCGCTACGCCGAGGAGCCGGCGCGGAGCCGCGCCCTGGGCACAGCGCTGGCCTGCATCTCCTTCGGCAGCCTGGCCGCCCCCCCCTTCGGCGGCGTCCTCTACGAGTTCGCGGGCAAGAGGGTGCCCTTCCTGGTGCTAGCCTGCGTCTGTCTCCTGGACGGGCTGATGCTACTGGTCCTGGCGCCGCCCGGTGGCACCGGGGCACGGGCCAACATGCCTGTGGGCACCCCCATACACCGCCTCATGATTGACCCCTATATTGCTGTGGTGGCAGGGGCCCCGGCCCCCCGCAACCTCCCCCTGGCCTTTCTGGAGCCCACCATCGCCAACTGGATGAAGGATTCCATGGGGGCCAGCGAGTGGGAGGTGGGCCTCACCTGGCTGCCCGCCTTCTTCCCCCACGTGCTGGGTGTCTACGTCACCGTCCAGCTGGCTGCTGCGTACCCACACCTGCAGTGGTTTTACGGGGCCCTGGGCATGGCCATCATCGGTGCCAGCTCCTGCTTGGTGCCCGCCTGCAGGAATTTCGGGCAGGTCATAATTCCCCTCTGTGGCATCTGCTTTGGCATCGCCCTGGTGGACACAGCCCTGCTGCCCACCCTGGCTTTCCTGGTGGACGTGCGCCACGTCTCTGTCTATGGCAGCGTCTATGCCATTGCAGACATCTCCTACTGTGTGGCATATGCGCTGGGGCCCATCGTGGCCGGCCAGATTGTGCACACCATGGGCTTTGCGCAGCTCAACCTGGGCATGGGGCTTGCCAATGTGCTTTATGCCCCTGTCCTTCTCTTCCTCAAAAATGTCTGCCAAATGAAACCCTCTCACTCGGAGAGGAACATCCTCCTTGAAGAAGGACCTAAGGGACTCTATGACACCATCAAAATGGAGGAGCGCAAAGGCATGGGCAAAAGCCTCCAGCCAGCAGGCGAGATGGATGAGAACGGCATGGGCTCTTACCACAGAGACCTGAAAGGAGTGTCTGAGGAGGACTCATCCGACTATGAGTACAGTTAGGTTCCCCCATGTGGCCCAGACCAAGGAGCAAGGAGAGACCTGTGGGAGAAAGGAAAAGTGGGGGGAAGAAAATGTTACTGCATTATGTTTCTGTACTGACGTGCAATATCTACAGTTTAACCTTTGTCATGATGTAATGGCTTTCTTCTAGACTTAGTTTGAATCGGTTTTTCCCTCAGCATTCTGGCAAAGTGGAGGAGGTAGGAAATGGGAGATAATACTGAAAAAATTATTGGAGTAATCATTAGCAGAATCTGAGGAAATCTTTCAAAAAAAAAAAAACACCAAAAAGAAAACAAAAAAACCCAACAGCTTTGTAGCTGGGGTATAATTGTGCAGAGTGTTCTCAAACTGAAACTGTGTGTGACATACTGTATATCTCTGTAAAAATTACAAGAAAAGCAAAAAAGTATGTGTAAAATTTCAAATGGTGTATTCAGGGACTTAGTAAATCTTGTGTACATATACTCAGACTTTCAGTTGGTTTCCTATATTTAAGAAGAGCAACAGCTGTCTCATTTCATTCTTCCCTGAGAATAAACTGAAGTATTGTACCTTTTTTTTCTCTCTTGTGCTGCTCTCCGGTAAGTGCAATATGCTGTATTATGTTGAAGTCCAAGTTAAAGAATAATATGATCTGAATAAACAGAATTGAAGGGGATTGATTGTCTTTTGTTGTTTTTTTTTGAGGGCTCCTTGAGGGAGGGAGCTGGTTGTGCTCAGTGTAACCCCTAAAGTAACAATCCCCCAGAGTATAATTCTCACTAGCTACCAAAATGTCACAGAAGAAAACCCCAGTACAAAATGTTCTCATTCATTCTTCACAACATAACGGATCTGAGCAAACAACATCGTGCTGCAACCCTGCTACTGCTTGTTTAAAAACAGTTCCTTGAATTCTCATGTGAATTCAATTTTAATTCCCCACAATAATGAATTTCAGTTTTCTAATATTTCAAAAATTACATCACCAGCAGTTAGAGGTACAATACTCGAAGGTGCCTTTCTCAGTGCTAAATGCTGCCCGAATCAAAAAGCACTCACCTCAGTGACTCGACAGGGATTAAACAAAAACAAAAGATGGGTGAAATGCTTAATTCAAACATTTGCAAAGAGTGGAAACCTTCGATCCATTCACAAGGGAACAAGACTGCATAATTTGCCCTATAAATTTCTCTTAATATAAAATAAAATCGTTTCTTTTAATTCTTAACACAATAGGAAACAAAAATAATTACTGGTAATCGCAAGAGGGGTGAAAAGACATTTACAAGCTGCCATAGCACCTATTGAAGGGCTCCCACCCGTCCCTG
>NW_005054300.1:18291466-18319524 GCF_000277835.1 Geospiza fortis
GGTTGGGGAGGGAAAGGGCTCCTTCGGGGGCTGAGGCTTGGGAAGGTCTCGGGACGTACCGGCAGCCCCCGGCGGAGCGTGAGCGCTCCCCGACCGCTCCGGCGCTGCCACGGCCCGCAGGGAGCTCACGGCCGGCGACAGGGCGGCTCCTGGCTCCGCTCGCAATGTCCACTGCCGCGGCAGTGCGCGCTTCACACGTGTACTCCTGACAACGCATTCATTCCTTAACTTCAGGCATAGGTTCCTGAGAACTTTAAAGCTTATCCTCCTGATAACACTGAGAGTGAGGATGACTGGATGAGGACTGAATGTATCGCCCCAACAACACCATATACTGCAAGCTGCCTCCCGAGTTTATCACGTCAGGAGAACTCAAGTATAAGCACATGGGCTTATTTTAGTCCTCCTGTGCTATCTGCTAACGGAGAGATCAGTGCCTTTTGTTATGGATTTGAGTTGCTTTGAGCTGTGGGGAAGGCCACCCGGCTCCCCAGCCTGCTGTGACTCGCAGCCACCGTGCTAAGCTGCTCACCCTGGCCCTCCAGCTAAGCCAGCTGTAAATAAAAACAGCTGGGATTATTTTTTTTTCTTTTTTTTTTTGCCTAATAACTTTGACAATGTACCTCACAGCTTTCTAGAGAGCAACTTTGAAGTCATCTTGAATTTCTGCAGGATTTTCTCCTGTGTCAGTTTTCTTGTCCTTTATTAAGCAAATACAGGATTGGGTGTGATGCTAAGCTGTCAGCACTTGAACCAGAGACAAAGCTTCTGTTCATCCCCGCAACAGAGAAAAGCACAGTTCAGGCTACCACCTCCAAACTCTTTATCACACTGCTTTTACAGATATGCAGGGCTGTTAGTAGTAGCACTTCTCAGAGACACTGAGCCAATATAGACTTTTAGTCAGCGGCACCATATTGCAGTTTGACAAAAAAAGCATAAGGAAAGAAAGAACAAAATTCCCAGCAAGAAGAATACCAGCAGGATTTTTCCTTTAAGAGAGTACAGTTTGAGGGGCTCTAAAGACAAAATGGCTGCTCTATATTCTGAATGCAGGTGGGGGGCTGAGGTCAGCCCATAAATAACTGGGCAAGCCAACAGTCTGCCAAGAGTTACAGGACATGCATTATGTGAGGTGCTTTGGACCTGTTTTTTAGGAATAGAGTGCATGGCTAAGTGATGAGCCCTGTGCAGCACACGAGGGAGAGTGGAGCAGTGCAGTGAGTTAATGTGGCATTTCCTTGAGGGACATTATCTCTCACCTGGGTTGAAATTGTAAGCAGATGATAGATCAACACGAGTTTGCTGTGTGGCTCATTGCAGGGCCCCAGGGACATCTCTCAACCTTATACAACCTATTCCACAGCACATGGCCCCACTGACAGCCAGTGCAGGACAGGATCAACACAAGGTGTCAGTGACCACATATACATTGGCAGAGCCATGCTGAAGCTGCAAGGCTGCAAAAGCCAAGCTAATTCCTCAGTAGAGGAATAATCCACAACCATCTCTGCCTATTGCTAAACAAAACTCTTCAACTCACTTTCATGCACTGTAGAGTATAATCCAAATTGTTCTTAAAAGCTGTTGTAGAAATAATTTTGGCGCCCTGAATGTAATAATTCCAAAGATTACAGAAAAGTATTATTTTCTACAAAGTCAACACATGTTGTCTTTTATATTTTGCATACACTCAGTGCAAAGTAATTAAAAGAAAACCAAAAACCCTCTAATCCATCAAGACCTGACTGAACACAAAAAATTCCCTCTGCTTTAGCTGTACTTATGTACTGTCATAATTGAAGGACAATCACTTGGTGCAATCACTAGTGTATCAGAAGAAATATGCATGTCAGATAGCCTATCCCTGCACAGAAAAGGAGTGAAGAAGCATCTTTAGAAGCGAAACCAGGATAAGCACAGTACCAGAGAGACACGAGTGGAAGTACTTGCTCTGTCACAGATTACTTCTGTGACTTTTAGCAGGTTAAGCCATCTCCCTGGATAAGTATATGCTATTTGAAAGACTGCTCTACAAAATAGCTCAGACCCTGTCAGTTTCCCCACAGCCTTCACAGGCAGGCTCACAGGGTCCCCCAGACCCATGCCCCAAAGCACTGGTACCCTGTGAGATTCTAGGCTGCAGAGGGAAAAGGCATATCTCCGTCAAGCTCCTTTTTACATCTTCTAGCACAGCACCTCACTGTACCCATGGAGCAATGCCATGAAAAATACATTTAAAGGCTGTGGTGCTTTCATATAAAATGGTAAGGGGAGGAAATATAAGATTCTAATATAGAAAACTGCAACATTACTATTACCTGTGTCAACATAAGTACATTCAAAGGAAAGTCTCCTCTTTCCTCCAGCTAACATATAACAGTAATACAAAGCACACAGATTATGCCACAATAAATTGCAAAGTAAATTACAGTGACAAAATAAACCATGCTGAGAAGGGACCTTTTATGAGCATCAGATAGTTCTGAATAAATAAATTTATAGCAAAATGAGACAAACAGAATGTCAGAGCAATCTCCACAGGGCTCAGTTTAGCTAGTTTGAATGCTGTACTTCTATTTCTCTTCAGGTTTGCATTCTGAAGCTTCTGTGTGTGTTTGCGCAGGGAATACTCCCCTCGTACATTTTGGTTATAAATAATGGGTACTGACAGGACTTTAAATCTTTTCTATTTCCAGAACTGAGGCATCAGGCTCCCTAAGTGCCCCCAAGTGACTTCAATTTCTGTCCTCAACGAAAGATACCAAAAGAAATGCAGGACTGCCTGACTTAGGAAAAAACATGCAGAAGAACGCGAAAGATACATGCAGTAAAGATGAAGGAGTAAGTAACTCTTTCTGGGAAAAAAAAAAGGAAAAAAAGAAGATGTCTTAACAATTTTTAATTCTGTAAATTAATATCATAATTGTAACCCAAGCTCTGTTCTAGAGCAATTTCTTCATTTCAGGGAACACTAGTACTTCCCATATGCAAATAAACTCTTTCTCCCAACATCCTCTGAAGAATTACAGTAAATTAAATATTATTATACAACAAATATTTTTATACTACAAAGTCAGAGATGGCATGAAATTATTCATGCTAGTACAGCACTATCAAGCGATCATATATGATTCATTTTCAGGCTGGTTTAGAAGGTGCTGGGTGTTCATGCCTGTCAATAGTCAGCCTCCAGGGTTTTTTCCTAAGCAGAGTCATGAACTGCACAGGAACCTTACCCAGAAAGATAGGGCCAAAGCCAGGTATCAAAAAGAAATACTAGTTAGCACATCCATTTCCAATGACCAAGAAATCAGAGACTGAAGAAATATGTCTTGACTAAACAGAGCTTGAAACTGTAGAATTGCCATTCTTTTATTTCTGGGTGTATTATAGGCTAAATTGGATTTGCCTTTCCATTAATAACAGATAATCCTATGACACTTTTCATGAGTATCTAAAATCTTTGGTTTCTAGATAGGGAACATAATGCATCACTGACTTTTGTGTGGATGTCAAAAGGCAGAGCTGGTACTTGAGTCAGAGGACACCCAGTCCCTGCCAACTGTTCAGAGCGCTTCCTCCACACCCTCCCTCACTGCGTGCACTGGACTAACTCTGAGCAGCAGGTGGGACAGGTAACTGCTAATCCTTTCTTCCACCCAAAATCACACTGCAATCCTACTAAAATGAATGGCCATTACAGCAAGAACTAGCAAAAAAATCTGAACATTGCCTACTTCAGGAGAAGGGCAAAAATCAAATTAGAAAAACAAAGCCTCCAAAAGTTTATGGCCTACTCTAATCACTAATGGACAAGCATAGCTGCATTAGATGACCATTTCTCAACTAGGTGACACAGCTCCCTCCCTGAGGAACCACACTTAGAGCATCACAGCCTCTTGCAACTTCCCAGTCTTCCATGAATTACCTCCTTGCTTTGTTTTCCCACTGCCCCCAAAATTGCTTATTGGCGATGGAGAGAGAGATGGGGAGACTGAGAGCTGGTATGAATCCAAATTGATTGTGGACTGCATATGCTTATTTACTACTCTAGGATGGCTAATAATTTTTTACCACAATGACTGGGTAAATCAGCACATAAACTTATACATTTTATAACATCTCTTACTTGCAGAAGTCTTGATGTACTTTTCTTTTCCGGTAGGTCTTGATTTAATCTTCAGTTAGTCTTGATTTAATCCTCAAAGTTCTGCCTGTTCTTGCCAAGGCATCCTGATGATCACAGCTCTTACACTAACCAGGTCCAAAGTCCATCATCTGTATTGTGTGTCCCAGTATCTCTCTCTTCTCTTTTCAACCAAAATCATTCCTTTAATTGCCTTATTAATTTATCTCTGCACACATTGAAACAAGCAAGGTATCACAATTTATACAATTATTATGAAAATCATCACATACATACCCATCTTAAAAAGAATCTTTTAGCTAAAAACCTTAGCCACTAAAGGCTCAGGCTTGATCTTTATAAACTAAAAACTTTCCTGATGGCAGCTACAGGGGGGTCATTACTGGATTTAGAAACATTGCTAGAAGTGTAATTGCAGCAAAAGGTTTGATTCTTATACATGAAGTGATAGGGAGAAACATTTAGACTGGTATTTTCTGTGTATTTAAAATTAACACAAAAATCCATTTTCACAAAACCCAGGGGCTCTAATTCTTGGGGTTCCAAGGGTGCTTCAGGAGGGCAAGGTGTCAAATTTGATGATTTGCTTTAATTTATTTTTTTTTTTGTGTAAATATTAAAGTTCTGGAGAAGCTATATCCCCCCCTATTTTTTGTTTTTGTTTTTTAATAGGATGTGTGTTTCTCATTATGAAGGCAACATAAAAGTAAAACAATAAACTTATACTAAGTAAAAATAAATCAAATAATTGATACAATTAGCAGCACATGAAAAATAGAATGGTGATTTAAAATAATGCACTATCAATTTCTTAGATATTGTACTATTACTTAGACTCTGTAGTAATTGGCAAGCTTCATTTTTAAAGCAATTTTAAAGTGGGGGCTTGGAGGGTAAGCCCTCCAAGTTCACTTTAAAAGGAGGTTTAGCCATTATAGGTCCAAATTTGGCAAGTCAGAATGATTTGAGTATAGATTTGATGTAGAAAACACTTGGTTTTATTGGTATATTTCTCTACTAGTTAAGTCTAGGACTTGGTCAGGGTCCAGGCTTTAACTGGAAGAGTCTCTTTAATATATTTGAAAAATCTCTTAGTAATAGTAGTTAGAAAAATAATATGTCTTATAAATAGCTATACAACAATATGTGAAGGTTTGTAAAACAGCTGGCTTTGTCATTTTTTCTTTAGCTAAATAGTAGTAAAACAAAGACCATTAAACAGATCACAACTAATAGCAGTTATAATATGAAATTTTTTACTCATTCTTCAGTACTACTTAAAAAAATAAAATAGCAAAAGTTGTTCTTATTTCTATAATAAAATAGTTGTATCTCATAATTTAAATTAGCAAATGTTGACAAAATTCATTAAGGCTTTATGTTATTCACTCATATAGTAAAGGAATTATATCATAAATGAAACAGGTATACTTCAAAAAAATTTAAAATCAACTTCACAAAAAATTAACTTCAGTAAAATATAACAAAAATATACTTAAACGAAGTTAAAGTTAACATCACTGAGACTAAACAAAAATTAATCTTAACAAGAATTAACGTATTTAAACTCTATTATTATAAAAAAGTTACTGAAAATTTGTCATTTACCTTGATGTTTAACTGTTATATGACATCTGTTCTGAAAAATTTATAATAAAATGACCTCATTGAAACTATGGAGTAAAAAGCAAGCAGTTAATAAAGCTGACAGTGGAGTTTTATATACTAGTTCTAATTGAGTCTCAAATAACTACTACAAATAAAGTTCAAAGTTTGTCTTGAATGTGATCTAAAGAATCTTGAATTTACAACTTACCTAATTACTCTCAGTGAACTATGCAGTTTTGCTGTGTTATTAATATGTAGGAAGACACCACTTTTACACAAACTCCTTTGAAATTTTCTAGTAACAATCCTGTTAAAAATCACAAATCACAAGTTACTAAAATTAGAAGGTAAATGTTAACATAGTTGGGATAGTATGCAGCATCAGTTGGTATTTTGATGTGCTATAACTTCAGCCTGCTCTGCAGGTTAGACCATGCTGGCTGGTGCCAGGCTGGGGGGCACATCCCCTGCAGCAGCTTTTAAAGATTGCTTGTGTGATGGATTTAAGTTTGGCTTAATAAAGGTAATGGGATACAAACGTTGAGGGCTAAAACAATAAAAATTTAGTTATATAATACTAAATAGCTTTACTGAAAAGTTAACAAGAAAATACATTGTTAAAAAGGCAAGTAACTGGAAATATAACTGGTTTGACTAAGGCAAGGTGTCCCTCAGGGCTTTAGGTCTGTATCAAGAGTCACCTTTGATAGCTGGTCTGCTCCTTCCAATGGTTCAAAGTGTCTGGGGCACTTCAGCCAGGGACCATTGCAGAGGGTGTCGAGGCTTCCAATGACTCCTGTACAAAATCTGAATGCATAAAAATTCTCCACTGTGTCAACACATCCCTCCCCCAAAAAACTGGGGGACAGACAGCACAAAAGGTTTAACTGTGGCAATCTGCCCATCAGGCCCTGCAACGTGCACCAAGTGTTGTCTTTGCAAGCTTTGACTATTCCCACCCACGCCCAAGAGCACTCGAGGTACAGACAGCAATGGCCAATCACTGGACCATTGCCTCTTTGACATAAGTCACATCTGCTCCAGTACCAAGGAGTCCTGTTAAAATTATGTCCCTGCCTTTCAAAGTCACTTTGCATTGGCATGTGGGACACTGAGATGTGATATGTTGTGTCAAAAAAATCTGCAGGACTCCTGTGGAACCAAACCCCCCCGTCCCTGCTGGTTCAGCTATCAGGGTGCAGGTAGGGGCGCTGCCAGAAAAAGTACTAGTTGGGCTATATGGCTTCTGGCCAGGACCACACAGGGCAGCTGGGGGGTCCAAGCCATGACCTTAATTTCCCCAAGCAAGTCAGAGTCAATAGCCCCAGGGAGAACAAACAACCCTGTTGTCCAGGTGGATGATCTGCCTATGATCAAAGCCTCCATATGCCGTTCCAGTGGTCCAAAAACTCCTGTGGGAAGCAAATGAACAGATGAATCAAGTAATGTTACTGTGGTATCATTTGATATGTCCAGTCCTGTGCTGCCTGGGATGGCTGCACGCAAGTCAGTGACTGTTGTCCAGTGGGCAGGGCTGTTGGAAGTTGGCAGCTGCTCCTGGTTGCTGTGTCAGCTGTGGGGTTTGTGGTTTTGTGCAGCACTGCTCTGCACTCCAAGATGAGTTTCCCTGTAAAGGCTGGCCATTCTGGTGAAACTTAGAGTGGCACAGTGGGGGCCTTACCAACAGCGAGGACATATCCCTGGGGCTTTGGGTTTCTGTGCTTTTTGGCAGTCTCTTTTAATGTGTCCAGACTTCCCACAGCCAAAACAAACCAGCTGTTTTCCAGGGGTTAATTTCAGGACAGCAAAATCATCCGCTATGCCTTGCTCCATGACTTCATAGGTGATTGCCATGGTGTGTTGTGCTGTTCCCAGTGGTTGCATGCTTGTATCATTTGGAGTAAAGTGGGCTCAGGTTCAGGAAGCAAAGATTTCAAAAGGTGACTACAATCCTCATTGGCATTTTCTATGGCCAATTTGAGTATAACTTCTCTTGCTTGATAACTTCTCTTGCTTCTCTTGCTCCAGTTTTGTTTTAATCCGTCTACAAACTGCATATAGGGCTCTTGTGGACCCTGTTTGATATTTATGAAGGACTGTTTAGGGTTTTTTTGCATCAGGAACCTTAATGCCAAATGAGCTGCATTTGTGATACCCTCTAGGGCTTCTCTTGGTGAGGCAGCTTGGCCCAAATGCGGTTCTCTCACCATCATGATCAGTCCCAGGGGCTTGCCAGTTGCAGCCAGATGGGCTGTTCCTTCTCCTCACACAGAGCACCAATTGTCAGCAATGGAGAGAGATGGGGAGACTGAGAGCTGGTCAGAATCCAAACTGATTGTGGACTACATATGCTTATTTACTACTCTAGGATGGCTAATAATTTTTTACTACAATGATTGGCTTAATCATCACATAAACAGACATATATTTTACAACATCTCTTACTTGCAGAAGTCTTGATGTACTTTTCTTTTTCAGTAGGTCTTGATTCAGTTAGTCTTCAGTTAGTCAGTCTTGATTCAGTTAGTCTTCAGTTAGTCTTGATTTAATCCTCAAAGTTCTGTTTGTTCTTGCCAAGGCGTCCTGATGATCAAATTTCTTATGCTAACCAGGTCCAAAGTCTTGTGTGTCCCAATAATTGCTCTGGCTTTTAAATTACTAATTACACTTCACTTGGTTAATTCTAAATTTAAAAACAAAGGAAACTTAATTGCATGGACAGCATGGAACTCTTTTCTTCCCAGATACTATTGCTCCAAACAGGGTAAGGATAATGGAAGTATAAATGGAAACATTTTATCAAGCCTTCCAGGGGGGTTCCAGACTGACTGACAGCAGAGGTTTGGCAGGGTAAAGTAGAAGCTTATTGAGGACTGTACATAACCAGTACTAATAAACAGGTAGAGCTGCATGTTTTCTACTTCTATCACTGTGCCACTGAACCATTCAGATTACCAACCAGAAAAGTATTAACCATGGTTTTGCTAACCAAAAGCTAATCACAACTTTTTTACTAATGAAAATATATTAAGATATTATTTTATTATTTTGTAATATATTTGCAGGTTTCCTAGAGCTTAGCTCAGGGTATTTGCTTGCATCATGCCTCTTCATCCTAGGATTTCTAGAATTTTTACCAAGGAATAGTGTCCTTGATAATTTTCCACTAGTCCACTGCTCTATCCATTTGAAAGCCTACAAACAGTACATTTGTAGTAATCAGGCCTCTCAACTGCTAAAACAGAAGAAATTCATTTTAAAAGGGATATAACCTATTAATCAGCAGAAAAAGTAAAAAAAATAAGAAAACAAAAGAGGACAGATTGGAAACAAGTAGAATTACTCACCAATATATATTTCTTTTTAATGACTAGGAAGTGCCAAAACTTCCAGTTCCACCACTGCAGCAGACCTTACACATGTACCTACAGTGCATGAAACACTTGGTGCCAGAGGGGCAATTTAAAAAGACCAAGGCCATTGTGGAGAAATTTGGAATTGCAGGAGGCCTGGGGGAATCCTTGCAGAAAATGCTTGAGGAAAGAAGTGAAAAGACAGTAAACTGGGTAAGCAAATGCAGTAGAAAAAATAATCTCTGTGTTTGATGACGCATATTTACAAGTTCTTTCTGATGTTCTCTATGCAATCATTGTTTTCTTTCAGCAGGTCAATGCAAACAAGCGTCATCCTGACAAAGGAATATTTCAGATGTAATAGGCTAGATTTTTTAAATTATGTCAAAATCCATGTGACAGCCATCTACACAAAGTTCTGATCCACTCTGATTATTCTGGAATGGAATACTTCATTATAGGAATTAGTTTTTTAAAACTGAACTATTATTTGCCATTCATTGTCACACTATACCAATGTAGTTACTTTGCCAAATATGCACATGCATGTATATTTATGTACATCTATCACACAGACCAAGCTGAGACCTTTGCCTTTACAAAAGTTCAGCTTTCTGCTTCCCAAGGTAGGCAAAGTAGTAAGCCACAGCTAAAGTGGATTTTACCGTTCCACAAAGTCGCAGTTCATCCTGCCCTTATTAACCATGTTAGAATATGGCAGTTGAAAATTAGAGTTTTATTGAAGTCCTTCCTTTCCAACAAGGAAAATGATTCTATGGATTCAGTGAAACCCTTCAGGCCTGTTACTGATGTCAGTGAATTGTGGCTCTCCCTTTTGTGTGACACACCAAAAACTCAATCGAATTGCTGCTACAGTCAGGGAGAAAAGGCTACAGTGCTGTCAGTGCTTTCATTTTAAAAGCAGTGCTTAATTTGTGAACTAAATGCTGCCCAATCTTATTTTCATATTGTGATCACAGAACTTCATGGTGGCTAAACTAACCAGCATTTAAAAAGTGTTCCTGATAAGAAATAATATTCCTGAAGACAACTGCTCATTTGAACACTTATAGCATGAAAATTACAGAGGAAGGATGTGTAAGCATTTTCTGAAATTGTGACAGTTTTAAATACTGGCTATTAAAATAAATACTTGATTCTTAAGGTAAATTAGAAATGGTTTTATTTGGAATTTAACTTGCCAGGAGTATACCTCTAGCATGTTCCCCCAAAGACTCCAGAGACTGTGGGGGAAGCATCTGTTCTAACAGCAATGAAATACCTTGGAGGAAAACTTTTTCAACTGATGCATGCATTTGTAATTATTTTTGCATAATTTTGTTTTTGTTTATAGTTACCTTATGCAAAGCCTGCCCTCTTAGAAAGGCCATTTGATCTTTTTTGAAAGCCTCCATTTTCCAAATAATGATTCTTCAATCTCTGCTCAGACATGAAGGAATGCAGTTACTGTTCATCTGTGTTTTCAATAAAAATGGTTAGAAATTTAATGTGTGTCTGTCTGGGTCCAGAATCAGCAATCTGCATTTGTGTCAGTGGACACAAAGGGAATTCTCCAGGGGCCCTATCCATGCGCCACTCTCTGCAGGACTGAACCATTAGGCTTGGGAAATTTTTCTTCTGCTCTGTCTTGCTACAGGACAATGTCTGATGGCTAGCAATGGAGCACCTGGCATTATTCACAAATACTTGAACCCCCTGAGAAAAGGCATCACTGGTAAAACCCTGGCCTTCTCTTAAACATATTCTAATTGCTATGCAAGAGTTAACCTGTTGTATTCAAATATTTTCTGGTTGTAGAGAGAAGCAAACAACAAAATACCCAAAGCATCACAATCTGGAGCTTGTGTAGTTTTTAATGGAACACACTGTAAATTGCCATTGATTGAGAAATAGGATTATGGAATTGCGGCTGACTTCTGCTGAGCTGAGGTCACAGAGCCCAGACTGAAAATGCTCAGCAGCTCCATTAATCAGAGCCCATGGCTGACACCAGGAGCACCAGGCAGCGTCCCCTCACCCCAGACTGCTTTTCTGTGTGCTGTGGCAGCTTTAAGACGTGGTGTCCCCTTCCCTCAGGTGTTTCACTACTGGCTGGATGACATGTACCTCAACAACCGCCTGGCTCTTCCAGTCAATTCCAGCCCTGCAATTATCTTTGCTCGTCAGCATTTCAAGGACATAAATGACCAGCTGAGGTAATGTATTACGACTTTGCAGCTTTTGCTAAATGAAAGGATATTTTAAATGTACGGCTTTTGCAAAAAGACAACTTTCATTAAAAAATAAGGGCTGTAGGCATTAAAGTGATTTCCTATGAGGCCGGCTGACTGAGGGCAGTGTTTCTGGAGTAACTCATACTGATATTCAGAAAGAATGATGTCATTACTATTACATTCATTGCATGAAAAAAATGCCAAGGGATTTATATTTTAAGGAATATTTACAAAGCTTTTTACTGTACGTGATTCAAGTAAACCACTTTGTGATGAAAAAAAAAAAAATACTAATTTCTGACACACAGTTTCAAAGGAAATAATCTTTAATATGGCTTCACTATGACTTGTAGCCACCCTGCAAACTGAAAAGGCCACGCTGGCATTAAATTGTCCCTCTCACATGCACAAAAGGGCACCAGAAACACAGGGAATCTAAGAATAAGAATTCAGAAATCATTCTTCCCCAAGAACACTGCTTCCTTCAGGCCCATCAGTCCCAGCTCTGAACTGATCTTTCTACTTTGAGCTGTTGTAGGCAATTACTATCATGTCAAAAATGAGAAGGTAAGCACGTATCCAAGCACAGAATATACCTCTCCAGACACTCTTAAACAGGATTCCATTCTTCAGCCTTTGCCAAAACATTCTTCCTTTTAAAACAGAAAAAATCTACCTTCATATAGTGCAATTTTCCTCTTTGCTTTTAGTACTCTCTAGCTGCTCATTACTGAAATAATTAACTGCATATGAATTTATGCTATTATAAAACAGCCAGAACCTTGAAACAAATATGCATTATTTTAACATTTTGCATAGACAGCTAATGCCTCTTTTTACTTTACTTTAAACATAACTAAAAATGCTTTCATTCATTACTTACTAAATTTATTGTGCACACAGCTTTCAAAAAAACTCCACTTTGCATTTTCTAATGCACATGCTTTAACAAGGAAATATTTTTCTCAGAACCTCCCATTCTGACACAGTGCAAACGGACAATGTCAGGAAAAAATACACCTGTCCACAGCTCTGCAAAAAGAATATCTGCTTAGGACAGGAAGTACTCTAACTCTGGACAGGTTATGCGTATTGATATTGAAACCCATGTGAGGATTCTGTTGAATATTCAGTCTCTGCTCCCATTCTCTAAATAAACACTTTCAGGCTTCCTCCTGTGGTAGTCTGTTTAACCATTTGAAGGGACTGCCTCTAGGATTTCATATTTCTCTTGACATGAATTAATTTAGGTTTTGAGTGGGGGCAGGGAGCTCTTCTTGCCAAGCCAGAAGACTTTCTCTCCTTATGCCGTGTCATCAATCATTCAGGCTATCTTCTGTCTCCCAGAAACAGCCCAGTGTTGCCAAATGACAAAAGACTGATGTCACTTCTCTCTGCTACTTGCAGGTTTGCTGCCAATCTCATTTCAGGAGTGCAAGACTACAAAGCTTTACTGGACACGTAAGTGGCTTGGAAGGAGAGCTTGAGTATCCAAGGCTTCTGATTCGAGGCTGCTCTCAGTACAAAGCTGGGCTGTATTGCACCTCTCCCCATGGGGAAGGGCTGGGGCTCCAGCATGCTTCAGGACAAGTGCTTCAGCAATATTTTTTGCCCTTTCTGCTGTATTCCTGCAGTGTAACAGATTGAAGAAAGATCCTTTTTGATGGCTGGCAGTCATCACTCTGGCAGGCACCGTGCAGCCCAAAAGGGCACAGACAATTTGCCTAACAGAATTACTGAGAACACAAGAGGAAGCTTGTGCTCCCCATACCCAAAGGGCAGCAGCACTGTGGTTACACAGCCTGCAGACCTCTCCTGGCACTCTCCACTTACAACAACACTGTCCCACCTCCCTCCCCCCAGAGAAATACCACATCCCAGCAGGGGAGGGAAGTCGCACCATAGAAAGGCTGGCTCAGTAGCTAGTAAAAATAAGCTACTTATGACGTTGTTACTTTCTGAATAAAAACACAGGGAAAATACATGATTCTTCAAATCATGTATGTATTATGCACCTGTACAAGGAAATAAGTGATACAGAGAATTTGAGAGTTGGGAACTAAAGCAAATATCCCTGGTTTAGAACTGCAACAGTTCTAATGGCATGGTTAACCAAGATAAACTAGCATAAAATATTACCCCTCATAAGCTGTATGAGAGTAAACTTCCTTGCCTGCTTCTTTACCCCTCCCCCTGTCTGACAAGTTGGAAGCTTAATCCTCTTCTGCAGAAGGAAAATCTCTGCACTGTAAGATTTTCTTCCTCCTGTGGTCTCTGCAGCCTCTCCTGACCAGCAGCACCATTATTTCCTGCTGCAGTGTCAGTGGGGTATTTTACAATCTATAATCATAATTGCAACTGTGATAATTCTTCTTTTTTTCCCTTGGCCACTAAAGAAGTTTTAAAGAGATGCTGATTTCACCTACCTTCCAATCAAAAAAAAATAATAGGTTTTCAGCACATAGTACTCCATGGGTCTAAGTGAAAATTAGCAGAGAAGTGAGGACCTGTGGAAAACAGAAATTCTGACTGTATTGCCCAAGTCATTCCTGTTTGTCAAGGAAGGCCCTCTCACACACACTAACCAGTCAGCACAGTACATGACTGCTGTGATTTGCAGGGAATTTCATCAGTGCCTTTCTTTGAGGTGCTGCTCTTTCCCAGCTGTTCTGCTGACTTCCATCCTGCCAGGTTTCTGGGGTCCCAGCTAGTCAGGCTTCCCATGCACATTGCAAAGCTGCTTGTGACCTGCCATTTCCATTTCCACTAGATGATAATGCAATTGCTTAATGAATATGCATGAAGCTGCCAGGAATGATGTATTTAACTTTGGTATGGGAATTCATCTATTTCCCTTATACTGTAATCTCATTTTATTATTCAATTTGTGTTATACCTGATCTAATTGTAACAGAAGAAAGGACAGATAAGATTTTTTTCCTTTCTGTCTCTCCCCTCTTTTCCTCTGGCTTTGTTTTTCTCTTTCTCTGCAGCCATGCTTTACCTACTGACTTTTCTCGTGGACAGCTGTCTGGCCATCCTCTCTGCATGAAGCAATACTATGGACTCTTTTCTTCCTATCGTCTTCCAGGACTTACCAAAGATACCCTCGTGGCCCAGAAAAGCAATGTAATGCCAGAACCAGAGCACATCATTGTTGCTTGTAACAATCAGGTAAATTCGTTTCCTTTTTTCATACCTTTCTATATTTTTTAATTTGCTTAAATTCACTCCAGAAGAGCCAAATCTAATCTCTGTTCAGAAATGCAATTAGTGTGCTATGTATGAGCTCACTTCTTACCAAGCATTTGCAGTTGATATTTCTAAAAGATGCTTCTGCAGCATTTTTGTCCTTGGACCACATAATGTTCCAAGTACAGTGATGCAGAAAGGAGGAATGTGGCAGAATTTATTTGCTTTCTCTTTCAAACAAAAGTGTTTAATAAACAGTGATGAAACCACAGAGAAAAAAGAATTCTATTAGAGTGCATTTGCTGGAAATGCTCTTCTCATGACAGTCAAGTATTGGCACAGTCAAGTTCATGGCAACTATACCACCATCACACCTATGCATGGCACAGACACCATGTAGGGGCCCTAAGCTATGCCTGAAGAAGTTTACACAGGTGCAGGCAGACATACTGGAGTGTTAGAGTGAATCTGCCCCAACCAGTAATTACCAGGGAGCAGCAGAGTCTGTTCCCTGGGCTCAGCACTTATAGCACAGCTTGACTGTTTGCAGTACTGGAGCCATGCCTGCAGGTGCTCTTGGAATGAGGAAGTAACTTCCAGTGAAGTGCTTTCTGCTTTTCCAGGAAGCATGGGAAATTTTCTAGATTCGCTAGGTTATCTTTAAACAAATAATACCATGAAAATTACTTACATACTGTCTGATTTTATCTCTCCAAGGTTTTTAAAGCTTATTCAAATAGTGTGTATTTTATTTGAGTCCAACACACAATATAAGTCCCCTATGGCCCTTACATTGGTGTCAAAACACAGGAGAGCTGAGCCCTGGGCCATTCATTCCCCAGTGGTTTTGTGTTGCATTGCATGTAGGCCTGGCTCTCCAGGCAGGACTTCAGCATCTCAGCATCTACCCAGGTGACAGCAAAATGTTGGACCACAAAGGGTTCAACCCACCTGTGACTGATCTTCTGACTTCTGTAATTTTTTTGCAGTTTTTTGTTTTGGATGTTGTCATTAATTTCCGTCGTCTCAGTGAGGGAGATCTTTTCACTCAGTTACAAAAGATAGCAAAAATGGCAGAGAATGAAGAGGAAATGCTGCCTCCAATTGGCCTGCTGACAACAGACGGAAGAACAGAGTGGGCAGAGGCCAGGATGACCCTTATGAAAGGTTAGCTGCAGCAACCCCAGCTTTCTCTTCATCATCTTCCTCCTCACCATCACTGCCTTTCTTTGCTGAGAGCAAACATCACAGCAAACACAGGACAATGTGCAACCCCACTGCTGAATTTTTGCAGCAGTAGGAAACTCTATAAGATGTGTGTTGCCAGGGGAGCAGCAGAAATAGCTTGACCCCTTTGGCTGTGTATGTTTAAGTGTTATGTCATGTAATAACTCTCACTCCATTCTTTGTTTTTCATTGCATAAATTACATTACGTCAGATTTTGTGATTTGTCTCTTTCTTTATGTCCATTTTGTACCAATAGGAATTATGTATCCTCTTAGCTTTTGGCAACTATTTGATATTATTGATCTTATCCAACAAAAGCAGCTGCAAGTTAAACACCTATTGAATCTAGTTGTGTACTCTCTCTAATCAATGGAGAAGGTACCAGGGCTGATTCAACCAATTCTTAACTATCTAGGAAAGATGGCACCAGTTATTATCTGGGGACTTGCTCTCTCTCTCCTTTCCAACAGGCAGCATTTAGCTGTCTCAGATTCTGGACTTGAATGTCAAACTTGGAAACAGATGAAAATAAAGGGTGGGGTTAGTGACCTCTATCACATCACATCACATCACATCACACCTGCAGTATTTTATCCTGAGGCTAAGTGAAAAAAACGCCCTCTTTTTACCATTTTACATGTAGTAAGTATTTACTTCTTAACCCAGAAGGAAACATTAACTCATCTTTTTATCTCCAGTTCAGCAATGCCAGAGAAAATATTGCTGTTTTACTAATGCCCTGGAATATACAAGAGTTGCCAATAGTCTCAAAATAAATTTATCATCCTAAGGAAGGTTCCCCCTTTCTTATTCAAGTTTATCTGTGATTATAAAACTTAGTACAGATACACACAGAAAGAGTCCTGGCCATTATTTCAGCAATATTATATAGCATTAGTCTCATCTTTAAGCTACCTCTTCCCAACATTTCTTTTTAAAGGAGACAAAAAAATAAACTTATTTTAATGAAAATTGAGGTGAACACTTAATCATTTATTTCCATGCCATACTAAGTATAACAGCCAGTGCCTTGAAACTTCCAGCAAAAATATCTTTGTTAACCTATATCATCCAAAAGAAAAACAAAAAGAAAAATCAACAAAAACTAGCAAAACCTTCTCCATAGTGTTTTTAGATTGCCTGGCATTTCCCAAAACATTAGTTTTAATCAGAAGGCAAACAACTCAGTTATGCAGCTGAAGAAAATCGGATTCTGCATTAGTAACCCTCATAGCACCATGATGTGAGCCTTCTCTAATCTAAGCAGGAATCCCATCCCAGACCATTCATGTTAGCACAGCCCTTCTATATAGATGAATGCATTGCTGTTATACATGGATATATGATCATTAACAGCCTTTTCCTTTCTTATCTGTGATGGTGAAGTGTTCCTGCAACAATAAATAAGAGAACTTGGGAAGCAGTGTGGGTGAAAGGGTCACTCCACAGCTGGTCTGTGCTGGGCAGGGCAGGAGAGAATGCTTTGGGACAGAAAACCTGTGCAGTGCTTTGCAGAGGCTATGAAGGAGTTATATCCATGGGCCTGCACAGACCTGCAAGTAGAGCACAGGTCTTCTATGTGAGAAAATGTCCAAGATATTGTAATAAACCCAGCCATCACTGATTTATAAACACACTCAGCATTGTAACTGCCTTCAGGCTGAGGAACTAGCTTGCTCTTCCTAAGTACCAGAAGTGAATTCTGTATGAAGTGACTGGCTACAGTCCCATGCATACTGCATCTGAATTTGATTCAAAATTGCCTTCTCATATTTTTCTTTCTAAGACTAAATTTTAAAAAATCCAACTAACCAACAGCTGGCTGGCCAATTCAATGCAACTGTGCATTAGAAAGGAAGAAAAGTCTTGCAGGCTTTAGGCTTGGTCATACTCTCTTTTGTTTTATCTCTTCCTGCAGATATTTTCAATCCCAAGACATAGTTCATGAGTTCTCATGCAATTTATTGCCTGCTTCACATGATAATTTTTCAGTGTTTGATCAGCCCTCTGGATATGTCTGTTTCCTTCTGTAAAGGCATCTTTCCTCTGCTTCTCTGTTTCTGGCACAGCTTAATTTTATTCACTCTAATACCTAGACTCCAGATACTCTGAAGCCATACGTCAGTCTAAGGGCTTCATATCTGTCAAAGATGTGTGGTAGCAGCCACAGTGAAATATATATAAAATACCTATCAAACAGTGGAAAGCAGAATGCTGAGCAAGCTGTGAGCAGTTTGTAAATCACTATCCAGGCTGTTTTTCCTCAAAGATGCCTGTCTGCAAGCACCAGAAGCTGATGTATACCAGGCAAGTTCCATTCACAAGGATCTTTTCAGCATTTGTACTGAAGCACCCAGACCATCAATGAAAAAAATACCACAATTACAGTCAGCCCTGCAAGCGTGAGACACTAGAAAAGCTTTACAGCCAAGTGGACAGGGATGTGTCTTCTCTCTTCTAAAGCTTCTGAATGCTTCTGAAGACACTCCCAAGGGATGCTGGTGTTCACGTTTTGCAGGGCAGCAACCTCTCTGCATGCCCCATCAAACACAATCTCCTGGCTCAAGCCTTTGTAGGAGCTGGCAGGTGCTCCAGCTGCTTTCCCTAGGACTCTTCTGTTGGCAAGGGGACACACCATACTCTGCACTCCACCAGGTCCCCAGGGAGCCTGCAAGAAGTCAGACTGACCATCTCTGTCCCTTGGGCCCCAGCTGCTAATGCTGCCTTGCAGGAGCCACCAAACAGCAATGGGCAGTACCTTACCATAGCTTGCACAAGGCCACAGCTCCCTCTCTTCCTTCTCAGTCACTGCTATTACTTGCCTCTCCTTCTCTTGACACATTTTTAATTTCTTGCATATTTGGTTTCTTCTTCAGCATCTGAAGAATGAACCTGGATGGTAACAAGTGTCTGGGTTTTTTCTAGCTCTTGACTAACCTATGTTACTCCTTCTGGAAAGGTGCATTATTTCTTACGATGAAAAATGCTGCTCTTCCAGGCAATCAGCCACTTTACAGACTTGCAAACCTTGAAAACATGCACATATTGAAATGGCCCCATATTTCAAATGCAAATTGTTTAATTTTAAATATTTTCCATTCTTTCAGCTAAAATAGTTTTCTGAATTGAGCATGTATTTGTTGAACTTAGCCTAGACTTGAAAGAAGTTTTGATCAATCTGAATTGATATCTTTTGTTGAGAACATACTGAAACAAGTTTACATTTACACTAAAATCTAGCAAAACCAGAAGATGAAAGCTGATCTGTTAAGAGCAAAAGGAATTTTGTGTTGATGCTTGAAAGCCCTTTTTCCTTTGATCTTATTAACAACCATATAACAGCAATTAATGATTTTATATGTTTTTAAATGAAACAAGTTCTTGTTATAGGTTGCACACTTCTATCTTTTCAATGAGGAACTGTAAGAAGTGGTCACAATTAAATATTTCCTATGCTTCAAACTGGTCCTCAGATGCAAACAAACCCTGAGCCTTTGTAATATTTCTGAGTTAGACAAAGAAACTGAGAAACACATAAATATACCATAAATAAGGAGGAAAGCACTGAGGACAAGGTAAAAATACCCCCAGCAGTCCAACCATATAAGAGTGTCAGGATAGGGAAAAGAAACAGGAAGAGTTCCAGAAAAGCCCATTTTATTCAGCAGTACAGTAGTGACAGAAGAGTACTGTAATATGGCAACCCATGGTTTTGGCAAAACCAAATTCAAAAACTAAACCTCAAAACCTCATCCACAGATGTTTCCTCACATGATGTAGGCAATATAAGCTAATAATCAGAGACAGGGCAGACAAGAGGGTTTTAATACAATAAGACAAAACCAACATAGACCCTGCTGTTGCTTGTTCTGAAAAGGGTTTTCATAGGGAACAAAACAAAAACACTCTCAGCTCTGCTGTTCCAGAGCAGAATACTGCAGCAATAGCGTGAGCTCTGAAATTTTCTATTTTCCACCTGTCCTCTGTAACTGTTATTTATAAAATAAGTAAGCAATGCTGGCTTTAAGAGTAAAATAGATCTATTTTGTAATATAATTATTTCAAGGAAATGAGAGGCAGAAAAAGAAAGTGGTTGTTATTGAATCATGTGAGAGATACACAGAGTTACAAAAGTTAACGCAGGAATTAATGCCTTGGTATAATGTTCCCTTGCACTGAGATGATCTGCTGCTGAGAGAAGCTCTGCAGACACCAGCTCATTGCAGAGTCAGGTTCAGATCTTCAGTGCTCTCCAAAGCAGAGGGTTCCCCAGTCAGTGTTGTACTCAGAGGTAAGAGGACGTGAACATTTCACTCTTCTATCCCCAGACTCCACCAACCGCGACTCTCTAGATATGATTGAACGGTGCATATGCCTGGTGTGCCTGGACAGCCCCAGTGGGGCGGAACTCAGCAACACAAACATGGCACTTCACATGCTGCATGGAGGGGGCTACCATAAAAACGGGGCCAATCGCTGGTATGACAAACCTATGCAGGTAAAAACCTTACAGCACTGTGACATTGCTTGCACATTGCCTGATGGTGGCGACCACTTAGAGTCAGGTGGGAGAAAGAGGGCAAGGTGGTGCCAGCATCTGCCTGGGCAAGTTTGGTGTGAGCAAGGCTGTCCCTTGCAAAGCGGGGGAAGCAGGGACACTTTCACCTTTTCCAAAGCTGCCCTTTGCTCTTGAGATAACACAGATACTCAGATGCATGAGTAGGTAGACATTGGATATAAAAAAACAATACATTTTTCTACACTGAGTCAAATGGAATGAAAATGCTGGCCTAGTATCCCAGAATGAAAAAAAAAAAAGCACAGTATTTTTCTGTTTCCCCTTCTTACGCATTTTCCTGACATCCTAGAAATGCTACTGCTAATAATTTGGCATGTGTTTAGATCCTCACTTAACAGACTGTTTACTCATTTAATGGCATCCTTGTTGAGACTTTAAGTATTGACTTCTCCAGCCTTTTTCCCCATCAGATTTTGATCATCATATTTTAAAGTGACGCACTGTTATTTCCACACTTTGCAACAGACCCAGAGAGAAGCAATGTATTAATCTCCCAACTGTCAACAATGTTGACACCTTATGAAAAATTGAAAAAACCCTGACTGATACATTGCTTGCATAATGCCTTTTGCTCTTGCTGTGTCTAAGAACAGCCACATGAAAAGAGAAACCCCTAAAATAATTGCCACAACTGAGAGATGGGACTTTGAAGGAAGGATGCGAGAAGTCAAGGCAGAAAGAAGTTGAAGGTGCTTTATTGTTTTCACAGATCAGTTTATATATTTTTGTAGCCCCAAGCAGTTACCTCCTTAAGCAACAATTTCCCACTTGTTACACAATCAGCCTACTGTATGTGTTACTTGGCAGCCTTACAAAACCACATAGCTTCAAAAAACTTGATAGCTGTATATGCCGTACTTCTCTAGTTTTTCTTTTCATATCTATGATTGCTTATCCCACAATCTGTACCTGACCAAGGCCAGAATATCTTGATCCATAAGCTCAACTGAGCTCTCTGTTCTGTGTCCCATCTGTTCTCCCACTTGCACCAACTCACCCAAGAGCAAATACATTTCAGTACTCATTCCTGATTAATGCCACTGCAAATGACATTATTAGCAGACTCTTTTGAAGAACAAACCACTTGTCTTTAGAAAAGTTAGAGACCTGTTATTTGCAGGGTCGAGTACTGAGATATTTCAAGCAGATGAGAATAAACAACATTTTCTTTTTGTCTACTATCATAAGGCAGCAGAAAGCAAATAAAATTGCATAGAGCGTGAGAGAGCTTAATCTGTCCTGGTGTATTCAGGCCAAAGTAATTCAAAGGTGAAGAGAAATTCTTAAGGAAATAAGATCCCATTTCCTTTTATGCAAACACAGATTATGTAGGAGAAGATATTCTACTGTGAGAATGGCTTTTCTCTCCATATTCTTCCTCACCTCTGCAGTAATGGTTCAGAAAATGTCCAGGTGAGCTTTTTGCATCATATCCACTTCTCTGAAAACCTCATGGAAAGCAGGGAGGCAGGATGTGATACAAATGTGCAAGTGAGGGAAGTCCAGCCAAATGCACTTCAAAACACATGGGGGGAAAAGCCCAGGAAAAGGACAGGAAAGCTGCAGTATTGGCCTAGACATCTGCTTCTGTATGAGATGCAGAAGTTACAAATTGCATGGGTGTATCACAGAACTAGAAATTGTCATCAGCAGTGCCATGTGTACACAATGAAATTAAGAATGAAGATAAATAAGAGGGAAATGAAATGAAGAAAGCATCTAAATATAAAATATTCAAAATAAGTTATGAGAAAGCTATCAAATAAGGATGAGCTTTGTAATAAAATGGGATCCTAAGGATTTCCCAGACACAGATGTTTTATTGTCCTCAAAAGTGGAAGGAGAACCCTGGCCTGTCTTTGCATTGATGGGTTTTATGTACCATAAAGCAGATGCTAAATAAAAGTTTCAGATTCCATTGGGAATTGATAACATTTGCATTCTCACAGGATTCAGTTCCAAAGAGCAGCATGTAAGGAATTCAGTGCAACACCTTTCACAGGACAAGCAAGTCTCCTGCAGTAAATCTGTAAGTTACCCACTGATCTGTAGGGCAAGGAAGTTCCTAATATGAGCAATAAGAAAACCACAGGGTTTCTTAGCACCTTTGTCAGGTTTTCATCATGGATAAGTTACCCAGAACACGATTTATTCCCTGTGTATGTTGCATCTATCCTTCTCCTTGTTTAGTTTGTGGTAGGAAGAGATGGGCTCTGTGGGACCGTGTGTGAACATTCCCCTTTCGATGGCATCGTCATGGTGCAGTGTGCTGAATACCTGCTCAGGCACATGTGAGTTCCCTTCTGTACATTTTACACCCACTCCAGCCCCTGGGAAGCCTCCGCCAGTGGCAAATTTCCCCTGGTCACAGGGGCACTAAGACACATAAAACAGATGAAAAGCAGTAATTCACCTGCTAAAAGAGCAGTGTTTAATAAATGGATTATTCCTGTGACCTTAATGACTTCCGTCTCACATACAACAGAAAAGAAAATTCCAAGAAATTAGTCCGAGCTGATTCAGTGAGCGAGCTTCCTGCTCCACGGAGACTGAGATGGAAGTGTTCCCCTGATATTCAGACACATTTGGCATCAGCAGCAGAAAAACTCCAAAGGTAGGACAGATGCCTCATCTTTCTCAGCCATGACTGCATGCTGGGAACTACCCAGCACATTGCATGGGCTCCCTCCGTGGGGGCCTCCTGCCTTCCTGCTCCTCCTCTTCTT
Source organism: Geospiza fortis (assembly GCF_000277835.1). Lineage (NCBI taxonomy): Eukaryota > Metazoa > Chordata > Aves > Passeriformes > Thraupidae > Geospiza > Geospiza fortis. The sequence goes on from NW_005054300.1 coordinate 18,314,537, forward strand.
ACCAAGCTGCACATACCTAGCATCTCTGGGCAGGATAGGACCCTTATGGGCTGGAGCTACTTGTCTGTATTCAGGAATTGCATTACCATTGTTTTACTGCCATGTAAATATTAGGGACTCTAAAAACCACTGGAAAAACAGCTTGCCTGTATTTGCACAGGATGCAAACAATGCAGGTCCACTGGTTTTTTGTGTTTTATGGGTTTGAGCTGACTCAATCTGAAGCCAGGGCAATAGGGGTACATATAGAGGACAGTAGAATACAACTGGTTTGAATAAACAATTTGAATTTAGGAACGTAATTTGTTTACATTCGTATTACTCCTACAAAGTCTAGTTTTTTTGACTCTGTTTCCAGGCTGTCAAAGATTTGCATGATCTTTGGGGGTGGGGGCAGCAAGAAGAATTTTTTCTCAACATTCAGGCCTGTGATGTCTTTTTAGAGAATTAACACATTGTCTGCATCATCAGCTGTAAGCATGTCCAGTGTGGTTGCATTAGACCTCAAAGTGTCTAGAAAGATACATATGAGTGAGAACATTCAGGATGCAGAATAACTCCTTTGTGTTTTTAAATAAAGGTAGTAGTCCTCTAAATTGAATCTTGCAAGGAGCTTAGGGCCTTCATCAGGTGCTAAATGCACCCAATTCTCACACCAGTAAATCTCTCAGAAATTTGTGAAGAACAAAGGAGACCCTTGCTTAGGCTTCGGGGTGGAAACACTAAGGTTGAGAGGAGGTTGCTGGATTTTTGGTTTGTTTTTTTTGTTTGTTTGCTTTTAAAAAAAGATATCCTACTCAAATGAACAGACTTTAGTGCTACAGTTATGGCTGCAGATAACAAGCCTGGTGTAGAATCTGTATGAATAAAATTTACTGACTAGGAACAAGTTACCAAAGGCCAGGACTGTCTGCAGAGCAGGAGACCCCTCACCTCTAAGAGGGAACTTTGGGTTTTATTTGCAAACAGAAATGAGACAGAATATGGTTTAGTGGTGAACAAGGTAGGGTAGGTTAAAGGCTGGAATTGATGATCTAAGAGTTCTTTTCCAACTTTAACAATTCTATGAGATTTTTACATCTACCCCTGGCTTTTGCTTGTTTCCCAGGGCCGTGGAAAATCTGGATTTTATAGCCTACAAGTTTGAGCACTATGGAAAGGAATTCATTAAGAAGCAGAAGTTTAGCCCAGATGCCTACATTCAAGTAGCACTTCAGCTGGCATTCTACAGGTAAGGTTAGTTCAATTCATAGGAACAACGTACACAAGGTAGTGGGGTTTTGTACAGAGGGTCCATTTTTTCCTCAACATTCAACCAAATGCCTCCTGCATGAAAATGAGTGATCTTGCCTAATGACTGTAGGGTAGACAGGATAGAAACTGACACCTGGTTCTGGGAGAGAGTACTCCTTTTCTTCACTCCCTTTCCCTCTTGCTCTGCCTTCCCATCCCTGTGTCCCACACATGCCATTCCCAGCCAGTACCCTCCTGACAGCTGTCCCTGTGCTTGGCACTGAGAAGGTGAGGGAATATGGCAGGGATGTCTGGAGCAGCAGCAGCTGGGGAGCCCAGCTCCCTGGGGCAGAAACACCACTGCCTTGACTTGTGGGTAGCTTGGGAGGAATCATGGCAGTAACCACACATGCATCTCTGGCACAGGCTGAAAAGCATCCCCTGCAGCACAGCACATAGAGGGTAGGAACTCTAGTTCCTACACAGAACAGTAACTACTGCTGTTCCCTTCTTCACAAGCATCCCAAGATTTGATAAGATTCCCTAATCCCCACGGTCTTATCAAAGTTAAAAGCTTCTTTCTACATTGCCAGAACTCCAGGGTAGAGATAGGTTGCATGGTTTCCTGCAGAACAGCCTATTACACAAATAATTCTATATCATGTCAAATTAAATCCCAGAGTGATCTTTACCTGGTCAAGACCAGAAATGCTTAACACATTTCATGTACTCCTTTAACATCTATTGAACATCCATTTTGCATATGCCATTAATAAAACTGCAACAATGACCTAGCCCAAGATTTTAATCTGGATCCCAGCCATTATATAAATCCCATGTTTCCATAAAAACCTTTGGGAACAGTTGCGTTCTGAGACCACCTGCTTCAACTGGAAGACACAGTCTGTCTCCTGAAGCAAGGAGTAGTGTCTGTATACCTGGACCCAAATTAAGTAACAATATTCATAATCTGTTCAAATTGCTCTGAGGGTTTTATTCCAGCTCACAAAAAACACCCTATTCCCCTTTTGGTTTTCTTCTTTTCATTCACACACTCGGTGCATTTTCTCTTGTTTTAAATAAAACGTATTTCAAGCCCATAAGTAAATGATTAATTACACAATTATTTTATGATGCAGTACAAATAAAACATTCCTTGAGATCTTTCAGTAAATTTTTGTTTCACTAGCCTTGTTTTTACACAACAAGTCATTTTTTACTGGCAATGCATAACTAAAACATATACAGCTGTATGCAGCTCTTCATATTAGAGACAAGTGAGCATCCATCTTTTTAAAGTTTCTTACAGTGTTCTATCAACATTAAGATGAATACTGTGCAAGAAATAAAAGTGTGGCTGTAACTATAAAATGTACCAAGCCTATATTTCTCTTAGTCTTTATGACTCTTTGAAAATAACCATTCTTTGTTTTTCTTCCTTCACCCTCTCAGGTGCCACAGGAGGCTTGTCCCAACCTATGAAAGCGCTTCCCTGCGCCGCTTTGACAAGGGCCGGGTTGAGAATATCAGGTCTGCTACCTTGGAAGCATTGGCTTTTGTCAAAGCAATGGCAGGTGACAAGGCAGCCGTGTCGGTATGTTGGGCTGGCTCCCTCTGTCCTCTTTGCCAAAACATCAAGGAAATAATGCATTTGTGGCCCCCAGTCTCTCACTTTTTAACTCTTAACTGAGAACATAAAGGCGTAGGGCAGGGTAGCAAGCATTACAGGATTTTGCTTTTTGTACAGACCAACCATTAAGCTAAATATAAAAATTCCCTTTCTTTTATTTAAGCATCCAAAAGATTCAGAGGTACCTAAACATGATGTTATAAGAAACATAATATCTAAATTTAAATTTAGTACTTTCTTATGAATGTTCTATCATAAGATCCAAATTCAGTTCCCTGGAGACATCTAGGCTGAGCATGCAAAGTTCAGGATCATTAAACTGCCACACCAGGGGAATTCCTGGCAGGTCCCCTGCAGTGGTTAGTTCTGCTGCAGCCTGCAATATGTGATGTAATTCCCATGCTTTCATTTCTGGATATGTGGATATGTTCTGGCTGATCTTTTTTGTTTTAAAGGGATGTTTCTACCAAAGACTAAGTCCTATAGAATCATCAAGGGAGCTAAACCTTGATGATGAAAAGCTTCACCAAGCTAATCAAACAACTCTCCAAACTGTCCTGATACCATACTGCGAAAATAAAAATTAAAATTGCCTTTCTTTGAGCCACCACCATCTGTTTGCCAGAAGCATGAGCACTGTACAGAGTAGATGGGGATGCAAAGAGGTGCAGCTGGGAGCAGAGCTGCACAAACAGCCCTGTGCACTGTCCTGCCCACCATCCCTGGAGAGCCTCCCTCAATGTCTCTGCACCACTTCCACCCACTGCACTGCGCTGCTGTACAGGGAATTTCCAGGTGGCTGTTTAGATGCAAAATGCTGCCACAATGCAGTTTATTTTTCACAGTAAGCCCATTCCACTGGCAACAGCCCACATGGTTGTTCTTCAGAATTTAGCATAACATTGCTAGAATCATTGCTGGGCTATAGATTAGGTGTAAATTAATGAAAAATTATAAAGCAAGATCTAATGTCCCAGAGGATTATGAAAATTTGCCCAGGTAAGTCCTCTCTTCATTCACAGCTTCTTCAATTTCCTTAACATTATTATTCCCAGAACTTAGCTCCTGATGGACAAAGTTCAAGTAAGTTCCATGGTAAAATAACTCAAAAAACCTGCAGTAACTCCCACTGTTGGGTGGGTAATTCATGGCAGACTATGACCATACTATTGCACATAATAGTGACTACCACACAGTAGGCAAGAAGAGGCTGTTTTTATTTGCTATCAGTGTCCTGTCTGACAAGATGGTTCTCAATCACATTTCATCAGAAGTTCCTGTTTTCTGTGCACTTTCCTGTCCCCACCTGGGTACTCAGCATAGTCCCAGCCCACACTGTGGCACACTGACTGTGCTGCTGGAAGAAGCCAGCATGCTCTTACCATGTTGTTTCAATAGATCTTTCTAGCTCCTTGGAACTATCTCTTCCTTCCTGCCTTCTTCCAACACTTACTGACTACTGCCACTCTCCCAATGAGCTTTGGCATTTGTCAGCTTTTTCCCACCCAGATCACGCTCCCTCTTCCCAGCCCCCTAAACTGTCCTGCTTTACATGAGCAAGCTGCAGAATAGCATGTGTGTCTAGATGAAGCTCAGTCTCAGCCCCCATATCTTTCTACTGCATGCCTTTGCCATACAGAATAGGGGGGATAATGGTTTCATTTCCCCTGGAAAACCTGTAATCATAATGCAAACCAACCCAGTGATAGTTTTCCTGGCCTCTTCTCCACTGAGAGGTACAAAGGACACTTATACTAGTCAGGGATTACTCTTTCCAACAGACATTCATAAATCTTTGTTTTGATGTGAACATCTTCATCTTTCCATGCAAAACTACATATATATTAGTATCACAGAAGCATTAGAAAATTAATTTGATACAACCCTATTCCAAGGAGATTTCTTTAGACCTACACACTGCTCTGAATGTGAAGGGGTTAATTCTTTTTTCTGGACAAAGAGATGCACAACCTGGTGTAAGTAGCCTTGAACTCCCCAAAATATTGTTTGTTAATAGCCACTAATTCAAATCCAATTAAAAAACATTTTTTTCTTCTGATACAAACAAAAAATTATCCTCAAACTATAGCTTGAACAGTCACTAAAGATTGATTGAGCCAGATTG
>NW_005054300.1:18319534-18377809 GCF_000277835.1 Geospiza fortis
TAAAAGCAGCAGCTACTGACACTAGGGATTGCTTGAATAGCTGTAAATTAATCAGATTTAAAGACTGCATTTGGTAATTTAATCTGTACAAGGGAACTAAGGCCTAGCTCTAGCCTTGTAAAAAATATCACACTTTGGATTTTGAAGGTCCCTGATGGTGACCTTGACTTGCTTCTAAAATGAATTCTTTGTTCAAAAGATCATTCATCGTCCGTAGGAGCTGAAGGTCCCCTGTTTATCTGGAGACCCACTCATTTCTGGCTGTTTCAGGGTCTCCCAAAGTTGCAGTGTTGGACTTGATGTACAGCAAGGCAACACTTCTTAAGATCCTTCCCTTAATATAAAAGGCTGCCTTTTGACAGGAGTTAAAATTTAGTAGCTTGTTATCTGAAATGTGAGGCATCTGCAGATGCAGCCTTGGAAAGTTCTAGATGCTCTTTCACACATGGGAGTAATTTTTTGACTGGCTAGTAAAATATCAGTAATGGCTTTCATTAATATCACTGTCATTGTCTAGATAAACCATTCTGGAGAAGGTACACTGCCTGTGTGTTTTGAAAATACTGAATTACACTAGGCAATTAGTTTCCCTACTTCAAACACAGCGATTCTATTGGTAATAACCTACATCCCCAAAATCCATGGAAGAAACACACAAAAGGAACTGCAAACCTTTTCTTGACGTCAAACAATGCACCACCATGAAACCTGTTCTCCCCTTGCACAATCAGGTGCTGGTGCTGATCAGGGCATTGATTTCTGTGGCTTTTCATATATCAAAGTACTTATACCTGAGCCAAGAGCAAAGGACTTTTGGGGTGCTTGCTATTTGGCTCTTGGTTAATTGATGGAAGATGCTACTTCTTTTAGAGTTGATTCAATAATACATATATTCTGATTGCCCCAACAGGATTCTGAGAAGATGCAGAAATTTAAGGATGCAATTGCAGCTCAGACTAATTACTCTGTTCTGGTGAGTAAAAAACTGCCTGTCTGAATAAGAACTAGTCAGCTTTTTCAAGAAAAGTACAAAGACAGTAATTAGCTATTTAAACACTAGAAAAATTTAGGCATCTCCTAAAGTAATCTTAGGAGATAGAAAGTATCTGCTATGTCGCACTCAGGAACATTTATAATGGTCCAAACAGAGATATTCAACTAACCTCAACTTAAAAAAAACTAAGCCTAATACTAACCATCTCTGCATTTTCTTATATTTCTCTTCACTAGACGATAGAGGTCCCTATCTGGAACCTGATCCTCAGATGGACTTGTATTCTGGTATTCCAAACTGCCATTTCTAATAAAAATCATTAACAATGAGGGAGTGATTATATTAAGTTTTCTTTTTAAAGACCTGAATGCAGTGTCTAATAAAAGGGAGAGATGCCCTTGAGTGAAGAAATCAGTTTAATATCAAATACAACTCATTTTCTGTTGATTAAAAATGAGACAATTCAATCTGGGTAATGCTCTACATCCCACTGTGCCAAGACAAAGCACAGACTTGTTCTACAAACAACTTAGTCATTCCACTAATGAAATTAATAAATATTAATAACCAGCTATGATAAGTGAATTTGTTGCCCATAGTTTTGGCTCAGACCATTGCCTATAAACCCATATTTTTGATTACTCTTTGAATGTTCATAATATTCAAGAGATCATTCACCTTCAGAGGTGATTTTAAAGGTATATTCTGAGCCCTGAAGAGGAAAAGTGTTGTTTTCAGGCAGGACTGTGAAACAGAAGAAGCAGGGAAGAAAAACAGTTCTGGGTTTCAAGCCTTGTGCTGAGAACCCACATCTCAGAAGCTGAGACTTCACGTGTTCTGTAAAGTGGAGCCAAGTCTTACTTCAAGGCAGCTGCCTCCCCTGAACCATCTTAGGGTAACCTCATAATGAGCACAACACACTGAAGGTCTACTGGGTCACAACCAATGGAATTTCTGTGCAACAGCTCTCAAAAAAAAACAAACAAAAAACAAACAAACCAAACCCAAAAACAAAAAAAGAGAGAGGAAAAAAAGAAAGACATGCATTAATTCTCCCCTCCAAGTTATTTCAAATCCAGAAACTGTTAAAAATTCAGCCTCCAGTGTAGCTCATGGGAAATATTAAAACTTCCATTGGAAAAATAATTTATCTTTAAATTTAAAAAGCTCTCCAGGTATTTCTACTTACTAAGCTCCCCCTCCTTTCTCAGAATAGCAGAATGTAATCTTTAGGGCTTTAAACTCTGAGTAAGACTTAGATGGTCTGACCAAATTGTGCATAACTGACTGAAATGTAATAGCTCCTAAGAAAACAAAAAAATCTACTTCATAAAACAAAAAGCAATTTAATGATTTTATTTCCCTTGTTAAGGCTTACTAGTAGCATTGCTATGTTAAAAGTGGAGCTCTAAAATTCAATTTAGCCCAGTTTTTCCCTGTGCGTTGACTCACAGTTTATTTCGTTAGCCTGTCTCAGCCTCTCTTCAGACATGACATTGATCTATGTTGCAAAAATGTCATTGCTAACAGCCTTATAAATCTTGTGTGATAGCAAAATATTTCCTTTGATTATCAAGTCAGTTTCCCTGTATGGGAAAAAAACCATAAGCATAGCACAGATGTATGCTAGCTTTTTGCAAGCATCCTTCCTCTGTCTGGGCTGATGAACAAATAGCTCCTTTACCAAAGGGTGCTTTGATATTAATAAGCTAAATCAAGCTATGCACCCCCAACCGCCTGTTTCAGGCACTTAGCAGTGGTTAAAATTATTCTTCTCATAAAAGAACAAACTTGCTCTTTGCTCTTATTTTCTTTTCATTCTTAAGAGGCAAACCAAGCTCGTGCTCTTTTTTAAATCCTGCTTTCTCTCAGGCTGTTTGTTCCCCTTGTTACAAGGGTCCTGCGCCACAGGGATGTCAGCTCTGCCCTCAGGGCAGTACAATGTCCCTAGTTCGGCATGCCCTTCCTACATGACCTCAGCCTGGGCCTCAGAAGAGCTGCAGCTCAGTCCACAAAATCAGTACTTTTACCAGCAAGAACAAACCTGGACTGAAGGATTTTGAACACTTATTTATCTGAGGCAATTCCTGCCTGGTTGGGCCAAATTTTGGGTTGTTTTTCTAAAGAAACAAAGCTCTGTAACTATCCTGTCTGCCAAGCCCCCAGTGCTGAATTTTTATGCCATTAGCCATCTTCAATCACATTTACTGTAGGGCAAAGCTCTGAAAGCTAATAAATGCCTTAAGTCTAGAGCATGTGGTAGCTGGACAGAGCAGAGACCTGCATAGGCAGCTGATGGCAGGGACTCACTGCAGGCTCAGCAGCAGCTCCTGTGAGCTGCCACCACTGCTTCTAACAGTCCCTGAGTCCAGTTTTCCCAAGCAGTGGGGTTTGCTCATAGATCTGTGATAGGTCACTGGCAAATCTATCTGTTGTTCTGTTCAGCCTGTTGCAGACACCTATGAGATCCTTGGATCTACATTCCATGGAATGCTTTACCTGCCAGAGGGAGATGCAGGCAGCAAGGTGATGGAAGACTTGTTCCAATTTGGAGGTGTTTTGGAGCCCTCCACCTTGAAACATAATCCAAATGATGCACAGAAAATTCCAAAACATGCTTAGAAATTTCTGCTGTCCCATATGCTCCCCTCAGCATCTTTAGAAGCCCAGCCCATGATGTTCAGCTCTGAGAGACAATGAGCACACAGATAACATCAGCACACAATACACATCAAGACTGTCTCCTTCCTAATCTGTAAATCTTCAGAGCACCATACGAATTTCTAGTTACTGATCTTCAGCAGAGTACATACTCAGAGTGACATCTGAACATTCCAGGCTTTACATCACTCAAACCAAGTTCATCAGCTCTGACCAGAGCACTAGGCGATAACAGTCCAAATGCCTCCAAACTCAGTTAAATGCTGTTGTCTTATCACAGGCTGTCACTGGAATGGCAATAGACAATCACCTGCTAGGGCTCAGAGAGGTGGCACGGGAACACCTCAAGGAGCTGCCAGAGATATTTACAGATGAGACTTATCTGACAAGCAACCGGTTCATCCTCTCAACCAGCCAGGTGAGTGTCTCCTGTTCACTGGTCTTGCCAAGCAAAGCATAATTCATTTGGGTTCTGCCAGACCTTGTTGCCCACAATGAAAATAATGTAAAAAAGGCAAGCAAACAAAAGCAGTATCATCAAGAAGTCCACGAATTCCTCCACATTTTCAATCCTGTTTTGGTTCATCAGCACAGTAAATACTGACTGCAGTTATCACTTCAAAGGCAACATTTCAATGTCCTTTGCAGAAATTCTGGAAACATACACAAACAAACTAGTAAAATTCACATGAGGGTTCAATTTTCAAACTACATATACTCCCATTCCCCTTCTTTTCCTCCTTGCCCTAAGATGACAGCTCTAGTGAGCAGTCTTTACTCCAGTGACAGTATAGCCACAAGCCAGAAGGACTGCCACTCTGAGAAACAGAAAGCCAAGAGCCACGAGGAAATTTTACTCTTAAAAATTGCTACATTTAAGATCTTTGAGAGCCTTCTGTTGTTTGCTGTAGGACAGCAACCCATGCAGACATGCAACTTAAGACTTACAGACATTTACAGATTTACATGTATTTGCACATACAAAGGTACTGTAAGAGTCAATACTTCCTACACTTAATGTTCTGAATAAGGAAGCAACTTTACATCATAGAGCCAAAAAATTAAATATTTCATTGCATGTAGTAGCAATGAACAAAGAAATCTATGTAGTCCTAATGAAAAAAGAAATCTATGTAGGAATTCATTAACTGAAACATTAACCTAACTGCAACAGAAAGAGACTTGCGATATCATGCTACAGCATAAAACCTTAATAAGTAATTTGATCTTGTCATAATGTTTGTAGGCTTTCAGACATGAGTGAATGTAACCAACATGCTACTACATAAATTCTCCAAGAAACTATCCATGAGCAAAGAGTGCTTCTGAATAGCTTTATGGCCTTCGGCTGTTGCACAGCAAATTCATCTGACAATTCTATGGCTCTATTAGCAGGACTAATGGCCTTTTCTACACCATTAAAAAGGCAAATGTTGTTTGAGAAGGTCCACGAACACAAAGCCTGAAACATACAGATTTCTAACACCTTTTATTTTCTGCAGAAGAAAGTGTTTCACTGCCATATCATGCCATGATTAAACTGCAGTATAATAGAATGCCTAGTTGCATTAAAGTATTTTTATTGAGCATCAAAATTATAAATTATTATTAGAAATGGACAATGCTAATTTCTCTAATGTAATGCAGTCTTCACATTACAAATTTAACATAACCTTAAGAAATTAAAAACCTTAAAGAAGTTTTACGTATCCATTTTATGTACAAGGATTACATAAAATTCCTATCAATAACAAATCTTCTAGCTTTCAAATATCTATATAAATTCAGCAAAGAGATGCATTATAGCCACCTCAAATTACACCAGTTTTTAAACCATAGCAAACAAACAGAGCAATGAGATTCTATACTGAGATCAGCCTTTGCCTTCCAAGGTAAATCATCTCCAGGTCTGGATTTCTGGAGACAGTGATACTCCACAAGGCTGGATCCACCACATTACCAGCATTTGTAGCATTTTTTTTCTCTTTTTCCTAATTCCTAAGCAGCTGATTTTAGGTGCCCTGACTAATCAGAAATCACTCCTTCCCTTCTTCCTTCAACCAGGTTCCTACTACTATGGAAATGTTCTGCTGCTATGGGCCTGTGGTGCCCAATGGATATGGAGCATGTTACAACCCTCAGCCAGAGCATTTATTATTCTGCATCTCAAGCTTTAAGGAATGTAAGGAAACCTCCTCAGGCATGTTTGCAAAAGCTGTGGAAGAAAGTCTCCTAGCAATGAGAGATCTGTGCAACAAATGCAGCTCTACTACAGCAAAGCCACCTGCTAAACAAGACGCAGCCACCCAGCTGCAGAGTGACCACCGGCGCTAAGGCTGTAGGAATGATTCTCCTGGACCCACTCCAGGAAGAAACATGACATAGCTGTTCAAAGGCAAGATAATACTAGTAATATAATAGTGTAGAACCAAAGTGTCATTTGTTTCTCATTGTTGCCAACATTTACAGCTCTGTGTACTAAACTACCATTTCTTGCTTACGAGTCAGCAAAAAAAGATTTGGTCTCACTGACTGAAATGAAGGAGTAAGTCATAAAAGTATGTGTTGTACTATCATTTCTAACCATAATTAACTTGTGCCATTTTATCACCTAAAAAATTGAGTCAGTTATATGGATATGTCATAAATTAAATACTAAGGAACACCAATTAATTAATATCCCCTGCAAGTAGTTCTAAAATATTCACATCTATTACTACAAGATTTGCATGTAAAGAAAAAAAGAAATTCCCGCTATTGGGAATTTTGAGAGTAAAACTGTAAATAATAGGCTGATGCCATTATATCCTGAACTTTTGCATGAAGAGTGTCTAATACCACCAGTCTATTTACTATATAAGAAAAACGGAATATTTTTTAAAGAGTGGCCCCTGTGCATTTCCACAGAGTTCAGGAATATAACACAACTGTTTGCATGTTTACCCCAATCAAAAAATGCTGCAGAATTAATTTAGCTTTTATTCTGGTTTGCACTGGTCTCAAGTACAGTCCTGTTCTGAAAGCAGCATATAAGAGACATGATCCATCGCAGAGAATTGGGAGAATTTTGTCCCTAATGAATTGACTTAATTATTTCTTTCTATCAGTGAGCAAAATCCACCCTGACAGAGTGGCAAAGCACAAAACATAAGTACTATTCAATCCTACTTAAGACCTTTTCTGTTTGCATTGGAATTAATTTAGTCATTGTGACTGGCAGGAGAGTGAATGCAACCACACAAAATCAAAGAGCAATAATTAGAATGAAGAGGTAAATTTGCAATATAAGTAAGTCTCCAGCTAGAGTTATAAATACCAGTACTGGTACTCATATCAGCTTTGCATCATCCCCTCCCCCCCGGAGGGATTTATATTTTATATTTTTAAATAGCAGATATAGGGTATAATATTCTGCAATAGACAGTAAATTCAACCAGGAAAGTGGTAATATATAGTGTCTGGTAATTCCCATTTTATGTCAACGTTATCCTGAGGTTTTTCTAATTATCTTTTTCATTCCCTATAAATCCTTGCAGGGACTGATATTTCCAGTTACTTTCTTGTGAGGTCAAATATGCTGCCTTACTTAGAGGTGTTCAGTATCATTGTTAGGACACAACTTACTCACTCACTGAAGACACTCAATTCCAAACTCCAGTGCAGATCCCGTGCTGCACAAGCTGGAACACACTCTGAGGCCTGGCCAGGGATTGCTTCCTTGCCTGTGGAGAGTGATGTTCTCTCTTCCTTTGTAGACCCAACAATCACATGTTTAAGCACTCTGAAGCCGAAAAGCAGAATGGATTTATTGCAATTACCTAGAGATGCAAATATGTTTCTATTTAAGAACTCTAGATACAAATTCAGGAGATTCTATATGTCCATGATTATTTTACTGCCTCTTTAGAGGTGCATACATGCACTTAAGCAGCCTGCTGGATAAAGGATATCCCCAACCCCATGTGTGAAAGGGCAGTGGGCCTGATAATCAATTAGAGCATGTAGCTATGTTGAAATAAATCAACTATGATAATTTGCAGACATTAAGAGCTAGGCTAATTTTTTTAAAGTTATTATATTTCACAGAAAAATATGTATGTTTTATTACTCTGTGAGCTGTGGTTCAAATCAAAGATGAAATCTGGTTTTAGATTACATAAATAATATTATAGCATAAAAGCTGCCCCAAAGATATCATAGAATGGTTTAGGTTGGAAGAGATCTTAAAGATCATCTTGTACCCACTTCCCTGCCATGGGCAGGAGCACCTTCCACTAGACCAGGTTGCTCCAAGAGCCATCCAACCTGGCCTTGAAAACTTCCAGGGATGGGGCATCCACAACTTCTCTAGGCAACCTGCTCCAGTGCCTCAGTGCTCTCACAGTAAACTTGCTCCTAACATCTAATCTAATTTAAAAGTTAAGATGTAAAAATGCATAAACAAAACCCAAGAAAACTGTTGCCGAGACCAAAAGTTTGCTCAAAGAATACACGGTTCAAAATAAAGCTTTAAATTGTTCCTATACTATAGTTATGAGAATTTCTTCAAAACATTCCCAGTAATTTTTCTATCATTTCACTACAAAAGCATTCTGCATTTCTAACATAACTGTAGCACTACATATTTTTTGTAGAATTACATGTTTAAAATTGTAGTCATATTTTAAGAGTATAAAAATACTGTGAATAGTTATTTGATAATTTATTAATTTTCTTCTAATTAAATATATACTTTTATTTTGTATTCCTAGCTACATAAGTACAGATAGTTATTTGCCAATATTACCTGTTTCTCATTTTACTTTTTTCTCTGGAATCTTAACAATAGCTCAGACACTGTGCTCAACACAGTCACTGAGAACTCAGGAAGCTTCTACACCCACACCTGGTACTTTATACCAATTTATCATTAAGAGCCCCTTAGTTGTCTACAGCTGCTGTAACAGGTGTTTTGCATTCCCCAGCTCTGCAAGCTACTGGTGGTGGAAAATACTGACAATATATTTTTACTTGAGGACCAGTGATCGTACTTCCTATTCATCCTGTACTTGCATCTTACTGCTCTGGTTTTAGTGTTCAGCCTGAATATCTGAAAGGAGCAGCTTTGATGACCTCAGTCCCTGCAGAGAAGTCTTTTGTGTACATGGTCTACCATGGTCTACAGCCACTACCTGTGCTAAAAGCACTATCTGCAAGGTACCTGACTTGGTGCAGGAAGCTTCAGGCTCAGTTCAGGTCTGTTTAAATTGAAAGTTTCTGGTTAAATTACAGATGGATAAAAATTCACAGGCATTACAAACTTCTCTGACAGCAGAAGCTTCACAAGGGACTGTACTGCTTCTCAGTTAACAGAATTCCCTACACCTGTGTGGTGTGATCCCATGCTGTATCTATCAAGGATTTCAGGAAATAGGTTTTCTTAAGTTCTTATTTAAAATTATTTGTGTTATGCAAATGAAGTTCCTTTATGAAGTTTAAAAATACACACCTTTATGCACTTATGGAAACCAAAAACGAAGCTTTTAAAATGTTTCTAACCAGAATACTGTGGAATAGGTCGTTCAGTATAAAAAGAGAGAAAATTTTGATTGACAAGCTAGGTGTAATTAATGTAACAAGTGGCTATGATTTAATCAAGCCTCTTGGTGGGACCTGGGGCACACAGCCCCCTGCAAGAGAACTTTCAGAAGGTAATTGCTTCACTCTCCCCGTGGGTGTACACCAATGTACACACAGTGCTGGGGTGCAGAAATTAAAAAGCAAATGTTTTAATGAAATTCCGTGTTCAAAGTCATCAAAAGTAAAAGACGTTCGATTTCAAAATAGGGGTGTTTCAAGGGCGTAAGAGCCCGACCTCGCTCCTTTGACAGGAGTGCTGCCAGAGCCCCTGTGCCGCGGGTAATTTGGCAGGACACGGCTGTGACAACACAGCGTGAGTTGCAGAAGACAGAGAAATATTTTAGTGATACTTTTATTTTTATAAAAAAGTATATATTTATGACAAATGTAAATGTGTATTTATAGCACATGTTGTTCACGTTATGTTTTGTCTCTACTGAAATATGTTTATCTGTCTATATGTACGCCCTGAAGTGTAAGCTGGTAACGCGCATTCAGCTCGTTCACGGACGGAGCTCCGCGCTGCAAATAAAAGCTATCAGAGGAAAAACCTTGTCGCCTCTTTGTGCCTTCAGCCCCGGCCCCTCGAAGCCTCAGGGGTCGCCCCGCGGGGAGCCCTGCCCGGGGAGGCGGCGCGGTTCCTGACGTGCTATCGTGCACTATCACGAGTCGGGAGGGACTCACAAGGATCTGCGGCTCCTGGCCCTGCACAGGACGTTCCCAGCCCTCCCAGCATTTCACAAATTACCTCCCAACAATTTACAAATTACATGTGCCCGAGAGCGTTGTCCAAATGCTTCTTCA
Organism: Geospiza fortis; assembly: GCF_000277835.1. NCBI lineage: Eukaryota > Metazoa > Chordata > Aves > Passeriformes > Thraupidae > Geospiza > Geospiza fortis. The sequence continues at coordinate 18,329,613 of NW_005054300.1, forward strand.
GCTCTGTCAGGCTGCCGCTATGAGCACTTCTCTGGGGAGACTGTTCCAGTGCCCAGCTACCCTCTGGGTGAAGAGCCTTTTGCTGATACCCAGTCTCAGTCTCCCCCGGGGCAGCTTCAGGCCGTTCCCTCGGGTCCCTGCTCAGGTTCCCTATGGCCGCACCGTACCGATGGCTCTCGGTATTGCAAGGCTGGCAGGCTGCGAAGGGGGCTCCAGCAGCTGTGCCATGTGTGAGACAGGGGAAAAGGCTGCTCCTCAAAGACGCCCCAGAAAGCACAAACACCTCCATCTTTTGTGTTTGCTAGAATAAGCTTGCATTACAGTGTGCATATATTTTCCGGTTACACACAGCTCATTAAAAACACAGACTGAAATAAACACATAAACCAATGATGGAAACATTTAAACCCAAATGTAGTCGTAAAGTGAAGTACTTGGGAGTCGTTACATTTGCTGCTCACAGCTCAGCGGTTATTTCCAGCAGCCAGCACAAGGCAGGCACAGCAGGTACCCCCAGGCTCGGGTGCCACGGTTTGGAGCAGAGCTGCTCCGATCTCCCGCATGCACAGGTGAGGGACCGAGCCAGCTGTGCGGCTCGGGGCGCCGCTGCAGGGCTTGAAATGGCTCCACGGCAGCTCTGACAGAAGAGCAGTGCCTCGGGGTTTTACAGAGTTTGCAGGTGCTGCAGAACTTCACTAACCATACCTAAAGTTGCAGTGATGGATAGCCCACAGAGAAGCATTGTAGCTATTTTTTTTTCTCATTCATCTCATTAAGGACTGGTGTAGTCTATTTCCTGTTTATGAGGGAATGAGCAACACTTTTCCTCTGCTCCAATGCTCTCCAGCTGTAATAATAACCATTTCTGCCTAGCAAAATTCATCTAAGGTTTCAAGACAAATCAAATTGCATGCATGTGATCTCAAGTATTCCCATAAGTACAGTTTTGTGAATTTAAAGGCTTTAGATAACATAGAAGTACCCCCAAAAAGAGAAAATAATAAACTAGGTATCAGACAAATCCCTATTTGCTTGACACTGAAAATTTACAGAAAGCATTAGTCAATGCAGTAAGTGGGGTACTAGCAACTCATTCCAATTTTTCTCACTGGGGTTGGTAGATCATTGCAATGTACCTGTCATGGCCCTAACCTGGGGAAAATAATCAGGTGGGCTTTTAATTTAGAACCCACAGTACAGAGGTGTCATCTCTCTCACCCATTTTATAATTGTGAATTAATTGTCTGAGATTACCATCAAAGCTTCCTAGAAAGCAGTGAGAGCTGTCTGATGAGAATGGCAAAACAGCAGCAGAAGCTGAAAGAATGCTACTTTATGAGCACTCTTTCCTCAGCCACTTCTCTTACTTTTTCAGTAAGCTGAATTTAAATACTGCAAACAGCCCTCACAGGTGGATGCAGTTAGGTTAAATGTTTGAGAAATTCTGACCCTTGCAGGTCATACACCTACAGTGGAACTGGGATAGAGAAAATACCTCCACCTGCCAGAATAACTGAGATGTCAGTACAGCCTTAACACAGCTGATAGAAACCTGGAAAGGTGAGACCCTGAATGTTTGACTATACAGGAATTTGCTTCTGCCTTGTAAAACAGCTCAATAGAAAGTGATGAATTAAAACAAATTCAAATCTGGGGAGTGCCCAGGCAAGTACTTGGCATTTCTGTGTTCTTATTTCCCCAGTTCTGATTAATTTACATTATACAATGTACCATAATAAATCTGAAAAGCACCTAATTAAACTAAAAAAATATGTGGATCAAGAGATTATTTTGTCCATTCTGATTTGATTCTCAGCTTCACAAAAATCTCAAGTGTTTAATGTCCTGAGAAATTACTCTTTCAGTAGAAGAAAGATGAATTATGCGTCAATGAACAATTGGGTTATCAAGGTTGTTCACTTAATGTTCCAGCTGTTCTGTAACACCATCTTAATTCTTATTGGAGAATTCTTTTGAATTTAGTCTTATTCTGTGGTACTTACAAATAACTGCATTTTGTTTCTTACAGCTGCTCTGCCAGTTAATAGCAAATACAAGTACAAAATTAATTTCTTGCCTTTACCCCTAGACCTAGAAATGACAGAGGCTGGAGGCTTCATTCAAAGGAGATCCATTAAATGTAATAATAGTGAAGATGGAGATTAAAGCTGATAGGCTTTGTGGAGAGTTTTGTACAGCACTTAACTACATTAACTCTGGGTTTTTCTCATCCTCAAAGTGCTAGAACTTAGATATACTCAAAATTTACTGAGAACCAAGCAAATACATACTGGCCACTGCTTCTTTGCCCTTTTCCAGCTGGCCTGAAGGCAGATGGACATCGCCTTATTCTGGAAGTGGTAACAAACTGGAATGCTGTAGACCCGGTGGTTGACAGGGATATTGTATTTCATTGCAACATTTATGACCTGGATTTTGGTAATTCCTGAATTTTATTATTGGCAGTTCTTCCAAAAGCACCTGCATTTTGAAATGAGCACTTCCTAAGGCGTAAACAGTCCAGATTCTATCAACATTTACACTTTTAAGCTCTGTACTGCTTTATATTCAAGGCAGTTTGAAAGGCACAGTCAGGAACAGAGAATGGCTTGGGAGTTAAGGCCATGCTTGGGAGAGCACTGTCTGGGGCCATCCCACATGCACCAGCCCACAGCCACAAGAAAACCTGCTAGGTTTTGGTCCACAGAGGTATTAGGGCTTCCCTCTGCTTTCAAAATAGGAATTTATATTTTTTGCATGAGCTGAGTCCGTCTCAGATTACAGAATTAACCACAGCAGAGACAAATTGGGTCCAAGTACTGTGAGGGAGAGCACAGAGATCTGTATGTGTTGGGGTAAGAAGTAGAAATGTAAAAGGTAAATACATTTACATGCATATATTTTGTGAGTTGTAGTTTTCTCCTTTAGGAGCTGATGGCAAGTTAGATCCACTTTGTGAAGAAGCCAGAAAAGCAGTGTTAAATGCTTAACAACTTATAGGGACACTTCCCCTTTAATCTTGGGTTTCTGACAGGCAGTTTACTTGCATCATAAACATTAGTTCTTTACAGTTCTAGTTCTATTAAGGAAGGGGATAATCTTGTTACACCCCCATGTGAACCAAATAAGAATAGAACACCTTTTCCAGAAACAGTTGTATGTTACAACGCTGAATATTGCAAATTCAGGTAGAACTGACTTGTATGGCATTTTAATAATTTGAATTAAATTAAAAGACTGAAACTCTGAAAATCTTTAATTCTTTCAACTTTATAAAGTTTCTTATGTCAAAGATACTTTCAAAGTCATTATTAGCTGATAATAGGTCTTTTTACAGTTATACAGGCTTACAGTTCAGTTCTTCTCTTGGCCACAAATATCTCAGAGAACAGTTGTGCATCACTAGGGAGCCCAAAAGTAGAGAGAAAGAAGTTGGCATACCCATACGGACAGAATTAAAACTGACTGGATGTTATCACAGCTGATATTCCATGTACCTCAGAAGTAACTAGAGTATGAAGCTTCTTTTTTGCTCCTTATTTGTCAACATACATTGAACTTCAATTTTATTTTAAAAACAATTTAGATTTAGGTAAGTTCAGCAGTGTGAAAATAATCATATGCCAGAATGCTGGTGCCCTGAGCAATATTCAGTTTGGCCCATAATTAGTTGTGAAAGAAGGAAGTGATTAATCTTTGCATCCTAACAAAGGGGGTTGAGCCAAGAAACACAAGGATTTGCTGAGCCCAGGAAGAGCAGGCAGCAAAGCTGCAGTTTCCAGCAGGGCTACAGGAGAGCAGGCTGCCCAGCACAAAACCAAAACCCAAAGAAAATCTGTCGCTCAGTATCTTCTACCAGCTGAAATCTGCAGGGAGTTAGCAAACATTACATTTACAGTAACACTGATCCAACACAAAAGTGTGTCAAAATAACACTATCACTATGTCCAGATTCAGTCCCCTTCCCTCCAGGTGGCAGAGGCACTAAACCAATATCCTTTAAAAAGAAAAACAATACTCATAGTTAAAGCTGAGCAAAGCAGGAATTGTATTGTTCCTTTAGAAGACTGAAATATTTTTGCTTTCTACCACTCTGATATAACAAGATTAGAAAGTGGGAACATCCAGAATGAGCTGGATTGAGAAGATCAATATAGTGAAGCTTGGCACAGCTGGCCAGGGGCACTTTTTGCAAGAAGCATTCACACAGACAGCAAACTGGGTTTGCAGCACCTGCCCTGGGCAGAGGGAGTTTGTTCACACCTTGCTGTCACCCTGAGCCTCCCTGCCACTACTGAGCAGATTGTCACACCTTGCTGTCACCCCGAGCCTCCCTGCCACTACTGAGCAAATTGTCCTGCCCATAAGGCATCTCCAGTGCAGCTCTCAGCAGAGGCAGGGCTTTCTCAAACACACCTACCACATTCATCACTAGGACACCAACAAATGACTTTCTGCTCTGACAGTAAATTGTTTACTGCCCTCTTAGGTAAATGCAAATTCATTAGACTAAATTAGTTTAAATAATGCTGGTTCTGGGCAGGATTTACTCCCAAAAATAGCAGAATAAATTCCCCAGATCTCTTGAGCGTGGAAAGCTGTGAACATCACTGGAAACACAGCAAGCAGATGAGCTCACCACTGTGACTAGTCTTGGGGTAGATTTTTTTTGTTTGTTATTTTGTTTGTTGGGTGGGTTAATTTTGCTGTATTTGGTGCCCTCTTTAACACCACTCTGAGGACATTTCTGACATACCTCCAAGTCAGATAACAGCAGTTTTGTAGGGAGACTTTAGGCCTTAATAAATCAACATGTTTAACTGGAGTAAATACAAACTTTGTATAAAAAATAAAAGCTTTGAGGAACACAAAGCTGCAGGTTTGAAACAGCAAGCTTTTAAGACAAGCATGGGTTGAGAACAGCTGCTCTGACTTTGCTTTGAGTAATATTATGACCAAAATGTGAGAGTGAGGCAAAAAATCAGCTGCACCTAAAAGAGATCTCATAGCTCCACATGGAGATCTCAGGCCCCATTACTGTGTTTTTGTCACAGAAGGAAGAAATAAATACAAATTTGCAGTAGCTCTTTCAGTCTGGTACCTGCCCCCAAACTACCTGCAGTTAGTTGCCACAGCACTAGCAGGCAGCTGGATGTTGAAAGGCACTACAGTAGCCACGTGGACAAAGGCATGTAATTTTTTTATAATGAAATACCCACTTTTTTCCCCTCACTTTTTTCCTCATTTATAAGGGGATTATCTGCCCTATGGATAATCATGGCCATTCAAAACTGAATTTAGCCTCCAAGTCTTCTGTACAGCAACTTCCAGCCAGACTATTGTGACAAAGTCAAATCAGGAAGAAGAAAGCAGCCGCAGCAAATTATTCCAGTAGTAACACCAACTAAATTGCTGTGCAGCTTTTATGGTTTGACTAATTGTCTCATTAAGGCACATTTCTGATCACTGAAATGGATCTCAAGTATTATTAATCACTGAAAAAACAGTACCACTAAGAGCCTCTCTCCCTCCTATCCCTGGCACTCTTTGCAATGGAAAAGGCTCACAGACTCCTGTTGATTGGAGCCCCACTGCTGCACAGTTGGCAGTCAAACAGTACTAATGGCACAATAACCCAATAGAACTAAAATAGTTATGCCTTTCACAGTAACAATCTCTTCTAACATGATTAAGCTCCATCATGTGCATTTCCTTGTGTTTTGCAAATGGCTCCAAAAAATCTGACAATTTTTCCAGTAACTTCTTCAAAAGGAGAGGGGAAAAAATATAAAATTCATTAGCTATCATGAAACAAATTTTAAAAACTCGATAAATTTTAGAATAATCTGAAAACAACTGCAGCAAGCATGGGCTGTGGCACCCAGTCCACTCCCCCTTGCAGAACACACCTCCTAATACTGGCTTTGGCTCAGTTATTTGCAGGCACTTCAGTGAACCTTAGTTTAGGGGCTGGCTTGCCCTGGGCTAGCTCTGTAACTGATGGAGACAGACACCCCCACAAAGCACTCAGATCTCTGTGTACAGACTGTAGCATCTCTGGGCTCCTAATCTAGGTACTTCACTGGTGTTTGGTCTGAAACAATATTAGGAAAGATGAAGCTTCTTCCTCATATAAGGAGCCCATTTAAAAAGGAGCAAACTGGCCTTATTCAAGACACCACTGATGGACTCTCTTCATTCTCAGCAAACAGGAGGACTTTGCTCTTGGCCATCACTCTCAGTGGCTGCACAAGCCATACACTGCAACAGGACAGTTCCCCTTACCAGGGGAGGCCTTTAGGTGTTTATCCTATGCATTATCATAATAAAGACAGCAGACACTTAATTTCCAAGCAGCTAACTTTCAGAAGTCTAATGCAAAAGTGGCACAGTTATTGCTGCAAGATGTACAGACTTTGGAATTAATTCTGGGGAACAGAACCTGGCTACAGAGATCTCCTTCCCTTTGGGCTTTGTTACAGAGACAGGTACCATAGAGTCGAAATCTGCTTGAGCTCCTGAGTTGTGCAATATTATGCTCATTATGACAAATATTATTTAACTGATGAGTCTAATGAGGGACCTCAGGGTTGTGGTAAATGAAAATGAAATAAAAATGGAAGTAACAAAAATAATCACGCTTCATGTAGCATGTCCCTAATTTTTTAATGTACATAAATATCAGAACAGTAATGCCAAAAAGAAGGAAAAATATTCTTTTTTTTTTCCAGGCAGTCCCTTCAGGAGCTATTTATGAGCAGTCATAAACTGACATGCACACTCAGATATATTTTCCTGAAGCCTGTAGAGTTTGTCTAAGCAAAAGCTTCAGAATATGTGTGTGTAAATAAATTAAAGCCTGTCTGGTTTATAATGAGAAGGGTGTATTGTGGTATAAATATTGCAGAGCGCATTAAATAAACATGGTCACATATGACCAGGTATCTATTAAATGAGCACATCACAGGAGAAGTTAATTATCTGAGAGTGTAACTAGGAACCGTTAAGAATCACTGGAGATTAAGTTGCTTTATTTGTGTTTATCTTTCCTTCTGAATAGGCAGTAGGTCGTTGCAATGAAGAGTCCCTAAGCAACACAGAGCTTCAGCTCTTCATCAACTTTAAGATGACAGTGTTGTCAACACCAGTTTGAAGTCAGGATAAGCCAAAAATTTTATTCAATGTAATTTTGTGCAAAATGGGTTGGCACAAACCAGTATTTTAAGATGTAAAAGTGCAAAATATCTACAGATTTAGAGGAAAGAGGAAAACTTTAATGCTAAGTATTTATTTGTCTCATACTGCAGCCTAAAAAAAGTATATAAAGACTTCTTCAAAACAGATTTGTAGTGCCAGAGACTAGTGTCCTGAGAGTAACATACAACTTTACCAGAGTAATAAGATTTTTCTAGACTTCACAAGTTATTGTGTTTCAGTCCACATGCAAAAACATCAGTGTTGATGGAATTTGATTTTGCTTGGGTTGTGAAACTCACAAAGAAAGCTGTCCACTGTTCATCCTATACAAAATAACCAATATTGCAAACATGGACTAATTAAGGATATGTTTGGGCAAACTGTTGTAGCACAAAGAACAACTGATGCAGGAGGATTTAATCACATACAATTATTGAAAGCAAGGTGAAGCCAATCCCCTTAAATTGCTTAAGTACTGCTTAAACCCTGTAATTAACATATAGTAATAAATATTTCATCTTTAACAAGCCTACTGGGAGCAGTTTGTTAAACATTTATTTCTAGTCATGGGAAATTATGTACGGTCATTTTGTCACGTTCTATATCAGACAATTTTATTTTATCTCCTTTATTTTACCCCCAGCAGTGGATATGCTAATTTAGGGAAACAAAATCATTCCTCTAGTGTATATGAAACATGCTCTTCCTTCATATGTCTTTTGGCTTTTACTAATTAACTTTACCCTTGCAAAGTCTTGGCCAGCACACAGTGGCTGCTCACATCTACTTCCCAGCTCCTCCTGTGGGACTGACTCACTCCAGATAGGGGAGCTTTAGTGGGAACCCCAGCAAACCCACCCAGGGCATCACTGCAGAAGTGACCTCACAGCCTGGGCAAGGTCACTGTGGGCAGCAGAGAGAGGAACCAGGTCTGCTCATGGCACAGCCAAGCCCCAGGCACAGGCTGGCAGGGATGGGTTTTCAGGCAGCTTCTAGCACTGAGGTGCACTTTTCCTTCAGCCCAGGCAGCATCACAGGTGCATGGGGAATTCTGTGAGAGCACCAAACATCACTGCCCTTCAACCAAGTCTGTGTGCAGACGGCTGTTATCCCACTGCAGGTGGAATTCCAAGTGAAATGCAGCCCCTTAAACCAGTACTAAAACAAACCCATCATAGGGATAATGTACTGTCCACCCAAGGAACATACTTGAAAGCCAAGCTGAGCTCTCACACAGACCCCTCTGCTTGTGGCAGGCTGAATGCACCCTGTCCTGAAGTGGAGGAGAATCTCACATTGGCTGTGTATGACATGGGCAGAAAGGGTCTATGTGCTCTTTCTGTAAGAGTATCAGTGAATTTATGGGCTATTGAACGGGAAGTAAAGACTTCTGAAATTATAATTCAGGTTTCTTTAGTGATGACTACAACTGTTTCCCCCTCTAAACAAATTAGATTTCCATTTGCCATTAATGACTGAATCACTTAAGTGTCACAAAGGAACTGCCTGGTGCACTTATTAATAATTGAAAACTTTGAGGAAATCCGTGAAACATTTTCAATCAAAGCTAATAATTCTCTAAAATATTATTTTCCCTGAATAATTACTCCTTTTGTTCTTTTATTCCTTTTGGATAATAGGCAACATTTTAAATAAAGGCATTAAAAAAACCTGAAGTAACTGTTAAGAGGTATCTAAAACCAGAAGTGGTTTCAATGTTAAAAAGCACAAATTAGAAAATAAAAAATATTAATCTGTTTCCTTCCAGCAAGTATCCTGAATTTCTATTTTAGACTCCATGCTGTTCCTTGATATCTTACACCAATGATTAGGAAAATGTACTCACTTAATCTTTGTCCTCATTCTGTATAAACATGAAGAAAAACTTTCAATTGTCTTTTTGATCAGTAGAGGCCATGAAATCAAGATTTCTATTGCTACACAACTGGACTTTGGAGGACTACTCAACAGTCAAAAGGAGCAAAGAAAGAAAAAACCCACAATTTTTTTTTTTATCAGACCTCATAGGAATCTTGAATGCCCTATTGTAGTTACTCTACTCAGTAACCTTTACTATTCAGGAACAAGGGCAGAAAGATATAAGCAAAATTACCCATATTTGCAGGGTTTTTTTGGTGTCTAAAATGATCATCAGCACAGAAAGGTTGCGTGACAGGTACTGACAAAATCCCCAAGACCTGCAAGTTTGTCCACAGGACATGGAAGGAGGGAGAAGTAGAGGTTCAGTGTCTGCCCATCCCAGCAGGTCTCACTGGGGATGATGGCTGCAGCCTGGAAAAATCCAGGTTATTCTATAGCTCTCCCCAGGAAAGGAGAGTTAATTTTTTAAAGTGTTTGGGCTTTTTGCAAAAAGAACAAAATGCATTCTTTACCACAGACAGGTCCCCTTGCTTTTCCCAAGCCAGCCTCACTGCACTCCCACAGCAAGTGGCAGCATTTTACAGCCCGAGCAGCTTTCACCACTGGCTCCCCTCAGAGCCCCACAGCCTCGCCGTGGGCTTTACTCCAGGCCTGACAGTGCTCAGCAGCTGTGACAATAATTCGGTGTTCCCTTCACCCCAGGGCCAGGACAGCATGTCCTCACCCAGTTCCCAGTCTCTTACCTGTGCTTACAAAGTCTGAGGCCACTTCTCCCTCCTGAGCCTTTCCCAGCAGCTATCCTCGGCCTTGTTCCCCTCACCTTGACTCCATAACTCCTTCTTACTGTGGAAATGGCGGCAGTGCCACACAGGGCCCTCACAGGGCCTGCACAGGGCACAGCCCTCCAGTCTGGGAAGACAGGCAAAATGCTTGAGGTGTTTAGGGCAGGACAGCAAATTACAGAGAGATGGGCCAGCTGCAACCACAACCTGGGCTTTAAGCCCCACAGCACACAGGCCAGTCCCCTCAGCCATAATTAAGTATCCCCACCTGCCCCGGGCTGCTCGTTAGCCTGGTGGGGCCCTCATGACATCCCAGGGCCCAGCGCCAGCCCCAGGAGCTGCCTGGAAAATCAACACATTCTGAATTCACTGAACCAATATAAGAGACAACAGTGGACTCTTTTCTTCCATCTTTGACCAGACTTGTTAACTTTACAAACCTATTCTATCTACTTTTACAGCCATTTTGGCTTTGTGTGAGTATTGAGTATGCCTCTGGTTCATGTTTTAAACAATGTTTGATGTCATCTATGCCAACAGCAATTAAAAGGAGATATACACACACACACACACATACATACATATATATATATATGCATGAGTGAAAGCATAGAGTAGGGGTTCCCAAGCTTTCATTTTGTTGTTATTCTTAGCAGCAGTGGGTATTCCCAGCTCTGTATCAGAGGCAGCACATCTGCTGGTTGTGCACTCAGGTAAGAGCTACCCAGAGCTCTTGGAACAGCAGCCTGAGAGTCTAACAAGGGATACTTAAAACAAAACAAAGAAAAGAAACAAACAACCCCCCAAGGCACACACTTTCATCTACTCAGTTCAAACAATGCGCACACATTCCTGGCTCTTGTCTAGTCTCATACATTAATTTTTACCTCCTGGAACAAACAGAATGGTTTCTCTTCTGGAGAACAGGCTCCTCCTCTGCTCTAGCACAGACTCTGACTGTACCATGGGCAGAGCATAGGTTTCCATCAAGCACACTCCTGCTGTCTGTCAGGAATGAAGAACAGTGACAGAAGCTGATTATCTAGTCTTCTGCTGTGGGCATGCACAGTATGGTGTGTCCCCAAGTACATGAAGTCAACTCACTCTCACATTTGCTGTTTCTTCCAAATTGCAAAGCTGTCATTTGAATTTCAGTGCCAACTTTTTTCACAAGAGGTCTATATAATACTTCAGTTCTTGTCAAACATTATACAAAGATGAATCTTTTAATCATATTCCATCTCAAAGCTGAAGACACAACATGTTTAGAAATTAGAGATGTTAATTTGAGTCTAGTTCCAATATTTTAAAAACACTCCTTGAAATAAAAATGCATTAATGTGTTATTTCAAAAAAATAGCAAATAATAAACCAAATATTCGATTATCACCTCAATGTTATCGTCAATTTTGACTCAATGGTTTTGAATAATTATATTTTGCTAGTCCAAACGCTGTCTACCTCACTGCTTCTATGTTTAAATAAGCCAACACTGAGGAAACAAATACAAAACAGACAAATGAGCTGTCCTAACACTTTTACAAATAGGATGTTAATGTCCCCACTCAAAGGAGAAATTTTCAAAAAGAACAGCCATAACAGAGAATTTTCTTATGTACTTTTATTTTATTGAGTTTTTTTGCATCTTTGATAGAATTTTTATGCAAGTATTATGCCACAATCTAGATACACAATGAGAGTGAAAATCTGTCATTTACCATTTATATTTCTATGTTAATTTTGTTTTCTACCTCTGCATATACTGTGGCAAAAGTGCATTTATCATATTTCATGCAGCGCTGACTGCCTTATGCAAACTGAGAATACAATAAACAGAGCCAGCAATATTTAGCTGCACTCAATTCTTGCTACAGAAACAAGCATTCATAAAAGCATTAAAATACTTTGGGTGATGGTTGCTGTCTATCAGCTTAATGTTTTGAGCTATAGAAAAGGATAGGAAACAACATTTGTGGCTGTCAACTGCAGTACTTTCCAAGTTCATTAGGTTTTCAAAGACTGAATTAGCTTAAATGCTTCAGTGAGAGAAAAAGCCCAGGGCAACGAGCCTGATTTAAAAGGATGCTACAGAGTTTCACAAACATTAGACTAAGTTCAGTTCTGGATTCCATGGTAAGTACCTTACCACATCAATTCTTTGCTCTGACAGAAGAACTGTTTCTTCACCATCATGGTGTGTCTAAGCCAAATAAAAGGACAATACAAGGCACATAGGCCTTTTTGGAAACATGCTGAGATATGTAATACTTGATCATAGCTAAAGCTTTTAATTACAGCTTTTTATTTTGATGAGACAAGAAGCTTTCTAGCATCACCTGACTCTTTGAATCAGACATAAAGTGCCATGCTTTGTTATGTCACAGTCCATACAGCAGCAGCAGGGCAAAGTACTCACAGAGCAACAGCATGTCCAAGGAGCATGCTCAGGACAGGGAGGTGGAGATGGGGTGAAGCCTCATCTCTGTTTTTTCCAGTCACTTGTTATGCTGTCTCCAGGCACTGCAGGGGACATTCATAGGGGCACTCCTGGGACACAGGGCCTTTGTGCCGCTGCTTCCAGCTCCCTGCCCCAGCACAGGCGTGGCCATCCTCTGCACCCCACCGACACTGCTCACCTCACCATTCCCTCTGCCAGACAGTACAAAGAGGGCAGAAAGCCTCCGGCCACTACACAGGTTAGTGCTGCAGAAACCTGCACTCACAAGGTCCACTCAGAGCCAGTTCTCCTGGGCCAGAGGGAACAGGACTTCTGACAATACTAGTTCTTACATCAAGAGGGAGAGAAGTGCTGGGCTCCCCTGCCTTCTAGCACTATGGAGGAAGCACAAGCAATGGTTCTCAGACCACCCTGCCATGCAGCGCCTCCCCAGAAGCCAAGCACTAGTTCCCAGCAAGAGAAACAGCCCCTGCTGCTCTCTCCCCTCCAGCACTTGCTGTACATCAGCCCCCTGACACAGAGCAGCTTGAGGAGGTTCACTTTTATGCCCATACCCAAAGTACATGGCAGTTGAGATCCTAATTGACAGATAAATGTAAGGGACCAAAAAAATCAATCACTACTTGTGCAAAACCATAGCATATGCTTTTGGTAAATCAGCAGCTGTTGCTTGCCCACCTTCCTCTAAAAAAAGGGTGAGTAAATCAGGAATAGCCATTTCAGAGCTGAATTAGTATCAGCAAGGAGATGTGAGGTACGGAATAGCACTGGACAAAGCAGAAAACCAACTGCTTGTTGCAAAAACAGAGATTTCTCATCCAAACACCATCTCATAGTGGTCAAGGAAAAGCATATCTTAGTAGTATGGTGAGGGAAAGATTTTTATCCAAAACAGGGATGTTTACAGGACCCCACAGTTCCCTAATACCACATAGCATCAAAGCAGGCAGCCCAGGGTTCAGGAGCACCTCTTACTTTTGAAGTAATTTGCGGCTGAATTCTCCTGGTGATCACCCACTGCTCTGTCAGCTGTGGTCTCATGTACAAACAACCTTTTCTTGGTCCCTTTTACTTCTGCCCTTCTTGATCTCTAAGTGGTTCATGCTACTTTCTGTTAGCCCCATTACAACTTTGTAATGTGACTCCCTGTTTCCAGCCTCCTCACATCTCCAGGTTACCTCACCATCTCCTTCCAACAAACACAGCTGGTACATTTCTCTACCAAAGTCATCTACCAACTCTACTTTTCAGTTTCATTACTCTTCTCTGATATATAGACAGAAATAATTAATTTCTTTTCCTTGTGGTGATGACTTTTGTGTGCATAACTATGGTCCTGCCCATGCCTGCTCTACTTACTTAAAGTAATTAGACAGTGCCCAGAGACTGAGAGATGAGCCTCACCAAGCACACATTGCATTCTGGGATAGGAGAAGCTTCTTGTGTCAAAGAGGCCCCAATTTAAATAGACAAGTGACAAAAATGGTGGAAGGTAAGCTGGAATTTTTTTTCCTTATAAACTGGGAAGCAAGGTACAGAGTAATGAAGTCAGCTGCTGGATCCTTTTATTTGATAAAGCAAAAATACATATTTTCCAGTATTCTCCCCACTTTCCTTTTGGATGCAGTGTTTTGAGAGACTACCAGTCAGAGACAGGTGGGGGCCCTGCAGTTAGAATGTCTTCCCCTCAAAGGCCTCCAGGTTGAAAGCTGTATCCAAGAACCTTCTGAGTGACACCAGATGCGTGTTCTTGTTGCCTGTGGCAGCTGCAGCAGCAGGCTCTCGGCCAACATACCTTCATGACAAAAAGAATTGGGCAGACAATGAATGAGGTGAGAAGAGACACTATTTTGACAATAACAAACATGAGAACATGCCGTTTAATGCATTCAAGTCAGCTTGGCAGGTTGGGATATTTATTCATCAATCTTTCTTAAATAAAAATCAATCTAACTTGTACCAAGTTACACCTTCTGGTCAGCTTCCCTGTCTTTCCTCCCATCATTGTTAAGCTGTGTCTTCTCCCCATCCCTCCCAGGGCAGCCAGGTACACTGTCTCATAACTAGGTAACTTGCTTTTAGCAATGAAGACACACATTCCTTTGACAGCTGCATGGGCAGATCTGAGAGTCAGTCATCTAAAATAAATGCAAAATGCCTGGACTGAGCTCTTACAACAGCTGTTTCCTGCAGAAACCTGATATCTGGAATGAAATCCTTAAAATGACAGAATCTTAGACAAAAGAGAGCTAAGTGCTGGGCTAGTAGCAATAAATACAGACCTAGTTGCTACTGATCTTCTTTTAGATCTACAAGGAGGAGCAGTATGTGCATCTTATATTTGAGAAATAGTAGCCTAGATTTTTCCCTCCTTCACCCAAGAACCCAGACTCAGAGGTTTTGATTTGTGAAGAACCTGACTTACCCATAAATACCTGAAAACAATCCCAGCCAAATTTAAAAGCAAACACATCAGCCCAGGAGACAGAGTAGTTGTTTAAAGTCTCATACCAGATGGGTCGAGTGCGATTCACAATAGTGCGAAAACGAGGTCTGACATAATCGTAATATCCACTGTTTTTGTGCTCCTCCTGACACCAGACTAGATCAGCAGTTGGATACTTATCAAGTTCTTCTTTCAGCAAGTCAAAGGGGAATGGTGAGATCTGGAAAAGGAGGGTAATAATTGTCAAGGCTTTCTCTTATGTGGTATTAGCCCATGGTGAGTCATTACTTTTCCATGGAGAGTGACTCATGTTTCTCTAATTGATTTAATGCTCAGCAATGAGTACACAAGTATTTTATAGTTGTGTTAGTATGAACAGAAGTAGGTTATAGTCCAGACCACCTGCACTCCTATGGCTTTTTTAGTGAAGTAGCTGTAGCATGTCCTTTATCAGTGAATGACAATATAGCTTCAAAGTGCACTATTCACAACAATTAAACCTAGCAGACTGCATATACAAATTTAAGGTGCTATCAATATTGTAATCTTAACTTTTCCAGAACAACATAACAAAGTGATCAAGTCTTCTGGATCTCATTGTCCAGTATGCAATTGATGTTTTCCTTCTTCACAAGCCCACGAAGGATTAGAGTATGTCTTGTAAGATGCTAAGTACTAGAAAAATGCTATCACCATCCATTCTAGGAGGGGTCTACTTAAATGCACAGAAACCACATCACCATGTCTTCTGAGGATCAGGGAGCTCACCTGTTCAAGTCTGGTTATAGCTACTTGTTTCTCCAGGTCTTGGTTCTTTCTCTCTTTCACAAGGTCATAGTAGACTTTTCCTGTGCAGAAGATCACTCGCTTGACCTCATGTGGTGCCTGAGCTGCTGGCCCATTCTCAGGAATCACACGTTGGAAAGTGGTACCTAGTTGGAGCACAAATTAGAAAAAATGCCCTCAGTGGACCTGACATTTCAATAAAGCAGCCCAGGAAACAGCCCTTTAGTCCTTTACTGAGCAAGCAGCAGGTTGCAGTGATTGAAAGGTTCTCCTGCCTCTCTGGTCCTACCTTTCACACTGGTAACTTGGCTAAAGTGACTTTCAGCAGTTCTGCTTCAAGAAGTTAGAAGATTTCCAATAGTCCAGTCTTTCACTACACTTAATAGACAGAATCATATCAACAATAGACTGTTTTTCAGCTTTGTGCTGTGTATTACATCTTTACTTTTAAATTGGTTGGGCACCTCAACTTTGCTTCCAATTTGGGGTTTTTTTCCAGAGAATCACCTGAAATATTCTCTTTCTTCTTTCCAAGATTATCTCAACCATGTAACATTAATACAGCTTTACAAATTTCAGAATATTCTATAAAAACAAAACAAATATCCGCAATACAACTAAATCTGGCAACCGCAGAACTATTTACCCAAGCACACAAATTACTGCTGTATATTTGATTTAAACTTCTGTTTGAGAGCTAAAACAGCAATAGCCAAAGCAAGAATTAGCACAGAGCTGAGCCATATGTATAAATGCTAATGTACAAGTACCATTTCAGATGCATATCTTCACTGCTACCACCTCCCAGGAGTACAATTTGCTTGGGATACTGGAAGAGGGACTTGATGATCTAAAAGATCCTTTTCTTTGCTCTCGTATATGATTGAGTAGAACTATTTCCACATCAAACAACTGCAGGGCAGCAGACAGCAGCTCAACCTCCTATTCTGAATCAGCACACCCCCTTACCAGGAGAATAAGCTCCTGTTTGAATCATTTATCTTTGGGAAGAAAAGCAACAGCACAAACATATCAAAGAAGAACTGATTTATATCAGAATTATCCTGTCCCACTGAACAGCAGAATTCATCATTTAAAAAGACTGAATCTGTGCTTCATTGGGCCAGCTGGAGTCAATCTTCCTCTCTCTCAGCTTTCTATTAAAAGCAGAGCAGAAAGGGTTAGCTCAGAATCAGAAACACTTTACTAACTGCTGTCCTCTTCAGCAGAAACATGAAAGTATGCCAAAATTCAATGTTAATTTGGAGTTTTGCCACTACTGAGGTTAGCCTGAAGTAGAGGGGACTCCCAAGACAAAGCGACAAATCTCAAAGCCTACAGAATTTCTAATCTGACCCATTCTACAGAGCTTTTAAACAGTAATAAAAATTGCAAATGCCTTTGCTTGAGAAGCAAATTTTACACACTTACAAAAATAAAAGAATACAATATTTAAGCACACTTATACAGTGTAAGTTGCTTTTAAAAAACTGAGCAGTTGCTCTCTTCTGACAGCAGTCAAGACCCTCACTGGAACTGGAGAGAGACCAGCACACCTATGCCCACATTCTCACTCTGAACAGTCACTTTAATCCTTCATTCATGTCACTGTATTTCCTGATGCCACTCCAACACAGTGCAAGGCAGGACAAAACCATTGCAGTCACTGTGTATCTCTTGGTGCTGATGGCATGCCAACAACAGTTCTGAACTCACTGATCTCACTTTAGATCACTGGTGTGACACAGCAGCCCCAAAGCACTGTAACAAGAACTGGGCACATTATTCTTCCAAATGGGCCCAGTGTAATTACAACCTAGCCCTCAGTCATGGGGGCAAGAGGCATGGGCAGGACAAAGAACAACTACATTTTTATATGAAGAGAAAAAAGGCAGAGGGACATAGTAGCCTCTTGAGGAGAAACTCCCTGCAGAGATGGAAATGGACTTACCATTAAGTTTAAGGGTTAAGGTTATGAGATAAACTTGTAAAAACTAAGAATCTATATATGAAAGCAAAGTTTTCAGCAGAAGTCCCTGCTAGCCCTGACTATGGCAGCTCCACAGGAATTATGCCAAAAGAGAAGTCAAACTCTGCAGAGCCAGAGCAGATTCAGAGTCTGACATGCAACTTGGTACAGCTAATTATTTCCCCACAATATTTTGAGGTGACCTACCAGATACCATTTCATCAAAACTGGATTTAGCTTCTGGATGCCTCAGCAGTGACTTGGGTGTCAAAACAATCAGCTGTAAGACAGAAATTTTTCCAAGAGCCAGAAGCTGTTTTATCTTCATTACACATGCAACATTTGTAACACTGTGCACACAAAACCCATAAACTGAATATGATATAGAATAAATTAGTATGAATAGCAAACACAGTAATTTTTTTTTCCTGTTTTGAAAGCCATGAAAGTTTCAAAATTATTCAGAAGATTTAGGTAGCCTACTCTTTTTACAGGTTCTCAAAACTCACTGGTTTTGCTTTTTTTGACAACAAAATCAAATCACAGGCTATGAACCAGAAAAACATTCAACAGTTGTATCTTGGGTCTTTGAAGTTCCAGCAATTAGACATGCAGATGATAGTTCTGCAACCTGTAAGCTACATCACTAATATCTTGAGAAGCTCATCTGAAGATCTGCATAGCCAGATGGAAGCAAAGCTGAAAATCAAGTTTAAGAGCCATGGTAAATCAGAGCTGAGCTTCTTTCCATCAAACTGGCAACTACAACCTGTGTTCAGTTAAGGTTTTTTTACCAGAAATCGTCATTCTTTTCAGCAGTGTGTCATATGCAAAGGCCACTCCTTGTTTGATGGCTAATTTACCTGGAATAATCAAGTCCATTCAGGTAACCTTACCGGCTTTCTGAATGGCAGCAAGATCTGCCTTCGGAGGACATGAAAATAATTGGCTGGAGTTGAACAATTCACCACAATCCAGTTGCAGTCATACAGTTGGGAAACTTCAAACTGCTCAGTGAATTCCTGAGAAAAACATTAAAGGCATTAGAAAAATGTCTGAAAGATCAGATAAAAGGCTTGAAAACCATCCTTCTATTTCTGACTCTCAGAAACTCCTTTCCTCAAAAAATTTATTTAGCAGCTCTCAGCTGAGATTGTTTTATTGGCTAGGGAATCATCCCTACAAAGCATCCTTTCTGTTTCTATTTCTTCCTAAATATGCAAATCAACATGAAAAGTTTCCATTAATTCAGAAAAGATGAGAAGTCCGGGAAGGAAGACTGAGAAGGACTAGGATATCAGCAGGTGGAAGAAACAAAATAGAACTGCTTTGAAAGAACATTAAACTGTAATTCATTTTTTCAGTGTACAGTTGGTTTTCGCTCTTTCCCATCCTGTAGAGCTCTGTACTTTATCTGTAGAAGTGAATGACCAATCTATGAAAGTCTTAGCCCAATCAAAATTAGAAGTTGCTTATTTTCATGCTCCTAGCAGTACAATTTAGCTCCACTGCAAAGAGCCAGGCTAGTGTCACTTGACCTCCTTTAGAAATTGGCTGGAGACACCTATTTGCAGTACACACAGCAGTATAAACAAGCAGGATCACTGGGCCCTGAGGAACAGCCATAAAAAGATCATGCTGCAAAAGATTAACTGTATGTGATCTCAGCTTTGTAATGAGCAGCAATGTTGCATACTTCCATTACTTTCACTGGGATCAAGTTAATGTTACACCAAGACTTGAAGCTGAATCCTATCCTAACCTAGCTAAAAGGATGCTACTAACAGAAAATCTTTGGGATGTGAAAAGCAAGAAAAGGACAAAGTTACTTACTGGATAGGCATCAGAATCATCATTGCTCATCTGCAGAAACCTCTCAGGCCTGGCTGATGAATGCTCTGGACCCTGGTAAAGGTATCATTTAAAACAATGTTAAAGAGCCAAATGAGCAGTTAGACATCAGTCTAAATCACTCACTGCATGAGTACCTCCTGTCCTCTCTGCACCAGCTGCACACCTGCCCCCCAGCCAAAGGCATCAACAACAGCAGTGGGAGAGAGGACACACCACAGGACAGCATTCCTCATCTTCTGCTTTCATATGAGGTTGGGTTATCACATGTATTTCCAACATTTCTACCAGCTGCAAGTGATTTCTACCCTCAGACTAGCTGCGCAATGAAGACCACTGGAAAGGCAGTGCGCCCATGTGGGCACAACAATCACCTTGCTAATGCAGAGCAAACAGGAGCATGAGGAATGTCAGGAAGAGAAGCACTGGGTGCCTCAGAGAACTGCAGTGACTCACTCTTTGTGCATGCTGAACAGGAGCAAACACAAAGTTAACTGCTGACCACTTTTGCTGTATTAGCAACAAAAGCAGGCACAGGATCTGTCCTACTGCTGTTCACTGTTCTGTACAGGACCAAATACTGAGATGAATGCTTTAGCTAAAATGGATCAAAATACACACATGCATTATCTGCCAGACTAACCTATGATTAATTTCTGCCTCCTCAGGAGATATTTTATGTTCTGTCATTACTGAATACTCCCATCCACTGTCTCACTAGCAGTACCCATGGCAATTACTTAAATTGCACAAATGCTGTTAGCTCCATTTTACATTAACCAAAACATGGATGCTGGCCACAGAAATTATCAGGAATAAGGAATGTTGCAGAATCTGTTGTTTTTCCTTTTCATGTCTCTGTTTATAAAGGATAATAGAAAGCTATGAGGAGTGTGAGAATGCAACGTGCTTTTTTATGTATTGCTATTTCTGACAGCCTTGGCTTGTTCAAGTGACAGGTGCCCTTGGGAAGGGTTTTCATTTCACACACAGCTGTTAAGTATTTTAACCCAAAGACAAACTATTACACTTCTCAACTCTCTCCATGTCTCCTAAGCTAATAATGTTCATAAAGAGATTTCTTCTTTATATGGCTATGTCTCATAGCAACTTCCTCTATTGGAATCTTAATTCATGAACTCCAAAATCAGTCATTATTCTGAAAACTGGTAGTCCCCCTTGGCAGAACACATCCTCCTTCCTAATTCCAAGTGCAGGATTCCAGATGCATAGGAGGGACACAAAGGTGATCCAAGGACTGGAGCACCTCTCCTATGAAGACAGGCTGAGAGAGTCAGGATGGTTCAGCCTGGGGAAGAAATGGCTCCAGGGAAATATTTTACAGCACCTTACAGTACCTAAAGGGACCTGCAAGAAAGCTGGAGAGCTACCTTTTACAAGGTCAAGTAGCAATAGGACAAGGGGGAATGGCTTTAGGCTGCAAGAGAGCAAGTTACAAGGAAGATAATATTTTGATTTGATACAAGGAAGAAAATTTTTGCTGTGAGGGTGGCAAGGCACTGGCACAGGTTGCTCAGAGCAGTTGTAGATACCCTGTCCCTGGAAGTGTTCAAGGCCAGCCTGGATGAGGCTTTGAGCAGCCTCTGGCCTAGTGAAAGGCTCCCTGCCATAGTGAGCAGGTTTGAACTAGATGGTCTTTACAGTCTTTTCCAACAAAAACCATTCTATGACTCCATGATTCAATCTACTTCATGGACTAAGTGAATTCAAAGGAAAAAAAACATTCTGTTGGCAACAAAGGTATAACACAAACAGCCTAGAACTGTGCCTTGTATCACTGCTCCTTTAAATTCTGCCTCCACTTTTGAGGTGCCAAATAATCTGGTCACAGACAGGAAAGGACTTGAGAGCAAGGAGCAAAGCTGCACAAAACTGTGTGCACAGTAGCAGCACAGTTTATTGTAGCACCTCTGCTGTTCACATCTGTTTGCTGTAATCAAATCCTGCACTAAGCATGGCACACAGAGCACAAAACCCAGTGCTTCACAAGCACACTGCAATCAGTACACTGGGAACAGAGATGTTACCAGCAAACAATTACAGGAGAGGCAGGTGAGGCTTTCCCATCACTCACACATTGCCCCAGCAACAACCTCAGTCCAGAGCCTCAACGTTCACATCCATCTTCGGTTTCTGTGCTGACACCACCAATCAGACTGCCAGCAACTACTGCGTGGGATGGGGTAGGGTTTATCTCTACTGTGACCACCTATCCAGTGAGACCTATACTGAATCCATTAGCTACTTTCAGATGAGTCCCCGAGGAGCCATTAGGCTGCAGAGTCTTTCAATCACAGCCAACTTGCCTGTGAATGCATGACCTAGAGGTGAAGGGATCCATATCCCATTAAGAATCCTTCCCCAAACCATCTTGTCCCCAACACTGTATGTTATAGAAAGACTAGTCCTCCTGTAATGAAAAGGTCCTCTAGGAAGAGAAAAAGATTTCAGCAGCCTGGTGGGATGCTTAAATATTCCAAAAGCAGCTGACACTAGTAGCAAAATAAGCATGTTTCAGAAGACCTGTGCAAATCTTCTCTGCCAAGTGGCTATGGGAAAAGAAAAATTAAATGTATTCTAAGTAGCAGAGAACCAGCCCCTTAAACTGAGTGCTTCCCTGCAGAGACCACACCTCCTGCTGAGGGCTCATTCAGGTTGTCCCCTCAGGATACAGTTAAAAAAATTAATTTATCAAAACCCTTGTGAACAGCATCAGACCCATTATTCTTTAAGCACAATGGATGAGGAAAGCCATTCATAACATATGAATGCACCCCAGTGTATCAGGACAGGATCATAATTGAATGGAAATAAATGAAATTGTTTGTGAGAATAGAAATGACACAGTTTGTGGTGAAAAGGTCTAAAGCATTTGTACAGATTGAGATTGCCACTGTGGCACATACTATGCTTTTTAAAATAGAAAACTAGAAACATACCTGCAACAATTCATGAAGGTTAATGTATTTGAAAAGGAGAAAATTAACCTTGCCTGACATGATGCTCATGTAAACTTAAAAAGAACTTAAAATATTTGAAGAACAATTCCGCTGCTGATATGAACTTCATGTATCTTTATACATAGGGTGTGCCCACGCCCTTTCCCTGTAAGACATTGTCTAGTTCCTCCTACTAGCCCCCAAAGAAAAGACAGTCAACAGCTAGTAGAAACATTTTCCTTTTTAGAAAGATGAAGATTTCTTATTATATCAAAATTGACCAAGGTCAATGATTTTTGAAGAAGTTTTAAAGGTGATTTATATCATTTCATAGCAAGAGAATTTAGTGCAGAGTTTACAGAGATATATTTTATGCTGAATAAAACCAAGCAAGCACTCTTAAGACATGAATTTTTTTTCTTATTGTACACTGAAAATGCAGCTTTCTGGGGAAAGAAGGCAGTGTCTTAGGGAAAGTTACCAAAAAAGAGAGGGGAAAAAAAGGAAAAAATGGGGGGAAGTGGTATATGCCACTAACAAGGACACAAAGCTAACAGCTCAGAAATATTTCTAAGGGTTTTCTGGTTTTCACCAGTCAATCTATCTGAATTCTTCTCATAACACTGAGGCAGCCCCACATGCTTAACAGCGCCTTCCTCCCCTGGGATCCCCAAGCCCCCTTAGGCTTTTCCAGCTGCAGAGAGGGCAGTGCAGCCAGCCCTCCCCTGGGGCACGTGCTCACCATTCCTTCCATGCCGTGCGGCAGGAGCAGGACGATCCCGTTGTGCCGAACCCACTTGGCCTGGCCGGAGCTGATGAACTGGTCTATGATGCACTGAGCCGTGTTGTGAAAGTCCCCGAACTGGGCCTCCCAGCACACCAGTGCGTTGGGACTCGCCATAGCGAAGCCAAGCTCAAAACCTGACAAGCAAAGAGGTAGGAGAAATAGAAAATCAACAGATTTCCTGAAAATTCTGTTCATTCATCACTAAAAATTAAAAATAAAACCAACCCAAAATTACAGCATGAACTGGATTTTTGGAGCCCCGTTATAAATCATGCAGTTTTCAACAGTACCTTTTCCAAGCCTGACTTCAATCCTTCAAGCTTTTCCTCAAACACTTCAATATCATAGGAGTTGTTAAAGAAATTAAACCCCCTCCCTCCTCTCCAACTTTAATATGTTTCCCTAAAAGCTCACTACTATCTTCTCCTGTAAAAATGCACTTACAGCCCAGTTAGAGTTATTTATTAATTTTAATACTTCCACAGCCCTACACAACATTATCATCTGCATATGAGAGGGGGAAAGACAGACAATTACTGGTGACATCAATTTTCAGTCTACAGACATGATCCTAGTCTTCAGATCTTCCAAAAAATTTGAATATAACAGCTGCATGGCAACACATCTGGGACTTGGATAAAAAGTCCTTTCTGAGGCAGGGCTAAGGACCTTTAGGTTTCTGCTTTAGTGTTAAAGTATTTGATCTCTGTTCATATTTTCCTTTGACCCTCTGATATAGCAGAGCCTCGAGTGCTGAATGAACTGTACTCAGATTCTTCACCTATAGTTTGGAGTGATTATAACCAGAAAGGTTAAAGCTCTCAGTAAAAAGCAGAGCTATATATCAGTGCTCTGGGTGTAGAAGTTCTGACTGAGGCAAAACTGATTCAATACACACAGAGAATAAATATTTAATTGATAGATACATTTCAAGTTGAAGCTCTACACAGAATATAATGATCTGGTTTCAAATACAGAACTCCAATATGGGAGTTCTCTCATTGAAACTTACCCCAGCAGATCAACTAACTTTTGGGTCTTCATAGTCTACTCCTTGGTAATTCCAACCCAGTTTTTCATTTACCATCCCTAGAGCAAGAAATCTTTGAGTCACTTGGCTTGTGGACTACTGATCTCTGAACACTCCATCCATGACTCCAGCAGATGCTCATGGTCCCACCAAAAGGCAACTGATACCTTAGAGGCCAAAAAAAAATCCTGCCAAGTCAGACAGACTGCCCTTTGTCTGTGAGTGCCCATGACAGGTCATTACCAAAGAGAATGACTTTTTCTTGCCTTGCCTTTGGCCTGACTGTCTGAACAGCCCTTCCTTCAGCCTTTCCTCCATCTCTGGCCTCCTTGTTTGTGTAATTCCATGGTTCTTAACACAATGAAAACAAGGGAAAAATTTACACAACTCCGTCAATCATATTCCCAAAGGTATCTGAAAAATAGATTTCCCTAGATAGGCTTGAATCCCATTCTAATTTTACACAAGCATTAAGAGACCATTTCTACTGATTGGGTGACATGGTTGAGAAAATATGCAATATGTTCAAGACTTATTTGTGTATATGCTGCTCTCTGTAAGGGTGGGGTAATCTAGCTTTTAGAGAAGCACAAACTGAGGTCTTGACCACTCAAGAGTTATCAATAATCAAACAGTGCTTTTCAAAGAATATGGAGCTCAGTGCATACTTAAAATTTGGTCACAGCACACATATAATTCTACTTTGTGTATGAAAGATCATCTCTAATATTCACATGGAAAAAGGAGTATAATTTCTCATTTTCTATCTTGTTGACAACTTCACAGTAATCTCTACAGGGTAAAAATGTTCTAGGTGAAGCTGCATCGAAAAATGTAATCTTAACACAGATACCATTGGCAAGCTTTCTGACAGCGGTAAAATTGTCTAGGAAAACATATCCAAATGTAATCTATACATTCTGATTAGTATTTTGAGAAAAATGTTGCTGAGACTACTATTTCATGGCACATGTGTCTGTGGTATACACATCTTTGGTATACCAGAACTCAATTTTCCACCAGGGAAATGACAATGAGAGTTACTAAATTAAAACTATTCCAATCATTATTGTAGCAGTGGAATAGCTTTAACTCTTGATAGACTAAGGAGTCTGTGAAGAATTACTACTACTACCTTCATGGGGAGAAAATTGCTTAAAGAAGATCTGAACTGCTAAATTTAAAAAAATAAAGTCCTGATGGAGAGAGATCTAGACAGAGGTAAGATAAACAGCCCAGAAGAGGGTGAGGTGTTCTCTTGAAAGGGAATTGTTTGGGCGCCAGAGTCAAGATCAGGGAACGTGACCTGAAGTAGAAAGTCTCCTCTGTTCTAGAGATGGGACATGAACTGCAGGGGAGCAAGTTTCTACTCAGGTCCCTCATGAGGACTGAACATTTCCTTGAAATCCTGTGCAAATATTGTGGGTTGAAAGGATTGACTCTTACACAGCTAAAAACAGAGAACAGGTTGAAGCTGTGAAGAAATCCAAATTCAGGCAGCAAAATAACTTTCAAAGAATGTCAGGTAAGGAATCTGCACACCCAAAGGGTGTTGGAGAGCAACCAGCCAGCTCCAAACAGCAGGCAGCTGCTCAGGGCTCAGAGCACACCAGGGCACAGGGAACCAGGAACCAGCACAGCAGTTCGGAAAACTTCTACACTGAGGAGACAGAGGGAAGAAAAATAGACAGCACTTGATTAAGGCTGCAAAGCTAATGTTTCAATTGCTGGAGTTCATTATGGTCCCTAGATGACAGACCTTGCAGAAATGCTTGTTTCTATTAGTCCAGTGCCTGCTGTGCTCCCTCACTGTTCTTCTGCCACTCTGGCACAGAAAGAAGTGTTGTCAAGCCAAGTGGCAGCTTACACAACACACTGTGCTGTGTTTTTCCCTCCAGCATTTTCATGATTGTCATAAGACTAGCTGTTTTTCAATTAATGTAAGTAAGGCTACAGCCATAACTTAATTCAATATGATTTTAAAGTGACTCAGGGCATGAATGTTAACTAATGGTTAAAAGGGATTATCAGTACAAGGATTTTATGTCAGAATGAAGAAAGGTTCAAAGACAGATTTTTGCTATCTTTAACAGAAATTCTAAGCACAGGGACTACAGAGGGATATGCATCCTTTCACAAACCCAAACACAGCTCAGGACAAAGTGAAGTTAGTACCCATCTGGTGGCTGACTCTATTGAACAGGGAGACTGATGCCTTCTCAGAACTCCATGCAGATGTAACCAATGGTTACTAAAGCCTGTTCTAGTTCCTAACACAATTTCTCACAGGTATTTGTATTTGCTACCCCTAACTTTAAAAACACATTGTTCTGACTGAGCAGTAATACTACATATTCCATCCTAGGTGTGTACTGCAAAAAAAAAATTGACATTAATACCTGTTTTCTTCCTTTCACCTTTTGCTTAAAACTTGACTTTTTCCCTTGAAAAAACTGTACTCCAAGTCTCATGGTTCAGGAATTTCCTGAACTACACATAATTCCAAATCTATCTTGCCTAATATTCCTTGAAAGGTCCCAGTATGGAATGCCCCAGCCCAAGATCTCTCAAAGGCAGTACTGAATCTGACGAAGAACCCCACCTCTTGGATAGAGACTCAACACTACACATTCTGAGGGCTGTAAAGAAAGACAGGAAATCCTTTCAAGTATTAAAAATATGTTGAAGAGCTAGAATAGAGCATCTGTAAGTTACTTTTGTTTTTCTCCTCTATCCTAATCAGCAAATAAGTTCAGATAAACATCTTTTGCTTAAATGACTTCTCACAGCCATGACTTACACTTCCAGATATTCAGTTTCAGTACAAGGGAAAAATTATAGCAAGGCAAGTGGACGCACAACTAAATGATAATAATCTGAGTATAGCTAAAAATAGTAGACAGAGGATGTCAAACAAAATTATCAGAGGTTGTTAAATACTCTAAATTATCAGAGATTGTTAAGTACTCCGATTTAATGCCTAGCTTACACCCACTCCAGAGTTTTCTGTAGGCAAAACATAAGCAGTAAGAACTACAAGTGAACAAGAGTGACTTTGTTTTCTTTCTAAGTGAAATCAGTCTTGCCAGAGTATCATTTTAATGGAGCAGCGGCTCCCCAGGTGTTCCTAAATACTTGACTATAACTTGGTGCAAAACTCACAGCTCTGAACAGATACCAGCTCTTGGCTTCTATACCTGCCAAGGAAATAATCTGTAGTTATATCATGCTGGGCTGTTTAATCCATTTTTATTTAGCTCTCCCTCACAGAAACTAAAGAAATTCCTAAAATGCTTCTGAGATGCTGCATGTTAACACAGTCATAAATAAATTCCTAACACTTTTTCACCATTTTTTCCCTTTATATTATCTCACAACTCTCCCTACAGCCACCAAACACTTCAGTGCACTAATTCTAAACTGTTTCTTTTAACAGAATTAGATAGTGGAAACAGCAGTTAGAGAAAATAAAGTGTTCAGGGGTTTTGGTTCTCCTGAAGAACCAATTCCAGGAGATGCAAGCCTTCACTTATTCTTCCATGTATTAAAAAGGAGACCCAGTGATGTTACCAGCCAAATAAATATAAATTCTGATAGCTCTTCTTTGACTCAGAGCCTTAACTAGAAGAGACATGTTCACACACTGCTGCTTATCCCAAAAAATGTCTCTCTATGAAGGCAATACACAAGAGTAAACATGTTGGGAAAGGTCAATAAATAAAAGCCAGCAAAAGAGAGAAAACTTCATTATAAAATCACTTCAACACAGAACATGGCATTTTTAGTTTAAAAAAACCCAACCTAACAAACACACAGAAAGCCACATCACTTATCAACTATTTGTACAAATTTAACCTCCTTTACTGTTAGAAAGCATCTCAGACATAAGGGATTTAAAGTTCTTGAAAATTAAAAGTATCAATATTATTTGTTTTGGAGAACCTGTCATCTCATCTGCTGAAACAGAAGTGCACAGAAATGGTATTCTTGTTTTCAGCATACAAACAAGACCCTATTTTACCCTACTGCTTGTATTCAATGAATTTTACTAAATCAACTTTCACCTATCTTTTGCTGGGTAAGGTGGAAGGGCAATAGCAAGCAGGATGAGATCGAGAAAGAGAAAGAAAGAGAGCCCACTTGGTTAGTTCTTTAAAGAATGCAATTGTGACAGAATTGCCTTCACACCATATCAACACTAGGCTTCCTTTTGAGGTGTTATTTTTTAAACAAAATCAATTTCAACCATATCCAGACATTTGTCACTTCTTTTGGAATATAAAAAAAACCAAATCCAGAAATCTATGACCCACTTACCCACGAGTTTTGCAGAAACATGGTAAACAGGCTCAAATTAAGAAACCCCAGAACACATGGAGAAACAACAGGAAATTGGAAACAATCATCCTCTGAAATTAAGTTCTTGAATTTTATCTATGCCAATTATTTTTCTCCCGTTTATACACATCCTTGCTTGCACTCTCCTATTTAGAGTTCACCATTATATGATTAGCAATACAAAAAATGTGATTCTGTTCACACCAATTCTGCCACAGAGCTAGCAAAAATACCTAAAAAATCTGGTCTTCAGCCCATGCTCCAACTGTACAGTTTTATACCACTTTAATTTTAATATTATTAGCAATGGGCAATATGTAGAATTGCAAAAATGACTAAGTAACCAAATATTTCTGAACTTTGAAACAAGCAGCTATCAACTACCACCTTTATCTACTACAATGTTTCAAGTTTTTCCTTCACACGATATTTTATTATCCATAGGATCAGTAATGCTTTTGATAAATTATTAGATGTATTTGTTTTGTGCTCCACATTCCTCTTGCCACCCTCATCATGTCAGAGTAAGGTTATCCATTCTCTGTGGCTGAAGGTAAAATAATTCACTATGATTAATGCTATCACTAAAAAGAATTTGTTTTCTTGAAATAGCACATTCAGAATAGCAGTTCAGATAAGGCCGGGATGGATTTTTTATATCTCTTTGACAAAGTGTCACTGGTTTTCTTGTCAGTTCCTCTTAAGAAAGAATCAGGTGCACATTCCAGCACTGCCAAGATCAGCAATAGCAGATGGATGCTTTTAACTGAATCCCAAAACTGTAAAATGTGGGGATGCTTGTTTAAGGGAAGCCAGAACCTGAGAGGAAGAGCTTTGATACCTGTTTCATACATGACCATTTCACAGCTTTTTTTCCCCACATTCTTTTCCTTGCTGAGCTCTGCTTGCTGTCCAGCAGCCCTAGCAAACCCCAGGCAGATGGAGACGTACCCAAGACCCCATACTCAGAGAGGGAGCTGTTGCACACGGTGTAGGGGGCCTGCTGCTCCCACAGGTGATTCATGGGAACACAAATTCTCTTGTCAACTTCTTGATCATGAAGCACATGGTGACGATGGCTGCAAAGAGTTGTTGGAAGAGATTTATTAGCCAAGAATTGCAACTTTGGGCTTTAACAGAGCTATTTTCAAAGCTAAAGCAGGAAAATTGTGGTCTGGAAAGCAACTAAGCACCATGGTTATCTCTGCTACACACAACATCCTGGTCTGGTTGAAGCCATGGAAATGCAATCACATGTCTAAATACAATTGCTGCACTGTAAGGACTTTTACTGACTATCCAGGCTTCTCAAGCACTCACAGAAACTGAAAATATCTCATCACTAGTAGAGCTGGGGAGAAAGAGAAAAGGATGGGGAAGTTGTTGCTATAAAACAGAATTATTAAAGAATTTCAAAGGAACAAAATTGTTATTAAAAACATTTCCTTCCATCTTCTTCACAAATTCTAATATTTTCCTTGAAATAGGCTGTTGTTTGTCTTTGGAAAAAAATGTGATCTTCAGCATTGAAACTTGAAGGAGTTGTATCCTCTTTCCCACTATTTCCACTCACATGCACCATTTACTGTTCTCTAGAACACCATTAATCAGCATTAGAATAGGGCACCAAGGAATACTACCAAAACAGAGATGACTGAAGTAATTACTGCAATCCATTAACTCTCTGAGCAGACTGAGTGAATCACAGCAATATGTCCAGCTTTACAACCACTAACATCAGGCCAGTTATTGTACTGCTAACAATACTGTGTGTTGTAGAGCTGCGACACTGAAGTCTGAATCTTTTTGCACTTCCCTTTGCTATAATGAATGCTAGCAAAAGAGCTCTGAAATGTATCTAGAACTCAACAATATAAAGCCAGAAAAAGACTGAACCCTTGAAAAGCAGCATGGGGATGGAAGTAGAGAAAAGGGGGAATTCACACACCAGGCAGCTGTTTGGCAGAAATCATTTTTGCCACTGTAATTTTGATTTTGTCATTAAGCCAACAACACAAAACCTAGGTGTTAAGCTTCTTGAGTACAAAGTTTTGTGTTTCCCTAGCAAAAGGTGATTAAGATGAGCATAGACGGCCAGCCAGAAATATACAGACATACAATTTGCACATGTGCAATTGTCAGATTTACTGACAAAAAACCAGTACAGAAGGATGTTCCCCCTTCCCTCCATCCTCAAGAGTTTGTCTCCAAGAGAAGGAGTCTGGTGCTTCTGTCAGCAGCTTTATCTAGCTTCTATCCATTAATAGTGTTGAGGACTGAAACAGGAAGATAAGAAACCATCACCCTGAAAATTGAAAGAAAGAACTATTTTCTAGACATGACTTTAGAAGCTCCAAAATAGTGAAAGCACCCCATCATGTTGTTTTATTATGGCAACAGTATATTCAGTTCTTCCCAAACTCCAGCCAATAATATACCAGAGAAGACAGGCACCAAAATTTATTTCTCTCTTCTGCTCTTCTGCAAGCATTCACAATGAAGCACAGTGGAGCATTCACCCCAGGAATTGGCATCACTTCAAAAGGTTTCAATTAAATACATCATTAACATTTTACTCTACAGAGAATCAGGTAAGGCAGCAAACTGTACATATTTTACCAAGTGATGAGATCCTGCCTTCATACATGCCCCATAGGCATTAAAAGTCTCAGTACAAAGGACCTTATTTCACTTTAAAAGCCTCACCAACTGGCAACATGTTTGTTCACAGGGTACACAAGTTCCAAACAGTCACCACTGGAACTTAAGAGACTCAGGATCTGCTGCAGCAAGTATCCTCTCTTACTTCCCAGCAATTAGATGGAATGCAACTGCATTTCTTCTTAGAAAGCAGGGGGAAAGATACCATTTCTGCTTTGCAGCAAGAGAAGGTAGAAAGTGCTAAATGCTAAAATGCTTGTTCTGGCTTAAATATTATACTTTAAAATGCTGCTTACAGATACATAGGAATTTGATTATTATTGACTGCAAGAACCTATAACATTCTGATTAATGCTGAAGAAAGAGCCCCAACTTCCCCCTCCCTGCAGAAGACCTTATTTTTTAAACAAATGCCAGGCTGTTTCTTCAAGTGTGGGACTTCAAGAGTTTTAATACCATTTAACAGTTATCTCAGTACTGACCTGAAAGTACCTCTCTCCACGTCCTGCCCACTCAGTCGGACGTGGATCCCTTCTTTGAGGACAGAGCCAAAAGCCATGTACTCTGCTAAGGCCCAGTCAACAAGCCTGTTCTGTGTCATCTCTGCGCGGGCTTTCAAAATCCGAGAGAGTCCTGCATTGGAACAAAGATCAGAAATTAATGGATCTATTGCAAAGAGATTCTCTGTTCACATTGCATTCACCATTCTCCTTCCTCATTGCCTAAACACAGATACCAAATCAGGTCTACAAACTGTTTTTCTAGAACTGAACTGCTGGCAAAATAAAACAACTTGCTTCCTGAGCAAACAGTTGTGTAATGTTCATACCTTCTGTTGGAAGAAGTAAAAGGCTGACTGTGTCAGAAACTACTGAGGACAATTAAAAAGACCCATGGTGAATTTCTTCTTTCTCAAGATTTATTTTCCCATCTCTAACATCAAGTACTGTTTTACAAGAGACTGAAAATAGCAATTTGGTTTCTGAATTTTTGTCTTCCTTCCTTTCCTCATTTTTTATTGGCATTTGTTTTATTGCACTTCCGGAGATGTTATACAGTGAAACAGGCTGGCCTGATCAATACTATGAATATCATATAAATAGAAAAACTATAGCAGCTGCCAATGGATTTTCAGTTGGCAACAAATGGCTGACTTTTCAGTGAAGATTTTATAACCTCGTGAGCCAAAACACAAGTTACAACACTGGCACTTTCAAAGGGAACAAAACTTCACAGCTGCACACAGGCGCTTCCAGCTTTGAGGCCACAAGTCTCCTGTATTCACTGGCAATTGACAGCATCTTATTTTCACATCTGCACTGATGATTTTGGTAAGCTGTCCCATACATTATTTTCCCCTATTTCCCTTTCCTTACTTTCCACAATTTTACAGAAAAACACCCCTCTTCTTTCCACATAAAATTCTCACTGAAATTGCCTCATTTTAAGTTAAAAAAAATCTTGAGAATTTCCCCTTTAGAATATACTAAAATTTGATTTAAAAAAATAATCTTCCCATTGTTTCTTTGCAAGACTATATGATAATAAGCTTTTTCATTCTAGTGAAAGGACAAAGTATATCAAATTTCTGTTTCACTCCCCTTCTGTTTCTCCACAAATTCTCTCTCACAAGCTTTTAAACTGCATAAAATAATCTAGCATACCATAATTGTCTTGAACCATAAATCTACCTTATATACTGGCAAGTGTTCCCTAGTGTCAATGGTTAATCAACTTACTAACAAGAGACCAATTTACCTTTTAAAATAGAATGTCTAATACTAAATTTTATTGGGCAACTACAACTTTTAATTTATCAGTGTCACAACGAAGTGCACAAATGTGCAGAAGAGTTAAATTTATCCATTAATTGTATCTGCTCAACAAGCCTGTAATTAATAACTGGGAATGCCCCACCATCATTACTTGTGTTTCATTTCCCAAAGGAACAGAAACACATAGAATATTTACAGAAGACAAACCCTATTCTTTGATGGATGACTCCAGAGAAGATTAGCTTTCTCTGTTTAAAGATTTTAAAGAGGAAAAAATCTCTTTATTCCTTATCGTTAGTATGTATACTACAAGTCAACAAAAGCAAAAAGATCCCTAAACAAAGGGTCTCCATGCTTCTCCATGGAATGAGCAGGTTATTGTTCCCAATAATTGCTAGATTTCAACCTGCTCATAAAATAAAACTATCTCAGAACTTTGACACACTGTTGGGGCCCCCCAGTGACACAGGCACTTACTGTAATAGATGCCAAAGTGAGGACTGAATCTTTTCAGAACAAAAGCTAAGACTTTTGGGAAAAAAAGCAAGGACTTGAAGAATGAAATGAGTTATTAACTTAAGGTTGCAAAGAGACTTCTACCTCCCTCAGAGGAAAATCTATTTTAATGAGGTATGAAACAGAAGCGGTGTGATACTGAAAGAATATTGTACTGAGAACAAGCAGCAGGAACTTAAATGTCACATTCTCCTCACCCATGGAGTGGAAGAGTCAAAGTAGAAAAAGTCACAGGCATTTTCCTCTTTGAGAAATGGCCCAAGAATAGCTTCTGTGCAGAAATACAAAACTGGAGCAGGACACAAAGATAGGAGGAGACACCAAGCCTTCAGCTGACCTGAGTGTATTTTGAAGTCTTCCACTGGCACTGAGCTGGCAACGTTGCCGATGTGAGTGAGCAGCTCCTCCGAGATGCCCGTCGGGGGACAGGACATGCTCTTGGGCTCCCCATCCGCGTTAAAGAAGCCTGCAAGGACAACGTTGGTGACATGTTCAGGGACTGCTTAGGAGATATGGATATTACCTATAACTTATTCAACAACTCAAGTGACATACTAAGCAGCAGATTAAGCCTAGCTCTTTCCCTTTTGCTGGGAACCAATAATTTTGATTGTCTGCATGACAACAGAAGCTGATCTTACAGGCACACAATGATCTATTTTGTTTCTGCTTTCACTCCTTGTGAAGCCCAACTATGTGGGCAGAGGCTGCCAATAAAAGGCATATGGCACCTCAATCCCTCAAATAAAAATAAATAAATAAATAAATAACATGAGACATACTCCTTCTTCCTGACAGCCCAGACAGTTAACAATACAGGAAAGCCTCTTCTCTGCTAAACTGGAAAATGGCTTTTTCAAAGTCACAGCTTACTTTGCACATTTTTTAACAAAAGCATTTATTTCAAGTTGATCTGGCAGAATGCTATATTTACTATTAACAGGGGCAAATCAAAGGTCACATATTCCATTTTAAAGGAATGTTGTCTGATAAAATCTATTTGAATCCTAGATTTTGGACTCAAAATAAAAGCATATTCGGGTAACACTAGGATAAGTGAAAGGACACCACTTACCAGGCCAAGGTGAATCCAGCCAGTGCTTGATATGAAGGATCTTCTTATCCTTAGATCTAGTATATGCTTCTTCACATATTCTGTCATACTTTGCAATTTCTTCCTGTAGAAAAGAAAGGTTTTAAAATGAATAAACATAACACACTCATATCTTACAGATGACACCTCTCATTCAGCATGACAATACCAGCTATTTACCTCCATGAGAAAATTTAGTTACAATAATACAAAGAAATAAAATTAATTTTATCTAGGATCAAACTGCCTTCTGGAAACATGCTTACACACATTACTCTAAATAAATCATTTCATTGGACAGGTGTTACAGAGGAGTGTACCAAGAGCTGAAGCTGCAAGCATTGCTCTAGAATGAGACAAAAGCGAAATACCAAATATAATTTACAGTCATACTTCTGATCAAAATCATCCAACTCTCATACTCCTGGGCTACAAAAGCCACTAAAGTTTGGAAAAGAAGTCTCCAAAAAATGAGTCTGTCTGGGAGAGTCTAGCAAAGAACCTGCTGGCCACACCCCTCAATGGCAACAGAGAATGCCATATTCCACAGAGGCAGAACACCTCTGCAATTCTGGGTGTTTCAACCCAGAATCACACTGAAGTTATTGAGCTAGCTAATCTTTAAAGGAATTAACAGCAATGTTGAGCTCAGTCTGTGCAGCCAAACACCCATCCAGGATCCTGTCACCAAACCCCATGGTGCCTCTACTGGCACTCTTTCAATAAATGACTCAGAAAAGGTACTTTTGCATGAGCTGTGATGCTTCTTATAGATCACAGAATGCAACTACACAACCTGCTTATTTTCTTGATCTGCAATATCACGTTCCTACACCTTCTCAGAAGGTCCATGAATGTTTCAAGGCTCCTCGGAAGGTTTCATCTGCACTCTAAACACCCATTCTCAAAAAAATTAAGGTAAAGACCTAACCAGTTTAATACAGATACCAGACTCTACACTTCACCATTCTGGAATACTTCAAATGATCTCTGAACTTGGTTGAATTCTTGCAAGAAAACTAAAAGGTTAAATTGATTCTATTTCATCATGGCTGGACACAAGCCTGCCGAGGTTATCAATATGGAGCTATTAACAGGAGTGTTCAAATACTGTCTTGCTGCTGAATCAAGGTTCTAGAGATGAAGAACTGCTGACAAATGCTTCTATTTTCCAATGTTCTCATTTAATCACCTTCTCCCTCAGAACTGAAGCAATTTTTTATGAGCAATATATTTTAATTACTTCAGAGCAGTTCCAGTCCTTTTGTTACAACAATAGTATTTTACATGAAAATCCAAGCCAAATTGAATCACAAATTGTCAAAGGGTGAAGACTTATCACAGTAAGGAAGTTTTCAAGCAGGCAGCATACAGTGACTGTTGGGTCTTTCTCCTTACAACTCCTTAGATTCCCTCTAAGTCTGCTGGCATGTACCTCAAACTCCTGCAGTGTCACAGTCCCATCTGCAATCAGTTTGTCAGCGTATTTCTTCAGCACTGGCACCTGCTTATGGATCTGCTTGTACATCAGAGGCTGGGTGAACATGGGCTCATCCATTTCATTGTGCCCTCTCCTACGGTAACAAACCTACAAAGGGAAAGATTGCTTCTGTTGATAAGGAAAAATGTAAAATGGAATAGTTCCATTTCATCATTTTACAGAGATTTTAAGAGGTTTATTGTATAAAAAACATTCATGGCTTTTTGTTGGCCGGTTTGTTTCTTGTTTTTTTTAAATGAGGAAACTAAAGGCCTTTAAAATCAAATATGTTTCTTGACTGGACCTTCTAAGCCACAAAAAAATAAAGAGTAGTACATAATGCACAGAAAGAAGAGTAAAGAAACCAAGACTTACCAAGTCAACAACCACATCCTTGTTGAAGGTGTTTCGCCACTCTGCAGCTACGCTGCACACGTACATCACTGCTTCAGGGTCATCAGCATTCACATGGAAAATGGGAGCATTGACCACGCGAGCAACGTCCGTGGGGTACGGAGATGAACGGGCCATACGGGGGTCTGTGGTGAAGCCAATCTAAAAATTCCAGAAACTTCCATTAAAATACTTTGGCCACCTCCCTCTGCTCTATTTTGAAGTTTGCAATTAATAGCTATTCACACAGCAACAGAATCAGCTTTTCATTTTGGCTAGCTAGCTTCTTTTCACTCCCTTAAAAACCAAAGCAAACCTAATCCAATTAGGTACTACAAATTGAATAGAATACATGCAGGTGATAAAATATTATCCACTCAAGAGCTGCTAGATACTAGGATCATTTTCAGAAACATCTCAACCATTCTAATAGCCAGAGGGGGAAAGGAACCCAGTTAATAACAAACAATAAGAAGAGATAGATGGGCAAATATTCAGCAGAGAAGTTGATTGCAAAAGGCTGCACTTGTTACCTGGTTGTTGACCACAACGTGGATAGTGCCATTTGTGGTGTAGGATGGGAGGTCACTAAGATGAAATGTCTCATAAACCACTCCCTGTCCTGCAAAGGCAGCATCCCCGTGTAATAATATGGACATCACCTAAGAGGGAGAATTGTACACACATACCACACATATATTAGAAAGGAAAACTGCAATTTGAGCTTCTCAGCAGGATTTCTTGGCTCCATATTTTAGTAGTGTTTATAAAATAAAACAGCAATTTCATAATAAACCATAAATTGCTCAGCATTCTGCTACCTTTTCTCAGCTTGCAAAGGAAATAAAGCTTTAAGCCTACTTCCCGAAGTTACCCTTGGGTTCTCATGTCAGGAACCCTACCTAGTTCAACAGGTGATATATCCCTTTTGAAGAAGGAAAAGTGGAAGATTCTGTGATATGAAACTACTGGCAAACTATTTTAATTGGAAATACTATGAAAAACTACCATTAAAAGTTACTGTATTAAACAATCTTTACCTTTTTCCCTGCTGTATCTCCTCGATAAAACTGTTCAGCTTTTGTTTTGCCTTGCACAACAGGATCAACTGCTTCCAAGTGAGAAGGGTTAGCCATCAGGGACAGAGTGATTTTCTTGTTTGTTTTTCGGTTGATCCTCTCATGGTACATTCCCAGGTGGTATTTTACATCCCCAGATCCCTAACAAGAAAGACATAATCACAATTCAGGAATGTCATTCAGACCTGTTCCATCTGATTAACTCGGCCTAAAATTTGTGCTTCAGCCTGAAAACTGCATCTGGTTACCTGAACATCAGTGTGCACTATGGGTTTGACACCATAATTTCAAACTGGGACACTGTTCCAATTCTATTATCTTACTATTGTCATCAAACATTAGATAAATACTTACAGCATATTAATACTCTGTTCATTCATATACAACAAAAAGAGATGCTTAAAGGTTATGAACTCTGTCAAATGGAACTTACTTATCTACAGTCACTCCTGAGAGACCTTCTGCATGTTAGAAGTATAATATAATTTTTAAATTTGTTAAGAAATTTCACCAAATCACATTCCTCAAACTAGAAAAGAAGGCATTGCAGCTGATAATGTTGTTTTCACAGTAACCATGACCAAAACAACTGAAAACTATCTTGAATGTTGACCTCTCCATACAGATCTAATGAAAAAGCATCTTACCTCATCAGCTGCTTCAAGTTTGGGATCAAACTGACAGAAGATCTGCTCCAGTTCTTTTCGGATTACATTAGCCAACACATTCAGCCGACCTCTAAGAAAATTCCAAACACAGTTATGTCTCAAACATGGTACTAACAGAGTCAACAGCATAAAACTTACAAAATCTGAAAACCACCCTGTCAAAAATTTGCAAAGGTTCTCTTCAAACTTTTGAGCCTGAAACCCTTGATTTAACCCTTCTTCCCATTACAAAGTTCCTCCAATGCATTCCTTCAGACATTTTAGAACACCTTGTTATCCAAGTGAATTTTGTAGCTATCTAGCAGTCTTCAAATAATCACATTATAAATTACTTAAGGCAGACTGCAAAAGTAAGTTTCAAACTACCTCACCAAGCTTTCCCAGTTCTAGAGACTCCATGCAATGGCAGAGATACCATGGCTGCTGCCACATTTGCTTGCAGCTTCAAAGTACACTGAGCAGAGTTTCTCTATCATTTACTTTTGAAGCCTGTAGCCTCTTACTGACAGGCATTTGCTACAGTTCTTTGTTCCCATTACTTGATATGACTGACTCTTTCTACCTCAGCTTCTCTAAAATCAACTTTTTAAATAAATTTCTAGAATCCAAAACCTGTCCCAACACAATAAGCCCATTTCTTGGGGTGTTTCCATTGGCATTACCTATGAGGCATTCCCATTATAACATATTCAATTCCCATTTCACTGGATTTATCAATGATGGTCTTAAGTGCAGGAATCATTACTTCACATCCTTCCAAACCAAATCTCTTTTCAGACGACCACTTGCGAGCAAGGAAGTCTTCAAATCTTTGCCAAAAAGAAACAAAAAAACCAAGAGAAGTTATTTGTGGATTATTTGCACTAAGGTAATGTAGCAAATACAAATTGTTTACCATCTTACAGCAAATAAAATTACATTAAACTGTTTTAAAACATCTGTGAATACAAGTTATACACCTCTGGAATTCAGTCACACATGGGGAGGGAAACACAGGAGAGAATTCATTCTTTCTCCTCCATCTGAAAACTGCTTACTAGGACTTTGAAACAATTAAGGGTCCCTACCTCAGAAAAAATTCACTTCCCAAGTTAAACTCTGTTCTCATGTACACAAATCTGACTGCTGGGAAGGCAGAGTAACAGTAAAGAAGTCTCTTCTATGAATTGAAGAAAATATAACAGAGAACCTATATTTTCTACTACTTGTGACAAAACCAGAGTAGAAAACACACCTATTCCATAGGTCTCTTCAACAGCAAGGCTCCTCAGACTGTGTGATGTAACACTTACGAACAGGCCAAGAAGCAGGACACTGGTACCCCTACCTCAGCTTCAGCAGCAAAATGATGTCAATCCCTGACAGCTCTAAGCTCTTTCATTCTTTAATGCATTTGGGCCAGAGGCAATGTGAGTGGTTAAAAAGTACCTTTTAACAAACACTGAAAGGATTATACATTGTAAAGCTTGGAGAGAGGAAAGGCAAAGAAAATACATCTTCATGAAAGTAACTGTATTGGTTGCATCATCTGTGCAGTGCCTCGCCTCACATCATTGCCACAATCCATTAATACTCAGCTTATTCCTCACTTAGAACCCTGACATTTACCTCTTTAGACTGAAGTCCTAAAGGCAGTGATATGAATTGTTGCCAAAATCTCTCCTAGCTCACCCATCAATACCTTGCAATCAATCCAGCCATCTAAGCAACAAGCCAGACCCTCAGCTGAGCCATTCTGCCAGAATTCCTGAGGGAAGTCTGGAGGGCCATGTCAGTTTCTACACAAAGGGAAAGCAGTGTGCCGTGTGAACAGCAGGTCCCACAGGGCAAAGGAAAGCTGTGCACACTGATTTCTTCCTCCTTGCAGCAGCAAGCTCAGCCAGTACTGGCCAAGCAGCGAGTTCATTACTTGAGGCAAAGTGCCACTAAGTGTGTAGAGCTACAGAATTTCACAGTCACACCTTGCCAGTCCCCCACATGCCAGTGAGGGTCACAGAGCCCCAGCCTCTGCCACTGCACGTATTCAGTACCCAGTGAGGAAAACATCTGGTGAAAGCTGGCTGCTCTCAGAAGAGATCAATCTGGAAATGCTTGACCCTGCCCAGATCAGGCTCCACATCAGAGTCTAACATGTTTACTCATACATTACAAAGTAGCTCAGAAATATACAATGAGTATTTTACATAAGGAGGAGTTTAAAATGACCCTTTGTTCAATAATCTATCAGTGAAAACCACAAGGGATGAGAAAGCCGACTTTAAAATTCAGTTTCAAGTACCTGAACTCTGTAGTTCTTGGAATAAACATTTTTAAAAACAGTCTTGAGCAAAACAATGAAAACCTGCTTTACAAAGCCACAAATCTCAAGAGGACAACCAGTTTTCCACAAAACCAGACTTTTTTTCCTAGGTAATTTCCAAAAACAATAAAATAAAAAGGACTCTAAAGATAGCTGGATAGAAATTTTTGTAAAACTTTTTTCTTCCCCATTCAGCAGACAGGTAATTTGGCAGAAGATGAACATTAGGCTCCTTCATGCCACTAGAAACCCCAGATCTTTCCCCAGCTTAGGCAGGAATAAAAGCACAAATTCTTGTCTTGGGATAAATGGAGATCATTCACACTGAGCACCTGTTAAACAAACTTACTCAAGTGTAATATTCACTTGACAAGTGTCAGTTTTATTTCTGTTTAAATGAAACTTTTAATGAGACATTATAACACTGGCAAACAAAACACCTGGCAAAAGTATCTTTTAACACCTCCAATAAGCACTTCATTTTTAGATCTTTGAACATAGAATTTTAACCAAAAAGTGTGCCTTTGCAGATCTCTGACTCTTGTGTTTAACAAAGGACATAAATAAATGTTGTGTCTGAGAAGCCTTGTTCCAGGGGTAAGGGGATAATTCATTCTCTGGGATCACAGTATTTCCACACAGATAGCCACAATGGGAGCAGTCAATAAGCTATTTCCAAATGGGCTTTCTTTTATTGTAGATACTAAAACTGCTGCTGCCAGGTCATGCAACAACAGCACAACACATCTTGGCACATCTCAAAATGAAAAGGGCAGAAAGGACTTGAAATCACACACCAACATTGTTCTGACACTTCTCTTTCACACAAAGTGTATATTACTAGTGTGTTGAAACAACTTTTTCCTAGTTTACCTCCTGAAACCAATGAAAACATTGCCAGGCACAGCACTAAATGCATTTTAAGATAACAGAATACTAAGTCACAACACAGAGTCTGCCACATCAGCAGCTCCCAGGCAGCAGGCACAGAGCAGTGGCCCAGCCCAGCCCAGCCCAGGGTACCTCATGGAGCGCACCAGCCTTGCCAGCAAAGTCCTCTTATCCTCATTGCTGAACTTCATAATTCCCGGCGTCTCAAACTTCTGACGGATCCACTGGCACTGCTCCACATCGTTGATGAACATAAACTCCAGGCCAATGTGTTGGCAGTAGGTATGCTAGCAAGGGAAAACACCAACACAGAAGCTTTAGGAGCCAGTGGGCCACAAAGAAACTAACATATTTTTTAACTTATATCTTCTGTTACTCTCCTGAGAGCTACCTTGTCTTCCTCTTCCACAACATCTTCCCCCAAAGTAATTCTACAAATGAATAAATTGTTTTACTGAATCTAGTTTTGTATCACAAAGTTTTCTCCACAAAGTAGCATTTCAAAATTTTTAAACTGGAAGATTCTCATCTTATGCTACACTCAAAGTAGGCCAACAAACCTGCATTACACTGACTGGCACATTTCACCTAACTCAGTGCTTTTCTTACAGGCATAGTAGACTCTTCTTTAGAGGTACTAGCAAAGATTTCAAGTAATTTATCAAAATTTGTGTACTTTATCACATCTTTTGTAAATGTAACCTTAAACCAAGAAATAAAGACAGTGAGAAGACAGCTATGAAGTCTAATGCAAATTATCCGATAACTGTCAAGTTTCAGAACCCTGGAAATGTGAAAAAAGATCCAAGCAGCTGAGACCAGAGAAAGGACAGGGAGAAATGCAGACACAGCAGTAATTTTATCTCCTTGTTCATTTTTTAAATTTTATTTTTCTTACTTTAGAATGAGTATTTCATTAGAAAAAATATTTCCAAAACACAAGTCAACAGAAGACCTACTGTGAGTTTGAGACAAAACTACTCTCAACATAGTATGTATTCTCTACTACCTTTAAGGACTTGAATGTTAGCCTCTATTAAAAAAAAAAAAAATGAAAGCTCTAGAGACAAGAGGAAAGAAGAGGGTTATTTCTCCTTAACACAAATCACTTCCTTAATGCTTTTATATTTTGCAATTGGTTTTGTCCTTTTATTTGCACATTACAATTTTAAGAATTATTGCTACACAGATAAGCTAGAAGTGCAAAAAAAAAAAAAAAACCCAACCAAATATAGAACTCAAATGCACAACAAGATAATGTGGTTTAGCAATTTACCATGCCTCAGCTAAGCCAACATAAAAGTCAAGCAACTGGGAATATCCAACAATGATTCACTTGGCAGCCTACAAATTCATTACCATTCCTATTTGCTGCTTTGCTATTTGGAGTTCGCCTCTAATTATATTTATTCCTTCAAATTAGGTTTTCTTTGAATTATTCTAGCTTTGATGACTTCCTGTGGCTAAACCATGTCACCTGTCAGATAATGAAACTCACAAAAAAAGACTGGGGATGGAAAATAAGGACCATCACAGCCTACAAGCTACAGCTGGGCTTTCATGGATTTGGTACCCAGCCTTCATATTTTCCCTCAAGTAAAGGATCTGAAAGCAACCCCTGAATGTCCTGAACACAGTGTGCACAGGTGTTTTATCTGTGTTACAACACTTCAAAGACAATTTCTAAAGGCTCTTCTCCTTTTAAACAATATCAGTTCTTTCCAGAATGAGGGCTGGCATTAATATTCTACCATATTCATCTCTTTTCTACTCGCCCTTAATCTATGTATTT
This sequence comes from Geospiza fortis, assembly GCF_000277835.1. Lineage (NCBI taxonomy): Eukaryota > Metazoa > Chordata > Aves > Passeriformes > Thraupidae > Geospiza > Geospiza fortis. The sequence goes on from NW_005054300.1 coordinate 18,372,745, forward strand.
CCAGCTTATTGCACCAGTGGTGCTGCAACCTCTAGAAATAGTACAAAGGTTATTTTTAACGTTGTTGGAATTCTTTACATGCTCTGTTACTAACTGGCAAAAGATAAGGGGGTTTTGTGACTGACACCTGGAAAAAGTTCCCTTTGGTCTGAATGAAACCATTCCAAATGAAAACACGTCCCACTGACCTCCAGGCGCTTGATGATCTCTCGCAAAGACAGACTGTTCTCATTTCCTCCTATGAAGGTGGTTGTTGGCAGCTGAAAGACTTTGTCCAAATCTGATTCATGCAAACCATAAAACCCTACAACAGGTACGTTGTTGATTTGCAAAGTAGAACAGGAGACAAAAAGGAAACCAGCATTGTTTTTCAAGCCATGGCAATTATATTTAATAAAGCAGTATTATGAAAGAAGGTACCAGATTAAAAATCAAAAGTGTGAATATTCTGAAGGTATCCATTAGCAAAATGGACTTAAGTCTGGATTTTAAAAAGGGTGTTTGAATTAAATAGTCATTAGTTGATTCTTTCTTAAATGCTCAAATGAAACAGCTGGAATTAAAATCATTCTAGCCTTTTTAATATTTTACCATATTAAGACACACATCATTAATTTTCCACACTACTTCTTACAGCTCACTGTTTAATAAAATAACTGACTGTATCATGAGCAACAAACACAAAAAGAATCCCTTCTCACCAACAGAACCATCTGGTTGGAAGCATTTTACATTAATAGACAGACCAAGAGAACGCACAACAGGTTCAATAAAATGCTGTACAAGCACTCTGGAGAACTTTCAAGGTATTTCTATTCACTCTCTTTTTAGGGAAATTAGTTTGAAATAGCCATGTAATGACCTGTACAGCTCTAGCTGCCAGGCAGTGACCCCTTATAAAATATACAGATTTCTAGACCTCCACCATCTAAAACTTGTTTAACCACATTGATCCATCTTGTTTTGGACACATCTAAATTTGTTCTGGCTGAGAATATTATTTAAGAAAATATTTAACCTAACTATTATGCAGTTTCAAAAGCCAAAATACTCAACAGACAAGACTGAAAGACTGGTATGAATGCAAGTTAAAGGCCTTGTATAATACAAGTTTAACTTAGACCTGTTAAATGAAGGAAGGCAAAATAGTTCCTTATAATTGTAAGAAGCAAAAGGTACAACGCTTATAATACACATCACCCACAGTTATAGAATGTTAATGTGTAGGAACATATGTAGTTTTAATGTTATATATACATTAAAACTACATATGTTCCTAGACATGTAAAAATATTTGAAAAATTAAAAACACCTTCTCCATTTTTAATTTTGAACACTTTATCTTGGTTCCAGATAAGCTGTAGACATCCACTTCAGCAGTGATAAAACAGCATGCATATAACTCTTAAATCAATAAAGTGTTTAAATGTTAAGTGACTTTTCTGAAGATAAAAGCAAAGCAGCAAATTAAGGATGAAATAATAACAGCATGTAGGAGTTGAAGACAGGCCATAGGGCTGCATTGCTACCACTTCTACTATATAGCACTGTCAGTAAATAACACATTTTTTGCTTTAAAAATAACACATTTTAAAATGTTCATTTTGGTTTTAATAAAAATTTTAATAATGTATTTAAATTTCAAACCTGAAGTGCCAAAAAAAGCTTAGGTACCACTACTTCTCCTTTTTGGCAATATAACAGGTTTTTTCCCAGCAGGAGGGGAGAGTGACACAGGGGATGACAGGGCCTTTAGTGTCATTTGAAACAAAGCAGTGCATTTATTTCTTCATTTTTGCTGACTTTCCCTCAGACTTCAAAGGCTCTTGATGTTCTCTCATGCATAAAGCAGAACACATACAGGAGTGATTTGGGCACACACAGAACATCTGTGCTTTGTACCACAGCACCACATGTTTACTGAAGCATCACCTCATGTTTAAAGAGATAGACCCTTACTGAAATCCAGAAAGCAATTCCATTCTGTGACTCATGCAGTAGGTACATCTGTAACTACCTGCATTTTCAGAAGCAACTCTCAGAAGAAATTTCCTACCACAAGGTTTCTCAAAAAGAAATCAGAAGATGGGACACAGAAAATGCATAGAAAAATCAAATATTAAAATACTTTCTGTCCTGCCAAAGACCTTTCAAATGTTCCCTGCCTGGAACATTCAAGGATAGGATTTGAGATCTTCCCCTATTTTAGGTGTGCCAAGACTGGGTTAGAAATTTTGTTTCCCCTCACAAACTGAAATCTCCGCAGTTACACTCTCAAACATATCTCCCATCTCATTCAGAGGTCTGGCATATTTTTCCTATGGGCATGAGGGCTTCAGTGGATGTCTTCTGATCAGTCACAACACCCTGTACTAAATTATCTGCAGAGTGTAAAGAAATGTGTACTGACATGCTAGTAGTCACCCATGCTCCAAATTAATTGTATTTGCTTAATAAATGCCTCATGTATTTTCTAGTCGGCAATTTTCCTTAATTAAAGCTGACAAACTTCAGAGAGAAGACCCAATTTGTGTAAGTACCCTTCTAGTCTTAGGTATCCACTTTCTTTATATGATCAGAACTGCTTCTTTCCCTTAGTAAAATGAGGCAGAGAGTGTTTTATTTACTTCCTGCACTATGTTTTATGTCTGATCAAAAAAGCTTCCTTACACATCAAAGAAAAATTGATTCAGTGTCTCCATCAAGTAGAAAACCACATTTTAAACTAACCAGGTAGATTGAAGAGCAGAGAAAAATCAATCAGGTGTTTTTTTATTCAAGTAGAGAGAGGCAAAGAAATTGATCAGTGCCAATTTCTCAGACACAAGCCCTCCTAACAATGAGAATAACCTCTGCAAAAGCAGACCCTAGTGCACTACACTCTTTTAGCAGTAAACTGAAGTTTATAATAGAAGATATAATCACCCTTGGCTTATATCCACAGGGTAAAGAATTCTATGCTTTCCACATTTTCTTCTGTTAACTTCAAAGAGACTTCTTCAAGATATACATAAGGAATAAGTATCAGACATTAGATTGCAAATTTGGTATGAAATTTACCCTAAAGTTTCTTTGTCCAGTGCTTTCTTTATTGCTTGGTTTCCCTATTGACTACCCTTCAGATGTCCCCAGTTCAAACAAGTATGAACTGCAATGCTCTAAGAGTAATTAAGATGACTTTTATAGATTACTCTTATCAGAATGTACTGGTTAGCATTAATTTCTGGTGTGGTTCAGAAATAAAATAGTTAGGGGGTTTATAGAGCATTTATAACAATCATTCATCAGAAGATGAATTCACAGGAACCTCACCTGTGATCTCAGAGTAGAAATTCCTTCATCCTGAAATTTTAGCCTCCTTAGAGATGCTCAAAGACTCTATGTCATGATATCAGCAAGCAGAAAAGGTAGAAGCATCCCAGAAATGTGGCATCCCTGCCCATAGAGGGGAGTTGGAACTAGGTGATCTTTAAGGTCTCTTCCAACCCAAGCCTTTCTATGAATCTGTGCAATGTCTATGAAATCCCCTCAGTGCAGGGATACACAAATGAGCATTTCAATAAGAAGGCACACAGAAGGCACACAGCTTACACACCGAGTTTATCAATTGTGGTGATAAGGTCGGATGGAATAAAGGAATCCAAATCTGCATCCAGAATTCCAAGGGGATCAAGCTGAGCCACATGATGGCCACGGATCTGAAAAAGGAGGAAAGCAGAGCAAAATGAAATCACACTAAAAGTCAGACAAAGGGAAAAAGTTAGTGATATCTCTCCATAATATCAGCCATTAAGCTGAACAAGCAAACATCACTAATGTGATGACAGGGTTACATACTCTCTAGTTTTCCCATAAAAACAAAAAATAAGCATTATATCACTGATTACATATATATCTCTATCAAACATAACACATTACAACATAATTTCATTATGTTGTCTGACACACAATTTAACTGGGATTACACTGGAGTTTTAGTGAAGAAGGCTACTAGAGAGTACACTCTCAGTCTCTGGGTAAAATTAAATAACAATGATGAGCCTAATAGATCTTACCATTTGCCAATTCAGTTATTTGGTATTTTGGTCTGAATCCTCCTTTCTGCACCTGCATTATACTAAAATACAGAATTGCTGATTTAAAACAGATTGGTGCTGAAGTAGTTTCTATTGGCAGTGAAGGGATCACTCTTCCTGAGCTCTGCTCCAAATCAGATGTCATCTGACAGCATCTATTTTCATTCATGAAATTTCAGAAATTTGATCTGATAGAATTGATATTCAAGACACTGAAGAACACAAATTGAGTGAGGACTTTAGCCAGCTAAAGTCCTCACTGATCAGTGTAACTGGTGCTAATGCATGCCACAAGTTGCTATAAACCGTGAATGATCATATAATATTGCTACAGAATCAATAACTAATTGATCCCAGAGAGTCACAAATATAAAACCATTTTTAACATGCCTCTTATGTGTGACTCTCATATACCAAATTAACTCATTAAAAGATTTGTATAGAAGAATATATTAATTATTTCTCCATATAATTTTTCTTTTTTAACAAGAAATTTGCATCTCTTGGGTAGAATTTCATTCACACTACTAGTATCCTAATTGCCCCTGAAAAAAACCCCAAAATTATAAAGTGCAACATTAATAGTGAAGTGCATCACACAGTAATAGAATATGATTACAGTGTGGTTCATCAAGAAAGATGTAAAAACACTGTTCAATTATTGTATATTTGCAGGAGAGTTTATAACAAAATGGTTTCCAGTCAAAAAAACCAGAAATATGGCATCTTTTTTGGAACTACCAGCCCTGTAATCACAACCTGACTTCTGTGATTCTTTGCATCTCATGAATCACCAATAATAAAACTCTGACAGGCCAAATGATGCCCACAGCAACATCTGTGCCATCTGACTGCTTACAGCAGCACTAAGTTTATCTGACTGGAACAAAGCAAACAATTCTATCTCAAACATCATCAACAGGAAAGAATTCACCTGCCTAAGTTACATCTGCTCTTCAGTATTAACAGGAAGAGGAAAATCAGCAGGA